>NC_067246.2:347304021-347608753 GCF_019359855.2 Lolium perenne
ATTGACGCGGAAGGTTCTATGGAAGGTTCTAGAAGGTTCTAGAAAAGTCCGGAAGAAACCACCAAGGAAGGTGGAGTCCATGGCCGGCCAACCCTAGTGGGGGAGGAGTCCCAAGTGGACTCCCCCTTAGGGGGCCGGCCACCCCCCCATATGGGAGGTGGAACTCCCACCTCTAGTGGGAGTCCTAGCTTGGCTAGGTTTCCCCACCATATGGAAGGTTTTTGGTTCGGGTCTTATTCGAAGACTTGGAGACCAACTCTTGGGGCTTCCACCTATATAATGAGGGGCCAAGGGGAGGGGGCCGGCCACCCCAAGACCACAAGCTGGCCGCCCCCCTTGAGTGGCCGGCCACCCCCTCCCAAACCCTAGCCGCCCCGCTCCTCCACTTCCCGCACGCTTAGCGAAGCTCCGCCGGATTTCTCCACCACCACCAACACCACGCCGTCGTGCTGTCGGATTCAAGAGGAGCTACTACTTCCGCTGCCCGCTGGAACGGGAAGGTGGACGTCGTCTTCATCAACAACCGAACGTGTGACCGAGTACGGAGGTGCTGCCCGTTCGTGGCGCCGGAAGCGATCGTGATCAAGATCTTCTACGCGCTTTTGCAAGCGGCAAGTGAACATCTACCGCAGCAACAAGAGCCTCATCTTGTAGGCTTTGGAATCTCTTCAAGGGTGAGACTCGATAATCCCCTCGTTGCTACCGTCTTCTAGATTGCATCTTGGCTTGGATTTCGTGTTCGCGGTAGGAAAATTTTTGTTTTCTATGCAACATTATCCTACAGTGGTATCAGAGCCAGGTTTATGCATAGATGGTTGCACGAGTAGAACACAATGGTTTGTGGGCATTGATGCTCTTGTTATCTTTAGTTTGAGTACTTTGCATCTTTGTGGCATAGTGGGATGAAGCGGCTCGGACTAACTTTACATGACCGCGTTCATGAGACTTGTTCCTCGTTCGACATGCAACTTGTATTGCATAAGAGGCTTTGCGGGTGTCTGTCTCTCCTATTATAGTGAAGATTCAATTTACTCTTCTATTGACAACATTAGTATCAACGTTGTGGTTCATGTTCGTAGGTAGATTAGATCTCTCTCGAAAACCCTAAACCACGTAAAATATGCAAACCAAATTAGAGACGTCTAACTTGTTTTTGCAGGGTTTGGTGATGTGATATGGCCATAATGTGATGATGAATATGCATGAGATGATCATTATTGTATTGTGGCAACCGGCAGGAGCCTTATGGTTGTCTTTAAATTTCATGTTGAGTAGTATTTCAAAATAGTTGTAATAGTTGCTACATGGAGGACAATCATGAAGACGGCGCCATTGACCTTGACGCTACGCCGACGATGATGGAGATCATGCCCGAAGATGATGGAGATCATGTCCGTGCTTTGGAGATGAAGATCAAAGGCGCAAAGACAAAAGGGCCATATCATATCACATATGAACTGCATGTGATGTTAATCCTTTTATGCATCTTATTTTGCTTAGATCGCGACGGTAGCATTATAAGATGATCCCTCACTAAAATCTCAAGATAATAAAGTGTTCATCCTTAGTAGCACCGTTGCCAAGACTTGTCGTTTCGAAGCATCTCGTGATGATCGGGTGTGATAGAATCAACAAGTGCATACAACGGGTGCAAGACAGTTTTGCACATGCGGATACTAAGGTGGCCTTGACGAGCCTAGCATGTACAGACATGGTCTCGGAACACGTGATACCGAAAGGTAGAGCATGAATCATATGGATGATATGATGAACACTTTGAGTGTTCGCCATTGAAATCACACCTTGTCTCGTGATGATCGGACTTAGGTGCGGTGGATTTGGTTCGTGTGATCACTAAGACAATGCGAGGGATATTGTTTTGAGTGGGAGTTCACCTAGATTTTTAATTATGTTGAATTAAAATTTGAACTCAATTTGTCATAAACATTAGTCTAAACTATTGCAAATATATGTTGTAGATATGGCGTCCCCAATCAATTTTAACCAGTTCCTAGAGAAAGAAAAGCTTAAGAGCAACGGTAGCAACTTCACCGACTGGTTCCGTCATGTGAGGATCTTCCTCTCTGGCGGAAATCTGCAATATGTGCTTGATGCACCGCTAGGTGACCCTCCTGCAGAAACAGAAACCGATGAAGTAAAGAATGTTTACGCGACTCGGAAAACTCGGTACTCTCAAGTACAGTGTGCCATCCTATGCAGTCTGGAAGCCGATCTTCAAAAACGTTTTGAGCACCACGATCCACATGAGTTAATAAAAGAGTTGAAGACTATTTTTGAAACTCATGCGGCCGTGGAATGCTATGAAGCATCGAAACAATTTTTCAGCTGCATGATGGAAGAAGGTAGCTCCGTTAGTGAGCACATGCTCGCCATGACCGGGCATGCGAAGAAACTCAGTGACATGGAAATAGTTATTCCTAACGGACTGGGGATTAATCGTATCCTTCAATCACTGCCACCTAGTTACAAGAACTTTGTGATGAACTACAATATGCAGAACATGAACAAAGAGTTACCTGAACTCTTCGCCATGCTTAAAGCTGCTGAGATTGAGATCAAGAAAGAGCACCAAGTGTTGATGGTCAACAAGACCACCAGTTTCAAGAAACAGGGCAAGTCTAAGGGAAAATTCAAGAAGGGTGGCAAGAAAGCTGCCACACCTCCTATGAAACCTAAGAACGGCCCTAAGCCTAATGCTGAGTGCTATTACTGCAAGGAGAAGGGACACTGGAAGCGTAATTGCTCCAAGTATTTGGCGGATCTGAAGAGCGGCCTTGTCAAGAAGAAGAAAGGAGGTATATCTGATATACATGTTATAGATGTTTATCTCACTGGTTCTCGTACTAGTACCTGGGTATTTGATACTGGTTCCGTTGCTCATATTTGTAACTCGAAACAGGAACTAAAGAATAAACGAAGACTACTGAAAGATGAAGTGACGATGCGCGTTGGAAATGGATCCAAAGTCGATGTGATCGCTGTCGGCACACTTCCTCTACATCTACCTTCGGGATTAGTTTTAAGCCTAAATAATTGTTATTTTGTACCCGCGTTGAGCATGAACATTATATCTGGATCTTGTTTAATGCAAGACGGTTATTCATTCAAGTCTGAGAATAATGTTTGTTCTATTTTTATGAATAATATCTTTTATGGTCGAGCACCTGAAAAGAATGGCTTATTTCTGTTAGATCTCGATAGTAGTGATACACATATACATAACATTGATGCTAAGCGAATTAAATTGAATGATAATTCTACTTATATGTGGCACTGTCGTCTTGGTCATATTGGAGTGAAACGCATGAAGAAACTCCATACTGATGGATTACTTGAATCACTTGACTTTGAGTCACTTGATAGATGCGAAGCATGTCTAATGGGAAAAATGACTAAGACTCCATTTTCTGGTATGATGGAGCGAGCTACTGACTTATTGGAAATCATACATACCGATGTGTGCAGACCAATGAGCGTAGCATCGCGCGGTGGTTATCGTTATGTTCTAACCTTCACAGATGATCTGAGTAGATATGGGTATATCTATTTCATGAAACATAAATCCGAAACTTTCGAGAAATTTAAGGAATTCCAAAGTGAAGTAGAAAATCAATGTAACAAGAAGATCAAATTTCTACGATCTGATCGCGGAGGTGAATATCTGAGTTATGAGTTTGGCATGCATTTAAAGAAATGCGGAATACTTTCACAATTGACTCCGCCGGGAACACCTCAACGAAACGGTGTGTCCGAACGTCGTAATCAAACTCTCTTAGATATGGTTCGTTCTATGATGTCTCTTACTGATTTGCCGTTATCATTTTGGAGTTATGCATTAGAGACAGCCGCATTCACTTTAAATAGAGCACCATCAAAATCCGTTGAAACGACACCGTATGAATTATGGTTTAATAAGAAACCTAAGCTGTCGTTCCTTAAAGTTTGGGGTTGCGAAGCCTATGTAAAGAAGTTACAACCGGACAAGCTAGAACCCAAAGCGGAGAAATGCGTCTTCATAGGATACCCTAAGGAAACTATAGGGTACACTTTCTATCACAGATCCGAAGGCAAAATCTTTGTTGCTAAGAACGGAACCTTTCTTGAGAAAGAATTTCTCACTAAAGAAGTGACTGGAAGAAAAGTAGAACTCGATGAGATTGATGAATCTATACTCGTTGATCAGAGTAGCGCAAAGCATCGAAGTTGTACCTGTACAGCCTACACCGGCAACAGAGGAAGCTAATGATAATGATCATGAAACTTCGAACGAGGAAACTACTGAACCTCGCAGATCGACAAGGGAACGTGCCACTCCTGATTGGTATGATCCTTGTCTAAATGTCATGATTGTAGATAACAATGATGAGGACCCTGCGACGTATGAAGAAGCAATGATGAGCCTAGATTCCAACAAATGGCAAGAAGCCATGAAATCCGAAATGGGATCCATGTATGATAACAAAGTATGGACTTTGGTAGACTTACCTGATAGCCGAAAGGCTGTCGAGAATAAATGGATCTTCAAGAGAAAAATAGATGCTGATGGTAATATTACTGTCTATAAAGCTCGACTTGTCGCAAAGGGTTTCCGACAAATTCAAGGAGTTGACTACGATGAGACTTTCTCACCTGTAGCGAAGCTAAAATCTGTGAGGATTTTGTTAGCAATAGCTGCATTTTTTGATTATGAGATTTGGCAGATGGATGTCAAAACAGCGTTCCTTAATGGAGACATTGAGGAAGAGTTGTATATGGTACAACCCAAAGGTTTTGTCGATCCTAAAAATGCTGACAAAGTATGCAAACTTAAGCGTTCAATCTATGGACTGAAGCAAGCATCAAGAAGTTGGAACCGACGTTTTGATAAGGTGATCAAAGACTTCGGGTTTATACAGTGTCATGGAGAGGCCTGTATTTATAAGAAAGTGAGTGGGAGCTCTGTAGCATTCCTGATATTATATGTAGATGACATATTATTGATCGGGAATGATATAGAACTATTAAGCAGTGTTAAAGGTTATTTGAATAATAGTTTTTCAATGAAAGACCTTGGTGAAGCATCATACATATTAGGCATCAAGATTTATAGAGATAGATCAAGACGCCTAATAGGGCTATCACAGAGTACATACCTGGACAAGATTCTAAAGAAGTTTAGAATGGACGAAAGTAAGAAAGGTTTTCTTACCTATGTTACCAGGCAAGGTCTTGAGTAAGACTCAAGGTCCAGCTACGGCAGAAGAGAGAGAAAGGATGAGTCAGATCCCCTATGCCTCGGCAGTAGGCTCTATCATGTATGCCATGCTATGTACTAGACCGGATATAGCACATGCTGTTAGTTTGACTAGCAGATATCAAAGTGATCCAGGAATGGAACACTGGACATCGGTCAAGAATATCCTGAAGTACTTGAAAAGAACTAAGGATATGTTTCTTTGTTATGGAGGTGACCAAGAGCTCGTTGTAACAAGTTACACCGATGCAAGTTGGAACACTGATCCTGATGACTCTCAGTCACAGTCTGGGTACGTGTTTATATTGAATGGTGCTGCAGTAAGCTGGGCAAGCTCGAAGCAGTGCACGGTGGCGAAGTCTTCAACAGAATCAGAGTACATAGCGGCTTCAGAGGCTTCATCAGAAGCGGTATGGATGAAGAGGTTCATTATAGAGCTCGGTGTGGTTCCTAGTGCATTGGACCCATTAATCATTTACTGTGATAATATGGGTGTCATCGCCAATGCACAAGAGCCAAGGTCACACAAGAGGCTGAAGCATATCAAGCTGTGTTACCACTCGATTCGCGAGTACATCGAAGATGGAGAAGTAAAGATTTGCAAAGTACACACTGATCTGAATGTAGCAGATCCGTTGACTAAAGCTCTCCCTAGGGCAAAGCATGACCAACACCAGAATGCCATGGGTGTTAGGTACCTTACAATGTAATCTAGATTATTGACTCTAGTGCAAGTGGGAGACTGTTGGAGATATGCCCAAGAGGCAATAATAAAAGTGGTTATTATATATCTTTATGTTTATGATAAATGTTTATATACCATGCTATAATTGTATTAACTGAAACATTGATACATGTGTGATATGTAAACAACAAAGAGTCCCTAGTATGCCTCTTAACTAGCTTGTTGATTAATGGATGATTAGTTTCATAATCATGAACATTGGATGTTATTAATAACAAGGTTATATCATTGTATGAATGATGTAATGGACACACCCAATTAAGCGTAGCATAAGATCTCGTCATTAAGTTATTTGCTATAAGCTTTCGATACATAGTTACCTAGTCCTTATGACCATGAGATCATGTAAATCACTTATACCGGAAAGGTACTTTGATTACATCAAACGCCACTACGTAAATGGGTGGTTATAAAGGTGGGATTAAGTGTCCGGAAAGTATGAGTTGAGGCATATGGATCAACAGTGGGATTTCTCCATCCCGATGATGGATAGATATACTCTGGGCCCTCTCGGTGGAATGTCGTCTATTTGTCTTGCAAGCATATGAATAAGTTCATAAAAGACCACATACCACGGTACGAGTAAAGAGTACTTGTCAGGAGACGAGGTTGAACAAGGTATAGAGTGATACCGATGATCAAACCTCGGACAAGTAAAATATCGCGTGACAAAGGGAATTGGTATCGTATGTGAATGGTTCATTCGATCACTAAAGTCATCGTTGAATATGTGGGAGCCATTATGGATCTCCAGATCCCGCTATTGGTTATTGGTCGGAGTGAGTACTCAACCATGTCCGCATAGTTCGCGAACCGTAGGGTGACACACTTAAAGTTGGATGTTGAAATGGTAGAACTTGAATATGGAATGGAGTTCGAATATTTGTTCGGAGTCCCGGATGAGATCCCGGACATCACGAGGAGTTCCGGAATGGTCCGGAGAATAAGATTCATATATAGGATGTCATTTTATGTGAATTAAATTGACGCGGAAGGTTCTATGGAAGGTTCTAGAAAAGTCCGGAAGAAACCACCAAGGAAGGTGGAGTCCACATGGGACTCCACCTCCATGGCCGGCCAACCCTAGTGGGGGAGGAGTCCCAAGTGGACTCCCCCTTAGGGGGCCGGCCACCCCCCCATATGGGAGGTGGAACTCCCACCTCTAGTGGGAGTCCTAGCTTGGCTAGGTTTCCCCACCATATGGAAGGTTTTTGGTTCGGGTCTTATTCGAAGACTTGGAGACCAACTCTTGGGGCTTCCACCTATATAATGAGAGGCCAAGGGGAGGGGGCCGGCCACCCCAAGACCACAAGCTGGCCGCCCCCCTTGAGTGGCCGGCCACCCCCTCCCAAACCCTAGCCGCCCCGCTCCTCCACTTCCCGCACGCTTAGCGAAGCTCCGCCGGATTTCTCCACCACCACCAACACCACGCCGTCGTGCTGTCGGATTCAAGAGGAGCTACTACTTCCGCTGCCCACTGGAACGGGGAGGTGGACGTCGTCTTCATCAACAACCGAACGTGTGACCGAGTACGGAGGTGCTGCCCGTTCGTGGCGCCGGAAGCGATCGTGATCAAGATCTTCTACGCGCTTTTGCAAGCGGCAAGTGAACATCTACCGCAGCAACAAGAGCCTCATCTTGTAGGCTTTGGATTCTCTTCAAGGGTGAGACTCGATAATCCCCTCGTTGCTACCATCTTCTAGATTGCATCTTGGCTTGGATTTCGTGTTCGCGGTAGGAAATTTTTTGTTTTCTATGCAACGTTATCCTACAACCATACCATTATGTAATATGTTCCCAAGCACGATAAAAGAGGTCACTTCAATCTTTATATTTATAATGATGTTGGGTAATATAATGGTTTCCTATATGTGTGCATTAACGTGCACTTCCCTGCTGCGGCAGAGTCTGCCGCGGCAGGGAGACTCTGCCGCAGCAGGGAAATGCTCCAAAACTCTGCCACGGCGGAAACATTGCTAAAGGTCCTCCGCACGGGCGGTCGGCAGCTAGCCACGTGGTGCCCCTTTAGCACCGGTTCATAAGTAAACCGGTGCTAAGGGGGGCTCCTTTAGCACCAGATGCTTTGCATTGGTTGGGCAACCGGTGAAGAAGCCCATTACCAACCGGTGACAAGATATTGTTGGCGTAATAGCGGTGAATGTTGTATTGAGCCTTCGGGCAAGTATATAAAGGGTACAGTCCTTTTTTGAGATCTAAAGGATACAATCCTTGTAGGATAAGAAGGCCCTCATACACATAAAGTAGGTTTAGATTACATATTTTAGACTACTAAGTACGAGTAACCGAATATATCTCTAAACACTCATCGGCGGTCATAGCCATAGTAATGTAGACAACAATAGCTTCGCGGATGGTCACATTGGAGAGAAGCCGGGCTGCACACCCCATCTCCCCCACCCCTCCTCCCTCACAGTCATAGCGGGAGCATTGTGCTTCGTCGCAGATGCTTGGACTATAGAGGAAGACGAGGAGGTTCTTATGCGAGGTAGTAACCCTTCGTGCCGAGGTCGAGGTAGCCGGGAGTTGTGGGTGCTGCAACCTTGGTGGAGGTAACCCTTCGTGGTCATTTTCATGGTCGGGTTTGCCGGTGTCAAAGTAGCCGCGCATGAAGCCGCGGGCGCCAGGAAGTAACATGGAGTCGTGGGCTGCCAGGTGCACTAGGCCAAAAAGACTTACCAGTGACGGGCTCTGCTGACGGTAGAGGTGAGTGCCAGTAGTATATTGCCATTGGTAACCTCTTCACGTGACGTCCATTTTGCTGTCACTGGTACATCGTAGCCATGACGTTGGTCACCACATGAATGTTTCACGGTCATGCGTAAATGTAGCGAGCCGATTATCAGTCGTGAAGTAACCGATGACATCAATAGATGAAACAATCCGTCAACAGAAAATATGACCATCATCGGTTTGTAAACAATGATGTGTGTTTCTCATTTTTCTCGGTCTTTGTACATTTGTAGTGACATGCCAATGCTTCAAATATCTTTTATTAGTAAAATTTCATTGGCATCTCTCCTGAGGTATGTAGCGCTATTCGTGAGAATCAAGTGACGTTCCAAATTTTTGTCCTTCATCACAGGAAAGTGTTCAGCAGTGACTCTTTGTCAATATCTCCCCATCATTGGTTCATTTAGCAAGGAAAAATATAATAAGGTTTTTGTCGTTTAAGTACAGTTTAGCTAGTATACGTACGAATGTAGTAGTTCAGACTTACAATTGTAGGTCAACTAGTCCACAAATCAGTAAGACAGTTACTACATCAAACACGATGTATTTTGTCGTGTACATGACACATGAAACTCAACAAAAGTACTATTATCTCTATACAAGTTTCCAACTGATCAATTTCAATGGAGTGTGCACAATAGGATACGCATCTCCGCGTGACTGATATCCTCACATGCGCATCTTTTCGTGGTGTCATTGTTGAAAGGGAAACATGACAAGATCATGCAAAAGACAATGAAGCCTCTACTTCAAATATGTATACAATGAGAAAGAGTAGTTAACTAAACATGGTAAGAATGCATAGCAACAGATACACGCGTCTTGTAATACATAACATTCGACATGATAAAACTCAATAACGAAGAACATGCTTCCTAGGAACTAGAAAATTGTTCAGACTATGAAATGGATAGAAGATAAAAGAAAACATACCTACAAAATAGATCATTAGTGTCGTAATCACTGAAAGATAAATTAAATTAGATCGTTGTGCACACACGTATTGGCAATACAAAAACCCCAGAAATAGTTATTTTTCAAATACAAATATATGAAAAACAATTATTGTATGATATCATATTATTAGTGCATAGGTGCGTTAGTTTTTCTAGACAACCGCCTGTTTGTATTCGTCCTACAAAATATTCCATCATGACTTATGTCTATGTTTTTTCAAAAAGGAAATCAATGACAAGAGTAAAGTAAACTAATTGGGGTAAGATACATAGCAACAGATACACATGTGTTGTAATAAATAATATTCAGCATGATAGAACAGGATACTGAAGAACATGCTTCCTAGGAACTATAAAATTATTCAGAATAGAAACTGGAAAGCTGATAAAAGAGAACATACCGATGAAGTAGATCATGAGTTATGTAGTCCGTGAATGCAATGTATGAAATTAAAACATTGTGCCGGATGTATTGACAAGACTAGAAACTGTGTGCAAATAGTTAAGTTTGAAATAAGAAATATATGGAACAAAAATATTGTATGACATAATATTATTACTGCATAGATGCATATATTGCAATAATGTAAGCACAATACTTTTTTCTAATCAACACCAGTGTGTACTTCTCCTATGAAATATTACATCAAGATTGTTGTCTATATTCCTTTTCAAAAAAACCAATCATTTACGGAGTATAATAGTTCGGGACCAACTAAATTATAATGCCAAACCAGTATTATTCCAACAATGGGATGGAGATGAGCCGATGACGCATGCGATGATATTGTCGCATGTACTAGGAGACACATGGGTGAACCACTTCAGGGAGTCACTTCTATTCGATACAATGCACAAGGAGGTGGGCGGCTCATTTGATCAATGCATACTATCATCATGAGGAACCAAGGGTGGAAGTCCTTGTACCAGACCTGATTTATCCAAGGCACTTGCCACCACCCTGTCCACTACCGCCTGGAAATGAGGATCACACAAGAACCATCATTCTTGTATCTCCGCCTAAACTTTGAACGCCCAGGGCCTTCAGGGAAACTTTCCTCCTAGTGAGCCGCCTGCCCGACGACTCTCAGACTAGCACGAGTCACCTTCCTGCCAAAAGCTAAGGCGGAGAGGAGCTTCCAACCTCTTTATATCGATGGCAGTGTGGTAGCTTTCACATGTAAGTGACTCATAGAATTGTTTTGTAGGGATTCGTAGCATAGAAAACAAAACATTTCCTACCGCAAGAATGAATAACAAGCCAAGATCAAATCCAGTAGATGGTAGCAACGAGGTGAAGATCAACATACCCTCGAAGATTGCTAAGCGTTAACGAGATAAATCTTGTGGTGGATGTATTCGATCAGTTGCCGCTTTCAAAAGCACGTAGAAGATCTTGACGGTGCCACAATCGGGCAACACCTCCACACTCGGTCACAAGTACAATGTTGATGACGATGTTCTTCTCCCTATTCCAGCAGGCTTCGGATGTAGTAGATCCTCCTCGGAATCCTGCCAGCACGACGGCGTGGTGACAGTGGTGGTTGAGATCTCCGGCAGGGCTTCGCCGTAAGCAGTGCGGGGGAGAGAGATGAGGGAGTAGCTAGGGTTTCGGAGTGGGTGGGCACTTGGAGAGCCGGCCTGGGAGCGCCTTGGTGGCGTGGCTGGATTGGTGTTTACATCCCCCTCCCTCTGCTCCTCTATATATAGGAGGAAACCTAGGGTTCCCTCAAAAACCACTTTGGAGTCCAACTCCCAAACTTAGCAAAATTAGAAACCTAGAGGGAAAGAGATTTCTCCCTTTCCTTCTAGTTTGGCCAGCAAACTAGGTGGAGTCCACCATGGACTCCACCTTCCCTTTTGGTGGGTTGGCTAGGGCTGGTGGAGTCCCTCCGGCACTCTACATGCCATAGTGATTTATTCTGGATGAATCTAAAATCTTCTATAACCATCCATAAATGCACCGGACCATTCCCAAACTTGGAATGTGACTTCCTATATATGAATCTTATTCTCCTGACCATTTCCGGAAATCCTCGTGATTTCCTAGATCTCATCCGAGACTCCGAACAATATTTGAACTTCATTCCATATTCCATATCTACTTAAAAACGACATCCAACCTTAAGTGTGTCACCCTACGTTTCGTGAACTATGCAGACATGATCGAGACTCTTCTCTGATCAATAACTAATAGCGGGACCTGGAGATCCATAAGAGCTCCCACATTTTTAACGATAACTTCGTGATCGAAAGAACCATTTACATATGATACTGATTCCCTTTGTCTCGCGATATTTTACTTATCCGAAGTTTGATCGTCGGTATTTCTATACCTAGTTCGACCTCATTACAGATAAGTACTCTTTTCTCGTACCGTGATATGACATCCCTTGTAAGACAGCCACATGCTTGCAAGCTAGTTGGATGACATTCCACCGAGAGGGCCCATAGTATATATATCCTTCATTTGGATGGTAAAATCCCACTATTTATCCACGTCCTTCAACCTATACTTTCCGAACACTTAATGCCACCTTTATAACGACCAATTTATGAAGTAATGTTTGGTGTCATCAAAGAATCCATCTGGTGTAGCTGATTAACATGATCTCATGGTCGAAGGATTAGGTTACTATGTATCTTAAAGCTTGAAGCACAACGAACTTGATGACTTGATCATATGCTACGCTTACTATGGGTGTATGTTTCCGGTTAATATAAAACACATAAGTATTATTGTTTCCAGTTAATACAAAACACATAAGTATTAATGTTTCCGGTTAATACAATTATAGCACGTGACATAAACATTTATCATTAACACTAAGATATAACAATAAACAATTTTATTATTGTCTCTTGGGCATATCTCCAACAGTCTCCCACTTGCACTAGAGTCAATAATCTAGTTTACATTTGTAAAGATCTAACACCGTGGCCTTCTGGTGCTTATCGTGTTTGCTTATGGGAGAGTTTTCAGACAATGAATCTGACATGCTCAGAAACGTATGTATTTTGCAATTCATTTGCCTCTTCACGCATCACTCAGTTTTTCAAATGAGTCGGTATTAATCGTATATGTTTGGTCTTCTGGTGGAACCTTAATTCAGCGTTCTGAAATATGTTACCAATGTTGTCACATACAATATAGTTTCATAGTTCTGACACTACCGGAACTACACCAAGTTCTCAAAGAACTCTTCGACTCAAACACCCTCGGTCATTGTCAATACAATGATATACTTTGCCTTCATTTGTAGAATCTATCACAATATTTAGAACTCGTCTAAATCTAGCACAGACTTCGTCTAGCCCATTGTGCTACCTTTTAATGAATACTTAGCCTAATTGAGATTTAAATTAATTTTATATGTGACTAAACTAATATCGGTGTAACACCTTACAACGATATGTTTGTCATTATCTCATATAAAACTATATATATATTTATATCCTCAGCTCTGACAAAGCACTCACGGATATTCTTACTGTTGTCCAATGACCATCATACAAATCATTCTGATATATGCTCGTAACATCTTAGAGCACATGACATCTGATTGTGTACATATTATTCGTGATCAAAAATCACTCATGTGTTTTTTACTCATTGAGTGTCAAATACACTGAAGTCTTGTTAAACCTCCACATGGAAAATAACACCTTCTTGACGTTTTCATATTGAACTACATCAATATTTGTTCTTTGTACTTTAACTTAAACTTGTTATGCGCTTCAATCTATCTTTATAGATCTTGATGCTAAATATGTTTTTGGTCCATATCCTTTCATTGAAGTTAATTTTCAATGAAACCTTCTAATGACATCAAGTACATGATTATATTATTTATAATCAACGATATGTCATATACATAAAGTATTATATATATGTCTCAGTGCTCCCACTTAATTTCTTGCAAATGCAAGCATCTTCATAGTTTCTAATGAAATCAAAACTCTTTGATTATTTCATCCGGTGAAGATTCCAACTCTGTGATACTTACTTCATCCAATGAATTTTGTATACCTATCTAGTATTCTACGGACTAGCAAAACTCTCAGATGTATCTTGTATACACCTTTAATACACACTACTGTTAAGGAATGTATTTTTCCATCCTACTAACATATCTCATAAAAGAAATATGTAGAGATACTGGAACAATCCGCATAGACTATAAGCATCGCTGCTGAAGATCTAATCTTATCGCAGTCAACTCTTTGAACTTTGTCGTAAACAATCTTTTGACAAGTCGAGATTCTTCAAGGATATTATATCCAAGTCTATTATTTTTATAGATCCATTTACTTTCCGAAAGTATTTATTCCTTCAAACGGTTTACCAAGCTCCAAGCTTGATTATAGATAATATCTTGGATTTTATGGCTTTTAGCCATTTTAACGGAGTCAGATCCCATCATAACTTCTTTGTGTGTAGTTGGTTTATTATTTTTCAAAAATTAATCCTTTGTCCACAAATCATTTACTTGATCACAAAGTAAACCATACCTTCCAGGTTCAATAGGTACTTCGATCTCCATGACTATAACACTTTTTAGACATGGGAGCCATGAGCCGTGGCCGCTTCTGGAACCATTTTCGATGTTGCGCTACTCTGCTCATCATGCTTAGGTTCATCAACATTATCAAGTTTCATTGTCCTCCCACTCAAATACTTCGCTAGAAACAATTTCTTGGAAATAAGCAGGAAACATCGACAAACACTATTGTCTTTGACTTCATAGTGGAAATAATTCACAATTTGTTCTCTGGGATAACCAACAAAGACATTCATCCGATTTTGGTTGTAAACTCATTTACTTATGCGATGCATACCAAAATTTAATAAAGTACTATTAGGGTTTATACCCATGTCATAACTCATATTGTGTAATTTTCAACGGATTATGATGACACTGTATTTAGCGTGAAAGCAGTAGTCTCTAAAGCATAATCCACAAAAATATAATGGCATCATTTTATTTTATCTCATCATCAATCCAACAAGATTTGGATACGTCTCTTGAATACTCCATCATAACTATGGTGTTCTGAGAAACGTGAATTATGGAACAATTTCGCAACTCTCTTAGATGTTCGCTAAAACTCGTAATTCAAATATTTCCACCACGATCCAATCATAGATATTTGAATTTTCCATTACGATGATTTCCACTTCATGCTGAAATTAATCTGAATCGTTTCAAATGTTTGAAACTTCTTCCTTATCGAATAAATATATCAATATATATACACTCAATTCATTGTTGGAAGATTTCATGAAGTAGAAAAATCTTCCGCACACAACTATGCCCAATGAACCATATACATCATCATGTATGTTTCCACTAAGTTAGTTGCCCGTTCAAATTTTGGCCTATGAACGGTATTTCAGTCATTTAATTTAGAAAAGATTTGCAAGTGCCAAACGATTCAAAATCGAATGACTCCAAAAATCCATTTGCATGGAGTTTCTTCATGCGTTCCTTTTCAACATGACCTAAATGGTGGTTCCAGAAATAAGTGGAATTCAAATCATTTGCCTTATGGCATTTTAGCATCAGTGTTATGCATGTGTGTTTCACCATTAAAATTTATAATAACTTATCCATCGCACATGGAGTACGGTCATAATTTGAACAACTCATTGTTTTAATTTGACTAGAGGAAACTAAAAATTATTAAGTACTTTATTATAAATCTGAAGGGCTAGGTAGAATGCCAACGATGAACAC
Organism: Lolium perenne; assembly: GCF_019359855.2. NCBI lineage: Eukaryota > Viridiplantae > Streptophyta > Magnoliopsida > Poales > Poaceae > Lolium > Lolium perenne. Next base: position 347,319,466 of record NC_067246.2, read on the forward strand.
AATAACACTTTATTTTGTTCCAGACGTGTATTATTACCACATTCCTTGTTAGTCACTTAGGCCATTGTATTCTTGTATTGCGTTGTGTTGTATGACACCTCATACCAACCAATATGGTACAAATACTCAAGAATTCTATTGTGTGACCAATTAAAGAATACATTCATAACATGTATATCATCTATATACACCTGAGCTAGACTTTCTAGTATTTTTTTTTCTTTTTGCCAAAATATTTTTGTAGTTTCTCTTTCGAATTTCCTCATATTTCAGAAAACACTTCAACATCAATAACTTCTAGGCTTGCTGGTCAAATACCAATAACCTTGAGGTTCGTACTTTGAAGTTGATCATCACATGACAAGTGTTCCGGATTTCACTATTAGTAACCTTTTAATGTGATGAAAAATTTCACTCATAATTTTATCCATCAAATCACGACAACTTCATGATGAAGCTACTATGGCTCATATGGATATGCGAATAATGTTAGTGCCCAATTAGTTGGAGGATCAGGACGCCTAGCATCTTCAACCTTCGTACATTCCCATAAAACTTATGAGTGTATGTAGTATCACTAAATTATATTCTATCATCATGTAATAGGGTCTTAGATATCACATATATCTCACACCTTGCTTATTTCTGAAAATAAACTTTTCAGCTCCTTATTTTTCAAACGGATTTGAACATCAAGTTTCTTGGAGACAAGATAATTTTAGATACGAATTGAAACCAGTGCTTTTCGAATCAGCAATATGAGGATTACCAAAAGTTTGCAAAAGGACTTAATCATTTCTTGATTCTTTAACAATACGGTACGAGACCGTAAAGTTACTGTTTAGCTTTAACAATGTTTCTATCTCAATTACAAGCCTAGCACAATGTAGAAAACGGATGCCAATTCTACAAATACAATTTAGACTAAGTTCATGATAAATTGAGCTTACTATTAATTCTTAAATTAACTAGGTGAACTCCCACTCAAAACAACATCTCTCACGTTGCCTTAGTGATTACACGAACCAAATCCACTACACCAAGTCCGATCATCACGAGAGATTATGTAGCTTCAATGGCGAACATCGATATGTTCATCATATCATCTATATGATTCATGTTTAACCTTTTGGTTTGACGTGTTCTGAGGCTATATCTATACATGCTAGGCTCGTCAAGTTAAACCTTAGTTTTCGCATGTGCAAATCTGGCTTGCACCCGTTGTATGCACACGTTGAGTCTATCACACCCGATCATCACGTGATGCTTTGAAATAAAAAGACATAGCGATGGTGCTAACTAAGGACTAGCACTTTATTGTCTTGATTTTTAGTGAGAGGGATCATCTTATAATGCTACCGTCGTGATCTAAGAAATACAAAATGCATAAAAAGGATTAACACCACATGCAATTCATAATGTGATGTGATATGGCCCTATTATCTATGTGCCTTTGATCTTCATCTCCAAAGCATGGGCATGATCTCCGTAATAGTTGGCGGGGTGTCAAGGTCCATGGCACCATCTTCATGTTTTTCCACCACTTGTAGCAACTATTCGAACTACTTTGAAATGAAACTACTTCATGATGAATCGAAACGAAATTAAAGACAACCATAAAGCTCCTGCCGGTTGCCACTATACAACAAGGATCATATCACACATCAAATATATTCATAATCACATCATGGCCATATCACATCAATAAACCCTACAAAAACAAGTTAGACGCCTCTAATTTTGTTTGCATATTTTACGTGGCTTAAGGTTTTCGAGTAAGATCTGATCTACCTACGAACATGAACCACAACAATGAATCATTGTGTTCTACTCGTCCAACCAATCTATGCATAGACACGGCTCTGATACCACTGTAGGGATTCGTAGCACAGAAAACAAAAAAATTCCTACCGCAAGAACGAATAACAAGCCAAGATCTAATCTAGTAGATGGTAGCAACAAGGTGAAGATCAACATACCCTTGAAGATCGCTAAGCGTTAACGAGATAAATCTCGTGGTGGATGTAGTCAATCACTTACCGCTTTCAAAAGCACGTAGAAGATCTTGACGGTGCCACAATCGGGCAGCACCTCCCCACTCTGTCACACGTACGGTGTTGATGACGATGTTCTTCTCCCTATTCTAGAGGGCATAGGATGTAGTAGATCCTCCTCGGAATCCCGCCAGGACGATGGTGTGGTGAAGGTGGTGGCGGAGAACTCCGGCAAGGCTTCGCCGTAAGCAATGCGGGAGAGAGAGAGGAGGGAGTAGCTAGGGTTTCAGAGAGGGGGGGCACTTGGGACACCGGCATGGGAGCCCCTTGGTGGTGCGGCTAGATTGGTGTCTACAGCCCCTCCCTCTCGTCCTCTATATAGGTGAAAACCTAGGGTCCCCCCAAGAACCACTTTGGAGTTCAACTCCCAAACCATGATCATCTATTAATCAACAAGATAGTTTAACAAGAGGCTTACTAGGGACTCTTTTATGTTTACAAAACACACAAGTATCAATGTTTCCGGTTAATACAATTATAGCATGGCATGTAAACATTTATAATGAACACTAAGATATAACAATAAACACTTTTATTATTGTCTTTTGGGCATATCTCCAACATGTTTTTGCGGGTAACATGATGAAGGTTAAAAACTTTAAATAGGTAGTAACATGGATGTAGGGTATAAATAAGTTTTTGAAAGAGTTCAATATTAATAGAGTAACGTTCTAACCAAGGGGGTGGATTAAAAGAGTTGCACTTTAGGTACCATATGTAGGTATATACGTAATCACAAAACAGGTATGAAAAACAGGTATGAAAGTGATAGCTTCAAATTTTGATGCTTTTTCTACGTATTCTTCACCATCTATCACTCGGTTAAATTGGGTTTTAATTGGATTTTGTGTTTCAATTAATGTTAATATCACAATCCAGACGAAACCTTGCTTTTAATTATGTATTTCAGGAAATCATCATTTACGGAGGATCCGAGGATATTTATGAGCTGATTGCAACGAAATAAATACATTTCCTTTAAAGACCAATTTCATCCAGGCGCTGCAGAAGATTTAGTGGGCACCCGTACGGGCGGGGCCGACCGTACCGCCCGCCCATACTGTGCGCCACTATCTTCCCCATATCAAGGCAAGACTTTTTCGTAATGGAAACAACACAAAAAACATAACACAACAACCACCATTCGCCCCAGAACATAAGAGATCAGATCTGAAGAGCGAGAAGACCATCATCGACTCCAGCGAAGATCAATCCCTTCAAGATTACAATCGCATCCATCACACCCCACTTGTACTGGGAGAGAGAGAGAGATTCATACTAGTAAGATTAGGGATTGATACCTCATTTCATCTTGGTTTGTATTTGATTTGATTTGATCTTCAACTATTGTGGCTTGCTACAGTAATATCGAGATGAACTCTATTTACATTGCTATGATATCATTATGCTATTCTCCTCTCATGTGTGAGTAGATCCCATTGGCATGGGAGTGGTAGGGGATTGGTGAGATGTGTTGTGCCAATTTATTTCATCCATTTGTGAATTTATGATTAAGATGATTATGTATTAGAATGAATTTCTATGTGTACCTAATGTCGTTATCTAATTTAAGGGCACATGTAACATGTTCTCAGGAACTCATAGACAGGAGCTTGTTTGTTAGTGAATCGGCAACCCCCGAGTGACACGGTCAATATGAAAGAGGATCTAGCGATAGTCGAGGAATCATAAGGAACCACCAAGCTTATAGATTTAATCTGATTTAACCACCTTAATAGATGCGGTGTCCATGGTTTTGGTAAGACGTAGAAGGATTATTGGAGAAAGATAAAATTTACCAACATCAGTCTTTCTCTCTTTTGGGTTGCTTTCCTTCTCAGATAAGAATAGGCAGAATCATATTCACTTATCACATTTATTCCACCAGGCACATTCACATTCACTATCACCATGAACTGAATCCTCCCCGCACCTATCTTTCCATCCGGAGAAACTCATTTACTTCTTAATAGTTACTTCCTTTTATGCACTTTACTTTATTGTACTTTCAACACTTCAAATTCTCTTATTTACATTCACTGTGTTCCATTTCAATATTTGTAGTCAATTCACCTAAGACTTTTGACACCTTGGGTGTGACATAAATACCGCAGATAAACATCCTCCCACGGTCCTCATTGGAACACGATATAAAAATCAGAAATAATACTTCCTCGAAAACATGCATGAATGACCCTGTGTTCTTGCATGCCATCAGAAAGCATAATACCGAACACAGTAGAAAACACAGCATTCATTCAAATGAACTGAAGAAATAAAAAAATACCTATGAATCGGCTCGATAAGAAATATGTACTGAAAATTCAGAGTAAGAGCATACGAGCTTATGGTGCACTTCCACGAGAATTTTGTTTTTTGAAAAATTATTTCTGCGTTACTGGGTGAATCTGTGCACGGGCCATCACGAAGTCCTTTGCGGTCCATGGCTACAAGTATGATAAAGGTGCAGATTTTCTAGCTTGTAACGCAGCTGCATCCTCATTCCCCCATAATCTATGCTTCCCATTGTAACACAGCTGCCAAGCTTGTGGTTCATCGTGATTTTCGTCCGCATGTACTTCCCCCATCTACTCAAGATCTTGAAATTATAGGTAGAGTAAGATGCAATAAACTGTTATGAGTCCTCCTCTAGTATATGAGGCCTTCTTTTCTTTATAACAGTCCTAAAATCTTCATACTACATTTTGTTTGCGGTGGTTCGCCACGTGTTTTAATGCTTTTGATATTATGCACATGGATTTAATTTATACTCTCTCCATTGCACCTTCACCACCTTCAATGTTGAACTAGTATCGATCAAATAGCTTGCTCAAAAGTGCATCCCACAATACCTCTTGCTCTTCAACCCTAAAGTTTGTGCATATGATTTTCACACCTTCACGAACAATGATGCCTGTGGTGATGTTGTACCCATTTGCAACCTTTATGGGACTAACAGGAACACCTTGATTATCAACTTGGGTGACATGTTGGGCTTCTTTTGTCAACTTATTAGGTCTCCTAGAGCTCTGCACTCTTCTCGTTGATGTCCTCTTGGTGGCAAGTGTATGGGTCTTCTTCCTACTTTAAACCAACCTATGTTTGCGATAAATATATCTATCCATTATACAAAGTCTCTAGATATTGAACTAATTAAAATATGAACGGAAAAAACATAAATGAATTAATTCAACTCTAACATATAGTAGGAAATTACCAATTTACCATAACATTATAAATTTGCAAGAAAATGGATATACCCAAATCACCAGGGTCTAGTTATCTTACATGCATCAACGAAGGATCATTAGCATATCAATAGTAAAATATCCAATGATGAGCTAAGCAAAGGAACTTTGAATATACAGTGCGTAGGTACAATTATTGTACATACTAGCATAAAGCTCATGCTTTGCTACGGTACCACATTAAATAAAATCAATTTGTTTTCGTAGGTTTAAATACATGTGTTAATGTATGCAAATGACATGGATCCCTTGATTTACCTGTCTTTTGCATCGTGTAATAGCTAAAATCATAGGTAATAATTTAAAACGGGTAATAGAAAAATTTACAAGAAACTTTAATGCTTGTAATAATGAAAATTAGGTACATTGCATTGATTTAAAATATGTGATGTTAATCAAAACTAACCATCAAGTAACACACTAATGTTCAAGCACATGATGCAGTGGATCGTTCTAGTTATTCATGTCAGGAACTTAGAATGTCAACTGGGTACCAATTATTCTACTCAGTTTCTCTATGCTCTTATAATATCAACCAATTAGTATATATAAATAAATGTTTTTGCTCTTGCATATATTTGTCCCCTGTATTATATGTAAGGATGTCAAATTATTCTTCTCATACTTGATTTTGTTTCACTACAGCTTTAAAAAAAAATCAGATGCCCACTCTTTACCATATCCCTGTCTTAATGTAAGAATAAAATATCATTTTGATTGTTCTACTTCATCTTACTCAACTTATTGAAATACCAAATGCATACGTACAAATGGTCCTCCCTTGTAGAGATCATGTCCTTCCACCCCCTTACAATTTTCTCTTTAATTTTGTTGAAATTTCTGTAGTTGAAACAACACATTAATCCTCCAGTGCTAGTGTCATGATACTTCTATTATTGAGTCTGTAAAAACCATACTCATCAAATTTCTTGATTGCACACTACTCTGTTGTAACATAAATGAATGAGTGATCATGTGCATTTCATGCATTTAGTTTGCATTTGACCAAAATTTGCATCTCCATTTCTGAATTATTCAAATTCTTCTCTATTTCTTCCTACTTCAAATCTTGCAAGTTGTTGTTATTTAAATAAGCCACGTGTGTCTATTGATCTCTGCAAAATTTGAGTTCAAACAAAATTCAAAACATATTTGAAATTGGATTTTGAAAAGAGAAAGAAAACCAGAAAAAAAATGAAGAGAGAAACCTCATCTCTCTCTCCCTGGGCTCAGCCCACTTCTCTCTTTCTTTCTTTCCCTCTCTGGCCGAAGCCTAGTCTGGCCCAAGCAGGACCAGCTCAACCCACCACGGCCTATTTCTTTCGCAGGGGTTTTCTTTGCAAAAAACCTCATCTTCCCCGCCGTTCCAACCTACTGCCTAGCAGCAGCGCGGCCGCCCGATCCTCCGGCCGGCCCAGATGCTCCCCGCCGCCCCTCCCCCCCCCCGGTAGCTATAAGAGGCGCGGCGCCGCCGCCCCAAGCCCTAGCCCCCACTCTTTCCCTTCCCCGCGGTCCCCCACGCCCCCAAAACCACCTAACCCTAACCCTACTAGCGGCCGGCCTCCGATCAAATTCGTCGCCGGCGAGGTTCCACAACCGCCGGCGACCTCACCATCGTGCTGAGGGTGAGCTGCTGCTCCTCCCCATGCCCTCGCCTTTCTCCCTCTCGTTCTCTAGCGCCTCCGCACCATGCACCCGACCCCGGTCGCCGCTCGAGCTCGCCGCCGGCCGTGCTCCGGCGGTCAATAATGCGCGGCGCCGCCACCATTAGGTCGCCTGCATCGCCCTGAGTCTTTCCCCCCACTCGCGCGCCCTCAATCGCGGCCTAATCGGCTGATTGAGCTCAACCCGAGCTCACAGTGAGGTCATGGCGGCTGACGTCAGCATGACGCCATAATTGTTTTTTTTATTTTTTGTAAATTCATTTCTGTATTTCTTTAAATAGAAAATAATATGACATGTGGGGTCCCTTGTCAGAATTTTATTAATTTCAAAAAATTTAGAAAATAATAAAATTATGACATGTGGGTCCAAATTGCTGAACTTTTAATATTTTTATATAATTTTCAGAAATTGATTTAAAATGATTTAAACTTGGGAAATTCATAACTAATTCATTTTAAATCAGAAAAATGCAAAGTATATACCAAAATGATCAGAAAAATAAATCCTAGCTGTTTATCCATGTTTCATACATGCTTGAACCAATTAAATATGAGCCCTAGTAGAAACCCTATATCGACCCCTCTCATATGTTGGGATCGATGCCGAAACACCTCTAAATTCCGTCGATGCACCTAGGGTTTACCCAAACCCCTTTAATATGACATATCATCATACTGTGTGTGCATTGCATTGTACCATGTCTTGATTGTGCTCTTCCATTTCCGGTGTTTGGTTCTTCACGATAGGGACCGAACGCGAGCCTGAGATCAACGCCACCGAAGAGCAGCACCCGAACAACGAGGGACAAGGCAAGCCCTAACCTGGTTCATATATGGTTTTGAAATGCTTTACTTCTGGTTCTTACATATTGCATCCGCTTCAAATATGTTTTATCAACAGTTGTAGATTTCCTATATGTGCATATTCCATCCCTGTAGCCCAGAGTTCCTGATCCACCGCTCCCGGCAAAATTAGGTCTGAGCTTGTTCGCATCACTAGCGCCGTATATGATATGCTTAGCCAAGCTTAGCTGGTAAAGTATAATCCATCCGTTTGATGAATCAGAATTACGAATGAACCTAGTTGGATAGGATGACGTGGTAAGATCAGTGGTGATGTTAATAAACATGCTAAAGGCTTGGATGGGCCGCCACATGGGGATGTGGTGATTTGACTCGTTCTCGCTGATACTAGGACCTGAGGTTCTGGCCTTCGGAACCAAGACTGAGCGTACAGCCACACGGGGCCCATGGGAACCCCTTGGCCCGAACTTTCCTAGCTTACCCATGAGTCAATTAGTTTGCTAGTTCCATTTGCCATATGCATTGGGGAAAAGGTGGAAAAGGTTTTCAATGTGCATCATCCAGGGCGTGGCCGGGGTGAAGGATGCTGGAGGCATTGAACTGGATCCCCTGCGCACAATGGCCGGGACCGCCTCGGAGAATGTCTACCTACGATGACGGAGTTCCCCAGTTACTTTGACTCATGGAATAGGCGGAGTAAGGGAAAGGTTTTGGTTGACCCCCCTTTGCCGGAACGCCAAGGAAGCGTGTACATGATGGCGCTAAGAGTCGGTCGGCACATGTGGGTAAAGTTGTACACCCCTGCAGGGTAAATCTTTTCGAAAAGCGTGCCCACGGTTAAGGACGACTTGGGAAAGGACGTGATGATCATAAACAACTTGAACCTGATCGTAAAACTTGATATCTATGTGTGAATAAGGATCCCATCTCAGGGTGTCGAGGGGGTGATCCTAGGTAACAGGTTCAGGTGATGATGAAGATTCGGTGGATTCAACATGATGATCTTAGAGCTAGAGTTGATATCGCTCTCTTATCCCTTTTGAAAATGGTCTGAATAGACGAGCTTCTGCTACCTCTTGTTTACAAAGGAAAACTGACTTTCCGCAAAATAAGCTCCACATAAAGCCTCGCATACCCGCTTTGCTAACAGGTTGTACTAAGTCTTGCTGAGTCCCTGTACTCAGCCTTACCTGCTTTGTTTCAGACGAAGTCCTTCCAACTGATGGTGGGTTCTACCTCGACGTCGACGAGCAGTTCGGAGTTCCTCAGGCGGAAGCATGAGACTTATGTGCTTGGGACGTCACCCTATGTTATGGCCTCTTAGGCCCTTTGCACTCTTGTTATCTAGATAACATAATTTGCTTTCAGTTGCTTGTTGAATTGTGGTCAGTGACCTCTGCGTGTAATAAATTTTGATCTTAAGTCTGCTACGAGTTATAATATATTTTCTTTTAGTCGTAGGGTCACTCTTGTGTTACCGATTCACACCCTGTAGTCCCTAGATATCTAGGTTAGGCTTATGCCAGATGTGATATCTGGGTTTGTCTAGCCCTGACCTTCGGGTTCGCGACATTTGTTGCATGTTGCGGTCCGTGAAAAAAAAATCATGTGAACTGACATCAAATACGGTCACAATGTCTAATAAAGATGTCTATGGGGTCGAGGCCTAGGCTTACAATGGGCGGACCTGAATGCAATGCTCCGGAGATAATTTCAATCATTATCGCCTGATATCAAGTAATTAATAACTCCTTTACTCATTTCTCTTTGCCAAGCAAGGTTTGGAAACGGTTCATCAAAACTGTTAGGGGTGATTGGAAGCATGAGCTTACATTTCGAGATCGCAATGTAAGTAAAACTATAGCTATGTCTGCGAATCTCTTTGATTATTGTTTCAATACCATGTATTATCATGCTTGATTATTAGTTTGAACAAACTCTATTCTCGTAAAGTGTTTGAAGCAGGGAGCCGGAATAATTTATATGGATACTATGTTACAAGTTCATTCGCGAGATGTCCCTTCATCGGGGGGGGGGGGGGGGGGGGGGGGGCAGAATTCTTCAACAACTCCATGTACGTAAACAATATTCACAACCTTATTTTATTACCAACAATTGTATTGAGTTTCATTCATATATATTGATCTCCTTTTTTAAATTAGATGGAACGCGTGCGGGACAGTGTCCAATAAAAGGATCGTGTATGGACGATTCAAGAGGAATTGGCGGGATTCTTAGTTAGTGAGGTCATAGCTAGAAATGGAGAATATCACCAGGACTATATATTTAGACAACATAGATAGACAATAGGGATCGTAATAGGACTTTATATTGTAATATGCATTAAATGTACTGTATTCATGACGATATCTATATTTATGATGGTGTTGTGTAATGGTTCCTAATGGTGTATGTAGTAGCGTCGAGTTGAATGGAAAACATACAACTCTAAACCTCTGCCGCGGAAGAGAAGTGGCCATCTTCTCTGCCGCGGCAGAGAAATGGCTGGTCTCGAGCTTGACAAACCGGGACTGAATCCCCTCCATCCCAAGCGCCCTTGCCGCAACACATGGAGGCCTTACACAACCGAAATAGGAGGGGGGGGGGCTTTAGTCCCGATTGCGCAACCGGGACTAAAACCCATTACAAATGACTAAAGCCCCATATTCTACTAGTGCTAAGATGTCTGGAGTAGTCTCACAGGAAAGCTCTACCTCTAAACCCCAATAAAATAATAAATGAATCCATGCATGCAAAATAGGCTTGCTAGCTGGATATAAGATTTTAATGTCTGATTTTAATTACTGATAAGATTACAGTGGAAAATGTGTTTAGTAATGTAGAATGTAGATCAAATTGAAATAAATTTCTGTCCCAAGATGTAGACTAAAAGAGAATGTACACCGGTTGTTATTGAATATTGTGCTCCTTTCTAAGATCGATGAACCACTATAACTAGTGTACCAAAAGATCAAACTTCTGAAGAAATGTCAACAATATATTTTAACTCACTAAATTGACCGAAATTCATGACCCTCGTTCATTGGAACGGCCGACATACCAAACCCATTTCCACAATACGGCTTTGATGGGGCACCGAGAGACACTGTGTGGCTTCCAAGCATCATGCACACCGCCGACATCACTGGGCGGTCGACCGGGTTCTCTTGGACGCACAGGAGCCCAACTTGGATGCACCTCATCAGGTCCATCTTCGAGAAGCTATTGTTGATGCACGGGTCTACGCTCTCCAACACCGTTCCGGCCGTCCAATGCTCCCAGATCTGCACGTACGCAAGATTGAATTGTAGCTAACCAAAGAGCCAAGCTGCATTGTGGTATCTGTTCAGATATAGCTTAGGGGTGGAGCATACCGTGGTCAAGAGAACTTCAAAATGCGTGGTGTCGTTGTTCTTCCTCCCCATCACGATCTCCAGAACCATGACCCCGAAGCTGAACACGTCCGATTTCACTGAGTAGTTGCCATGCATCACATACTCGGGCGCCATGTATCCGCTAAAACAACACGTACGACATGCATAATGAGTACCCACTACCGCCTCCGACATGAGTCGTCTGTTATTTAGAAAAGGAGAAACAATGGTACTCGCTCCATTCCTTAATGAATGTCGAAAGGTTCGTTTAAATTCAGATGTATCTACGAACTAAAGAGTGTCTAGATACATTCGAATTTAGATAAATTTTAACATTTTAAAATGGACAGAGGTAGTATTACTTACTATGTGCCAATGACACGGTTGGTGACGCCCTGCGTTTGGCCTCGCCCGAAGAGCTTGGCGAGGCCAAAGTCCGAGATCTTGGGGTTCATATCCGCGTCAAGAAGGACGTTGCTAGCTTTGAGATCACGATGGACTACTTTGAGTTGGGAGTCTTCATGGAGGTACTGCAAGCCTCGAGCGATCCCGCGTATGATCCCTTGCCTCTTTCCCCAGTCGAGCTGCTGTCGTTTCTCAATGTCTGTCGAAATGTTCAGGAAGTGTATCTTAGGTGCAATTTTGAGTCTGTGATGATCGATCATAGCAAACCAAAACATTAATTACCGAACAGGATCTGGTCGAGGCTCCGGTTGGGAATGAACTCGTAGACGAGCAGCCGCTCCTGTTGCTCCATGCAGACGCCGACAAGCCTAACAAGATTCTTGTGCTTGAGCTTCGCGACGAGGGCTAACTCATTCTTCAGCTCCTCCACTCCTTGCGTCGAGCTCTTGGACAGTCTCTTCACTGCTATCTCCTCACCGTCTGGCAGTGTACCCTGCAGGTGCACCAAATTGGACAAACATAAGTTCTGCTGCTCAGCTGCATGTAAACACTCAATCCATATCTTCAAGATCGGGCACTTTCCTTGTACACCGTGCCAAACCCGCCTTCGCCAAGCTTGTTGCTTTCTGCAAAGTCCCTGGTCGCGGCTCGGAGAGTTGAAATATCCATCAACATCGAGTCTACACTCTCAGCGTCGTTGGCTTCAGTGGAGTAACAGGGATCTGTTGAACAAGAACAACTTGTTTGCATTTTTAACTGCGAAATTTTAATAGTGCAAATCGGAGTATTCGCAGGACATACATGGATGCTTCTTCGCTCGTGCTGGTGACCGGTTCCTCCTCCTCCAGATAAAGAAGCCAGCGACAAGGTTTGCCGCTGCTAGAGTAGGCAGCACAATTATAAGAACCATGCCAGGAACGCTGTACTTTCTCCCTGTGAATAATGTAACCAATGCATGCAACCGAACACATGTCAGCTCAGATGGATGCAATAAACTTGAACAAAACAATACAAACAGGACGTACTGGAGGGCAACAGAATTTGGAATGAGAGAAACAAAATATGCTGGAGAGATTTTGCCGGTTCTCATGGCCTATCGTCACGACGACAATATGGCTTTACGAAATTATTTGCCTATATTGTTCAGTGTCGAAGTTGCACCTTTTCTTATTTAGTTCATTTTGATGCTGCCTGGCCCTGCCATATGTGTGAACTCAACATCACACTATCATCGACAAAAAAAATCCCTCTTCACTGGGTGAAGAATAAAATTTTGTGTGTTTTTATACTTGAAGGACCAAGAATATCTAAAATTATATAAAAAACGGCTACGAGGTCGGAGGAGAGATGTCTCTGTTTGAATCTTGTTTTTGACAGTGCGATAGTTTGGTTCCTCTCCAAGGCAGATACTACTATTCTTCTCAGTTCATTTCGATTGCCGGCGACGATTACCTTCTTCGTCGAGGCAGACCTTGCATCGGAGCCAAGGCGCTTTCATCATTCTCAGAACCCAGACAGCTCGAGTGGCTCAACTTCTCTATATACTGTTCTTATTTTTAGATGCTATATACCGCTAGTCCTACACTCCTACTCTACCTATTTGAACAGTGGAAAAAACCAAGAAAATGACAAAACGATGTTGCTAGTTCTTGATTAGCCAAGATATAGTTTCGCACTCGGTCAAATTGTTTTGCAGTTCGATGGTTGGCCAGTAATCTCACTAGCAATTGATGGATTTTATTTGTTTGGTTTCTGTTCCCGGTTATATTTGACTAACCTCCTCGGAGCGCCGCCAGTGGTGTCACAGCACCGGGCGCCGGGGCTAACGCCGGCGACTGCCCCGGCGGCGGAGCTCCAGAACCGGCCGATAGGCGTACCATGAGCGGGCCATCAAGGAAGGGCCTGTTCTCGTACCGGAAGCTGCACCTGATCCCAAGAATCCTCGCCCCAACGCTGTACAGAGGCGTCCCCAACGCCCGGATCATGTTGGCGAGGCAACCCCGGCACCGTGCAGGCGTGAGGTCCGGGGTGCACTGCGCCCAGCTGTACACCTGGGGTATCTCCCGGTCGAAGGAGACCACCCCGGACGCATACAGCCGCGCCACTGAGGAGTTGTACGCTGCGTAGTCCGCGGTGGCGTTCAGGAGCGCCACCACGACGCGGTCAAACCGGGCCGGCTCCGCCGTGGCGGTAGCGCTGTAGACGAAGTGGAACGCCGAGCTCAGGGCGGTGTCGTCGGAGGCGTTGAGGGGGAGGTTGGAGTAGTGGAGGAAGCAGGTGTCGTAGTACATGGTGGCCTCCTTGCTGTAGGCGCACGCGCTGGGCAGGTCCTGGAACCCTTGGTCGAGGCAGCCAGAGCAGGAGGTGGCGTTGGCGTCGCCGCGGCAGAGCGCGAGGACCCAGACCTGGCCGGCCTGCGCTGTGGCGTAGAGGCCCGGGGACGTGGAAGCGTTCCTGGTGAGCGTGGCGGCGATGGTGTTGATGCTCGCCAGGTACGTCGTGTCATTGGCCGTGAAGCTGGCGGTGCTGCCGCAGACTGGCCACGGGTAACCAGCGGCTTGTGGAGGCGCGAGAAGTAGGGCGACGATGGCCACGAACAGGACGGCCATGCCCCTGGCTGTGGGTGTGGGTGTGGGTGGATGGTGGAAACAAGAAGAAGGTGATTTCAATGTTAAGGTACCATGGCAGAGTATACTAATACTGTACGTACGAGTAGGACGACAGGCGACGCGAGACGAACTCATTTGTCACAACTCAAGCTAGACTACGGGCCGTCTGTCAATTTAAATAATTTCCTCCAGTATAGTGGACGACCACGGGCAACGACTTGCATTTCTCGATTTCAATGTTAAAGTAACCTTACCCTTCCACGCTCCACCATCCGCACCATGGCTCGCCGTCTCCTCCTGTTCGTCTTCGTGGCGCTGCTTGCCTTGCCGCGCGGCGCCGTGGAAGCTTACCCGTGGCCATTTTGCGGAGCCGGGGGCTTCCTGGCGGACAGCAATTACAAGGCGAGTCTTAGCCTCCTGGCCGCCGCCATGCCCAAGAACGCCTCCACGTCCCCGGGTCTCTTCACCACCGCGCAGGCCGGCGTCGCCCCCGAGCAGGTGTGGGCTCTCGCGCTCTGCCGCGGCGATGCCAGCGTCTCCTACTGCGCCAGCTGCCTCGACCAGGCCTTCCAGGACCTCATCGCCTCCTGCGACTACAAGGACGCCACCATCTACTACGACTCCTGCTTGCTCACCTACTCCAACATCCACTTCCGCGCCACCGACGAAATCAGGTACAGCCCCTATTACCCAATCCGCAACCTTGTTAACGCCACGGCGGAGCCGGCGCGGTTCCAGCGCGTCGTGGCGGCGCTCGTCAACGCCACGGCCAGCAGCGCCGCCTTCAACTCCGACACGCGCCTCTATGCGTCCGGGCAGGCCGACTTCGACAAGGAGCTGCCCCAGGTGTACAGCTGGGCGCAGTGCACGCCGGACTTCTCGCCGGACCGCTGCTGGAGGTGCCTCGTCCGGATCATGAGGGAGCTACCGACCTTCTTCACCGACGCCATCGGAGCCAGGGTTCTCGGGATCAGGTGTAGTATCAGGTATGAAACCCAGCCATTCTTCAATGGCACGGTCACCGTGCGGCTGTCGGCAACATCAGCCAGTGGGCCGGCGCCGGCCGTGGTGCCTAATGTCGTGACGTCCGTGGGGGCGGCTGGAGACGGTAAGTCCAACTTGCCTTTTTTTTCACGAAACCATACACTTATGACATACACACACTCCTGTAAACGCACACACACCTTACATCTATGAGCATCTTCGAGGGACTAAGTCTAAAAAACTGATTCGACGGATCTTGAGATTGACGACGTCACCATGAATGACTCGCATTCAAAGGGAACGTCCTCCAACCGAAGAATATTCTGTCTTTAATTAGAAATCAAAGTCTCAAATTTGAGGTGGGCTAGGTTTTATATTTCTTATAACTAAGAAAAGTGCGAGGATGTAAAATTTAGGATATTCTTCGTTTGCATCATCGGTATGGAAAACACACATGAAACACTAGAAAATGAAGTATCTTGAAGCCAAAAAATAGTTCCTCCGGGGAAAACTGATGGTTCCGGGAGTTTTCACAAAAGAAAAAGCCCATACAATTGGTTGTGCATCAATAAGTGTCCATTTCTTTATTTATTGTCACCTAAACTACTCCTAAATATACGTCACCATGTATAAAACACGTGTCTATTTCTAAGTATGCCACAATGCCTAGCCTGTGACTAACGCCCCCCCCCCCCCCCCCCCCCACCCCTCCCTCTTTAGTCCCGGTTGCGTTATGAAACCCAGCCATTCTTCAATGGCACGGTCACCGTGCGGCTGTCGGCAACATCAGCCAGTGGGCCGGCGCCGGCCGTGGTGCCTAATGTCGTGACGTCCGTGGGGGCGGCTGGAGACGGTAAGTCCAACTTGCCTTTTTTTTCACGAAACCATACACTTATGACCATGGAAAAAAATAGCGCGCTATTCCAACGCTAATAGCACGCTATAGCATATCTGGAGAGTCGACGCTACGCTATTTCGGCGCTATAGCACGCTATTCGCGTTAATAGCACGTTATAGCATGCTAATAGCGTATTTTTAGACGCACGCTATTTTGTTATAGCGCGCTATTTTTTTCCTTGCTTATGACATACACACACTCCTGTAAACGCACACACACCTTACATCTATGAGCATCTTCGAGGGACTAAGTCCAAAAAACTGATTCGACGGATCTTGAGATTGACGACGTCACCATGAATGACTCGCATTCAAAGGGAACGTCCTCCAACCGAAGAATATTCTGTCTTTAATTAGAAATCAAAGTCTCAAATTTGAGGTGGGCTAGGTTTTATATTTCTTATAACTAAGAAAAGTGCGAGGATGTAAAATTTAGGATATTCTTCGTTTGCATCATCGGTATGGAAAACACACATGAAACACTAGAAAATGAAGTATCTTGAAGCCAAAAAATAGTTCCTCCGGGGAAAACTGATGGTTCCGGGAGTTTTCACAAAAGAAAAAGCCCATACAATTGGTTGTGCATCAATAAGTGTCCATTTCTTCATTTATTGTCACCTAAACTACTCCTAAATATACGTCACCATGTATAAAACACGTGTCTATTTCTAAGTATGCCACAATGCCTAGCCTGTGACTAACGCCCCCCCCCCCCCACCCCTCCCTCTTTAGTCCCGGTTGCGTTATGAAACCCAGCCATTCTTCAATGGCACGGTCACCGTGCGGCTGTCGGCAACATCAGCCAGTGGGCCGGCGCCGGCCGTGGTGCCTAATGTCGTGACGTCCGTGGGGGCGGCTGGAGACGGTAAGTCCAACTTGCCTTTTTTTTCACGAAACCATACACTTATGACCATGGAAAAAAATAGCGCGCTATTCCAACGCTAATAGCACGCTATAGCATATCTGGAGAGTCGACGCTACGCTACTTCGGCGCTATAGCACGCTATTCGCGTTAATAGCACGTTATAGCATGCTAATAGCGTATTTTTAGACGCACGCTATTTTGTTATAGCGCGCTATTTTTTTCCTTGCTTATGACATACACACACTCCTGTAAACGCACACACACCTTACATCTATGAGCATCTTCGAGGGACTAAGTCCAAAAAACTGATTCGACGGATCTTGAGATTGACAACGTCACCATGAATGACTCGCATTTAAAGGGAACGTCCTCCAACCGAAGAATATTCTGTCTTTAATTAGAAATCAAAGTCTCAAATTTGAGGTGGGCTAGGTTTTATATTTCTTATAACTAAGAAAAGTGCGAGGATGTAAAATTTAGGATATTCTTCGTTTGCATCATCGGTATGGAAAAGACACATGAAACACTAGAAAATGAAGTATCTTGAAGCCAAAAAATAGTTCCTCCGGGGAAAACTGATGGTTCCAGGAGTTTTCACAAAAGAAAAAGCCCATACAATTGGTTGTGCATCAATAAGTGTCCATTTCTTCATTTATTGTCACCTAAACTACTCCTAAATATACGTCACCATGTATAAAACACGTGTCTATTTCTAGTATGCCACAATGCCTAGCCTGTGACTAACGCCCCCCCCACCCCTCCCTCTTTAGTCCCGGTTGCGTTATGAAACCCAGCCATTCTTCAATGGCACGGTCACCGTGCGGCTGTCGGCAACATCAGCCAGCGGGCCGGCGCCGGCCGTGGTGCCTAATGTCGTGACGTCCGTGGGGGCGGCTGGAGACGGTAAGTCCAACTTGCCTTTTTTTTCACGAAACCATACACTTATGACATACACACACTCCTGTAAACGCGCACACACCTTACATCTATGAGCATTTTCGAGGGACTAAGTCCAAAAAACTGATTCGACGGATCTTGAGATTGACGACGTCACCATGAATGACTCGCATTCAAAGGGAACGTCCTCCAACCGAAGAATATTCTGTCTTTAATTAGAAATCAAAGTCTCAAATTTGAGGTGGGCTAGGTTTTATATTTCTTATAACTAAGAAAAGTGCGAGGATGTAAAATTTAGGATATTCTTCGTTTGCATCATCGGTATGGAAAACACACATGAAACACTAGAAAATGAAGTATCTTGAAGCCAAAAAATAGTTCCTCCGGGGTAAACTGATGGTTCCGGGAGTTTTCACAAAAGAAAAAGCCCATACAATTGGTTGTGCATCAATAAGTGTCCATTTCTTCATTTATTGTCACCTAAACTACTCCTAAATATACGTCACCATGTATAAAACACGTGTCTATTTCTAGTATGCCACAATGCCTAGCCTGTGACTAACGCCCCCCCCCCCCCCACCCCTCCCTCTTTAGTTCCGGTTGCGTTATGAACCGGGACTAATGGCCCTCCGCGTGGGCTGCGCGCATGTTGGGGCGGAGAATCTTTAGTCTCGGTTTGTAACACCAACGGAGACTAAATGCCATGACGTCTATTTTTTTATCCAATTTTTTTATAATTTTTTCATTCAATATTTTTTCTATTTTTTATAGAATTTTTAGTATTTGAGTTATTTGACTAATTTCGTCTCTAGTTATACTTACTCTCTAGTCAAAATTAATTACCTGCGGTTAAACTTCTTGATCAGCCATCCATTCTCAAACCGCTCCAGTACTAGCACGCTTAACTTCGAAGTTCCTTCCATCTCGCTTCCAAGTTAGAACTAGAAGTTTGAAAATCTAAAAAATGGCTATCCGGGCATAGCCAGGTGAAATCAGATGTAACTTTTTGCGTAGATAGATTTTCATATATTAAACATTTCTTTTGAGTTCGTATGCAAAAGATATTGCCATTTTACCGAAAAATATAGTTTGTTTTGCAAAATAAGTCAAATCATATTTGTTATTTTTCATAATAACATCTAAAAGTATTTTCAATTTTAAATTTTCTATCATTTTTTATATCTTACAAAGCTAAAAAGGGACATCCACCGGGGGAGGGGGATCCACGGGTGGAGCCAAAAAAAATAGTCTGGGTTGGTGTCTCCAATCGGGACTAAATGGTAGACCTTTAGTTCCGGTTTAAGGCACTAACCGGGACTAAAAAGGCTCGCACCGGCGAAGCCTGACCGCAACCCCTTTAGTCTCGGTTGAACCGGGACTAATGCTAGGGATTCAACAAAATAAAAGGTTTTTCATTTGAAATCGACACATCAATTTTCAATAGAGAGTGCAAATTGTTGTTTATGGTTAAAAATGAAATATTGCCAAACCCCCATAACCTAAAAGGTACAATTCTTATTTCACAAGTGATATTCGTAGGAATTTTTGTAGTTGTCACACATTAATACTCAACTGCAAAAGCTATGTTTCTTCTTCTGTTCTAACCCCTCTTACTCGACAATACATTATCCATGCTTTACTCGGTTCAAGCCGCACTAGTCTGAAAATCTGACATGACATATTGTATTTGTCGGATTGGCTAATTCACAGGAAGAAAGTACAGAGTTCCTATCATGGTGCCTGTAATTTTGTTGCCTATCGTGGCAATTATAAGCTTTGCCACCTGCTTATTTTCCTGGAGGGCGCGGAGGCCACAAAACGAAGAAAACCAACCATGTATGTGATGCAAATTATCTAGTTCCTATGATGAAATAGTTTCCAAATGAATCCCTACTATTAATTTCATATCAACTTATTGTCATAGTGAAAAATTGGTATTCACACAGATCCCAGCTATTCCCCTGAAGGCGAAGATGTTGAGGGCGTCGACTCGATGATGATTGACATTTCAACACTACGAGCTGCAACCGGCGATTTTGCGGAGAGCAACAAGCTTGGCGAAGGAGGGTTCGGTGCGGTGTACAAGGTAACAGTGAGAATAAGAAAATTTCAGTTGAAAGATAGGAAATTTATAGGTTTCGGTTTGATTCATATAGGGCACGCTCCACGATGGCGAGGAGATAGCAGTGAAGAGGATGTCAAAGACCTCCACACAAGGAGTGGAGGAGCTGAAGAATGAGCTGGCTTTGGTTGCGAAGCTGAGTCACAAGAACCTTGTCAGGCTCATTGGTGTCTGCCTGGAGCAGAAGGAGAGGCTGCTAGTGTATGAGTTCGTTCCTAACCAGAGCCTAGACCTCATCCTATTCGGTATAGCATATTAGCAGTTGAACTTGATTTTCCCTTCAACTAAATTCCTCTGCAAATTATATAATGGACTCTCTACTGTACTCTGTAACAACACAAGACGCTACGAAGCGCGAGCAGCTCTATTGGGGGAAAAGGTACAAGATCATTGACGGGATCGCTCGAGGCCTGCAGTACCTCCATGAAGACTCCCAGCTCAAAGTAGTCCATCGCGATCTCAAAGCTAGCAACATCCTTCTCGACATGAACATGAGACCCAAGATCTCGGACTTTGGCCTCGCCAAGATCTTCGGACGAGACCAGACACAAGGCGTCACCAACCGTGTCGTTGGCACATAGTCAGTACAAATCCTCCAACTTCAATTTCGTTGCATCTATTGAAACCACGCCCATGATTACTTGTGTTGATGCATGCTTTAGTGGATACATGGCACCGGAGTACATGATGCGTGGGAACTATTCAGTGAAATCGGATGCGTTCAGCTTCGGGGTTATGGTCCTCGAGATCGTCACTGGGAGGAAGAACAACGACGACGACTACGACGACGGCTCGAGGCAATCGGACGATCTCCTTACCAGAGTATACATTCGCTTGAGAGCACTGGTTTTGTTGGTTTGTTGTTCATTGTATCTAAATAAATACATGGTTCTCTCAAATTAAAATTAAACCGTGCATACATGCATGCAGGTGTGGGAGCACTGGATGAGCGGGACAGTGCGGGAGGTAGTTGACCCGTGCATGAATGGCAGATTCTCCGAGAAAGAGGTCCTCAAGTGCGTCCACATAGGGCTTCTCTGCGTGCAAGGGAACCCAACGGACCGGCCTACGATGTCTGTGGTGGTCATGATGCTCGGCGGCGAGACATTCACTCTCCATGCGCCGTCCAACCCGTCGTTCGGCTCAAAGACGGACGGTGCCGGTGCCGACTAGTCCTATACGGTGTGCATGCATGTTGCAGCCCTAACTACTGTGGCGTGCCTTTTTCCGGCCTGCAAGCACGGCGCAGCCCAAATGCGACTTTTTTCGAAACGGGGAATAAGACTCCGGCTTCTGCATCATGATGACGCATATGACTTTTTATTAATAAAAGTTATGAGTACAAAGTTTTAGAACAGCTCAAGCCTCGTCCAGATTTGATACAAGAATCAACCAGCGAAAAAAATAAAGAAAAATTGGACTACTCATCAACGTAGCCGTCTATTGTGCCGCCAGCCAGCCTGGCACAAGATATCCTGAGCGACCATCTGAAGCCGTGTGCATCCAGTAGCCATAGCATTCCACTGTCCCTCCGGTGACAACAGCCCACAACTAAACCCAATGTGACACCATATGGATAACCTGCAAAATGTGTAAAGATTGTTTTTTGTTAAAAATAATATCGTCCCTCGCCCTCCATATAGACCAACATAAGGAAGAAACTCCTATACGGATGAAAGCCTTAGATTGTCTATCAACTCCATTTAACCAGTTACCAAATATATTGGTAATATTGGTTGGAGGTGGAAGATCGAAAGTAAAATTAGCCGTGCGCCAAAGAAGCTTAGCTAAAGGACATGTGATGAACAAGTGTTCAATAGTCTCCTGCTCGCCACAAAAAACACATTTTAAACACCCATTCCACCATCTCTTAACCAAATTATCTTTAGTAAGCAAAACCTTATTACTCAGAAACCACATAAATATTCTTATCTTAAGAGGAACTTGAACTTTCCATAAGTATTTTCGCAGAAAAGGTGTGTGGTCATTCATAAGATCCTCATACTTAGATTTCACTGTAAACAAACCTGCTGTTGTCAAACTCCAAACAGATTGATCATTCTCATTAGTTAAATTAACCCTCATAAGCTTTAGGCATAACTGTAACCACAAAGTCCATTTGTATTCCACCAATACCCTTCTAAAACTAATATTCAAAGGCGTTTGAGCTAACACCTGAGCTACCGTTGCATTCTTGTGATGCACAATATTATATAATTGATCAATAAACATCTATTTTTGAGTTCAAGAACCTCAATACCTAAACCCCCTTGGTCTTTGGGTCGTCAGATAATATTTCACTTGGTAAGTCTATATTTTCTTTTATTTTCCTCGGATTGCCAAAAAAATCTAGACCTATAGAAATCCAATCTTTTCCTTGCCCTAACAGGTATCTCTAGAAAAGATAGCATAAACATTGGTAAACTTGTTAGAACTGAATTGTTGAGGACAAGTCTATCCCCATAGGATAACAATTTGCCCTTCCAGCATCCCAATTTGCTTTCAAACCGGGTCTACACTGGGTACCAATCAGAATTTCTAAGCTTTCTGTAGTGGATGGGAATACCTAAGTATTTAAAGGATAAGGAGCCAGCATCACATCCAAATATTTGTTTATACTATGCCTCCTCACCTTTTACCATTCCAAAACAGAAAATCTCACTTTTGTGGAAATTAATTTTAAGCCCTGAGAGCTCTTCAAAAAGACATAAAATTATTTTTATATTCATAGGTTTCTGGAGATCATGTTCCAAGAAAAGGTTAGTATCATCACCGTATTGTAATATGGAGATCCCCCCCTCAACAAGATGAGGAATAAGACCCCCTACTTGACCATCATTTTTTGCTCGTTCAATTATGATGGCTAACATATTCACCACAATATTGAAAAGTATAGGAGACAACGGATCTCCTTGCCTCCTTGTCTGGAAATAATGATCAATATCATCATTTACCTTTACCCCGACACTTCCCCCTTGGACATATTGTTGAACAGACCTACACCATTCTGACGCAAATCCCTTCATTCGCAAAGTTTGTTGTAAAAATGGTCATTTGACTTTATCATATGCCTTTTCAAAGTCATTACTATATAACTCATGAATAGTTTAATGGAGAATGACCACCCCTTCTAAGATATTCCTCCCCGGCATAAAGGATGATTGTGTTGGTTTTATAACTCGTGGGGGCAATCCCCGTTATACGATTTGTACCTGCTTTAGTCAAAAAATTAAAACACACATTCAGTAAAAAAATTGGTCTATATTGTTGTATTTGCACGACATCCTCTTTCTTTGGTAGTAATGTTATGACGCCAAAATTCAATTTGTAAATAGGCAATTCCCCATTACTGAATTGATTCAATAGCATCATCAAATCATTCTTTATTACCACCCAATTTTTTTGATAAAACTCCGCCCAAACACCATTAGGCCCTGGAGCTTTATTACGTTCCATCTGAAAAAGTACCTCATAGACCTCTTCCTCAGAATAAGGAGCTGTCAAGATCTCATTCTCAACATCTGATATCTGAGGTATGTCCTGCACCCCCCTCCTCTATCAAAGAGATATTGTTTGGAACCGGTGCCCCAAATAATTTCTTATAAAATTCAGTAATATAGACTTTCAAATTGTTCTCACCAACAATAGTTCCTTCTTGTTGCTCTAACTGAATTTTTATTCTTTTTTCTATGTTTCCCATTTGCAATCAAATGTAAATATCTCGTATTATTCCCCCCTTCTTGAATATGCTTAACCTTAGCTCTTTGAGCCCATTTAGATTCCTCGTCTCTTCTTAATTTATTTAGTTGTTCATTTGCACCTTTAAGCTCTTCTCTCTCTGACACCGACAAGTTATTTGTTTCAGCTTTCACATCTAAATAATCAATAATACCAAGTAGCCTCTCCTTTTCTTTTTTATAATTCCCGCTCTGGTTCTTTCCCAACCTTTAAGAAATTTCCTGATATGCCTAAGTTTATTCAACCAAACATCCATCAGATTCAATCCCACCATAACATAATTCCATTCCTTTTCAATCATATCAAAGAAACCCTCGTGTCGCAACCAATGCAACTCAAAAGAGAATTTTGGCTTATTACCCAAATGTGCTGTCACACATGAGTCAATAAGAATCGGTGTATGATCAGAATCCGCCCTTGTCAATGCACGAACAATGACTAAGGAAAATTTTTGTTCCCAAGAGATGGAGGCAAGCACTCTATCCAGCTTCTCATAATTTTGTTCCTCTCGACGACTCGCCCACGTAAACTGTCTCCCCGATAGAGCAATTTCCCGCAAGTTTAAATGTTCAATAATGGCATTGAAAACAAAAAGCCAGCGAGCTTTGAAATTATTATTATTTTTCTCTTCTCGCTTTCTAATAATATTGAAATCACCACCTACCAACATAGGTAATATTTCAGCCTCACATGTTTTGACTAATTCCGCTAAGAATTCAGATTTATGTGCGTCTTGAGCAGCCCCATAGACCGGCACTAGAATCCATTCGAAACCATCTCTTTTACACTTGATATGAAGTTTTACACAAAAGTCTCCAGTGCTCACTTTTAGCACCTCAAGCGTATCAGAATTTATACCAACTAAAAAACCTCCTGATCGACCATGTGGTGGTAGACAGAACCAAGAGTAGCTAAAACCCGAAACAAGTTGATTTAAAAAAGGAATAGAGAAATTAGATCTTCCAGCCTCCAATAAGGCTAAAAAATCTAGTTTATGTTCCCTAATTGACTCTTTAAAAAACAAAAGCTTAGCGGTATCCCCAAAACCAATAGGATTCCAATTCATGCCTTTTAGATTATGCATCATGAAAATTGTCTTTTAATTCTTCTCCTATTACTTTTTTCGGATATTAGTTGTATCATAGGTTTTTCTCACCCTAGTCTTTTTTTTAACTACCGGATCTAAATGTCCCAAATGATCATCTAATTCTAGTGGGATGCTATCATCCTCAATCAAGTCTACACAAAGGGTAGAAACTTTAGACATCACAAGAGTCGAAGTGTCTTCCTCCTTATTCACATTCTCATCCACATTTTTTTTGCAAAATTTTTAAAATGCGTTCCTCTTCTAATAGCTTAATACCTCTAATATATTTTACTACCTACCTTTTAGATTGTCCTAAGGATATCCCCAACCGATCCGCCTTATGAATAATTTCAGAATCAAGTATATTAACAATAGAAAATTTAGGAGGCATAGACTTACCTACACTAGAAGAACCATCCCTCTATTGTGCTGCATCATTGCCTTCTCCATCTGAGGAATATCCATACCAGGCTGGCAACCCAGTCTAGCACTAGACCTCACACCTAACGATGTATTAGGAATTCCCCCAAAAGCAGTAACCTCCTCCATAGTAGGACGTGCTGGCAAATTTTCAGATGGACAGACTATTAGAGATAAGCAAACGACATATTTTAGAGTTCTTGGAGAGGTCCACGAAGTAACTGCAGACTTACCAACAGACATTGGAGGTGAGACAATTCCCACCGAGTCCTGAATGCCCATGCTAGCAATATCCCCCCTTGTAGATAAAACCACCTTATGTGTAATGATCAGACTGTTCCACTAAACCCACCAACTTGGGCACCAAACTCAAACCTGCATTATGATAACCATATTCATTATGTAAAGGTTCGGAAGTAAAATCTAAATTACATTGCTGGAAATCCCCCATATAAACAATATTTATATTTATTTCAGTATTTATAGCTGAGGTCATACCGTTGCCCACACCATTGATCAGCGCAGCAGATCCGTGAGACACCACACCTGCAGCCACTGCAGGAGCATCAGTGCCAATCATTGGCAGTTGGATTGGCATAGGGCCTCGTGTCCAGTCCTGGCCCGCCAGCGTCAGCCATCCGGATCTTCTGTGGCTTGCGCGACAGAACAGCGTCCTGGGAGCACTCGGCCACCGCAGAGAATCCCGCGCCAGGCTCTCGCCCGCACATGCCCGCACCCTAGTGGCCGGCCGCAGCTGTCTGTCTGTTACGCGTCTGGGACCCATCACGAGGTGACGGAGCGGCAGAGGGGACCAGCGGACCCTGCATCTGCTGACGGCCAGCATGCAGAAGCTCCCCGTTGGCTGCATGGCGCGCCAGGAGACCAGCGGACATCGCCTTCCCAGTAGCCAGCTGCTTCCGCCTCCCGAACGCCAACACCTCCAGATCCCGAGGCTGCTCCTCTAAACAGCGAAGCTGCATGGGTTTCAGCCCCAACTTCGTCATTTAGTGCAACACAATCAACATGAGATAATGAAGTAAAAAAGGCTCTTTTTCGTTCAAATCTTTCGCATTAGAAAGAATACCTGGAGGGGTAATATTTACATGCATTTTCCCAATCTGAATAGCATCGGACATACCCAATTTCTCTTACATTTCTTCCACCTCATTTTGCCTACTCGAATAATCTTGTTCATTATCCTTGGATGTCTCATCCAAATCATTTCCTTTATTATCCATGTCCATATCATGCCCTCCTTCATTCTTCCTTTCTCCCTGATTTGCACCATTATTTCCATCAAAGTCATTATTAGCATCCACCATGTTAACTTCTTGAGACTGATCAGCAATCTCCACTTCAAAACCAAGTTTAAAAAACCCCCTCCTGATGAACATGTCACTAGTAGCTGAGATAAGCTTGTAATCAAGACATCCAATCTTGGTCCTAAGCACTTTATTTTTACGAGTATAAGCCATATCGACTTCTAGAGTCTTACCAAACAAAGTTCCCACTCCCCATAAGGATAAGGTAATCCGTTCTTACATCCGATGGCAAACCTGAGACCCGAACCCAGACTTTTGGTAACATGTACAAAGGCTCCTCCAAAGATGACCATAGATCAAAAGACAAAGAAGACTCTCTATCAGTACAGATATATGTGCCAAAATTCTTCAAACGTTAAACCACATGTTTGCTAGGAAACTTCACTCTAAAAATGTTATCTTTAAGATGAAAGACCTCCCAGTTGAACTTCTCAGATGGTACAATCT
This sequence comes from Lolium perenne, assembly GCF_019359855.2. Lineage (NCBI taxonomy): Eukaryota > Viridiplantae > Streptophyta > Magnoliopsida > Poales > Poaceae > Lolium > Lolium perenne. The sequence continues at coordinate 347,346,403 of NC_067246.2, forward strand.
TCTTGAGTTGCTCAATAATCTCTGGGATAGTTAAAACATCACCATCAACTGTCACTTTTGCCAACTTTGGATTTTCTGCCTTGGCTTTAAAAGCACCACATGGCATTTGAAAGAACATGAGTGATCCATGGAGAGTAGCTGATGTTTTGGAGCACTCTCAACAGGTGGCAAGCCGGTGTTTCATGATGAATGGATTCACAAATGTCACAAAAGGCGTTGGAGCAGAGTTTGCTGGCCTCTCCATTTTGCTCTCGCCGAGTTGGGCACTTGCGGCTGTCGGTGAAAACCGTGTCACGATTGGCGGACGATGGCGGCGTTAAGCGTCGCTTCTTTCTTGAAGGCATCGTCGTCACAGTCCACGGGTACTCACTCGTGCTGCTCGGGGGGAAACCCTAGATCCAGCCAGGATCGGACGATGACGGCGCTCCCTGCGTCGTGCTACCTCCTGGGGCATCGTTTTTGGAGCAGCGGCTGGATGGAGGTTGTTTTTGGTGGAGTGGTGTTCATCTACCACGTTGACGTCGATGATTCTCGGCGGTGTGGAGCTGCAGGGTATCGAAGACGCGTGGACTGCTGGACGCGTGCAGGAGGGTGGAGCTGTCTGGGGTCATGGTGACATCGACGGCAGGTCTGGCAAGGTCAATGCGGTGATCCCTCTTGAAGATGGGTGCGAGGAAGATGGCGGTAGCGTTTTCTGCGGCGTGTGTACTAGCGTGCGCTCAGGGTCCGCTTGAGTGGTTGTGCTTCTCACCCGCCAATGGGCGGCTGGGGAAGGCATTCAGTTTTAGATGAAGTGTGTTGGTGTTTTGTCAGAGTAATAGCTATGTTCATGGTCAACCCCTTCATCGCTCTTGTAGGCATATCGAGTTGTCGCTAGAAAGGTGGCTTCGAGTTGATCTTTGTATCTCCCTTGTAAGGTTATGCGAATAATTTAATTAAAAAAGTTGTGTGCATCCTATGGATGCAGAGGCTAGGACGATGCTCCTATTTCAAAAAAAAATCAATATAGTGTCCAGGCTTCTTGCAACGGAAGCAGCCTGCTTTATCCTCCTTCTTCTTCTTCAGATGACCCTGACCCTCATTATCTTTTCCATTTGCAGCAATTTCTGTTCTGCCGGCCTACTCCCAGCAAGATGCGTATTTAGCTGAGGACTACCCGACTATGTCGTGTATTTATACAAGTACTACATGCATGGTCTATTTATTTCAGGTCACCAATGAGCCTATGCGTAGTTTTACTATTTAATCCTACACACCAGCCCCGCGTCCAGGATACGGGGGCCCCGATGCGACTTATAAAATGGAGCTAATTTTTCTTTTGTTCAAACTCAATAACTAGCAAAACGAAATCATGTGTTTACCTAATTATATAACTTTAGTATGCACTATTCTGTACAATGCTCAAAAATATTTCAATTATTAATTCTAAAAAAGTAAACATAACACTAATGTAATAAATGAACCTCATATTCTACCAAAAAGCATCATCTGTTTGATAATTTTTGAAATCTATACCTAATAATAAAAACAAAAGTGTTTCCGTGGTTTGGTTTGGTTTGGTACGTCGTGTAATCATATCTGTCTGTCTGTGAAATTCTGTCCGTCCGTCCGCCGCTGTTCTATTCGTAGGTCAGAAGCGGAAGAGTCCCGCCCTTAATCGAGGCCTGTCAAGTTCGGAAGGCATTGTTCCCGGTAAGTTAGCAAACAACTTATGAAAATAGGAGTCCACGTTGGGATGACTTCCTGACCATCGTACGTAAAAAAAACCAATCTATCCGTCGTTCCATTGATCGATAACAAAAACCAGTAGCAGTAGCGATCCAATGCTAGGAAAAACCAGGAAGGAACCGGGAAGGAAACCATCCTGATCATAACCGAGTCCTTCTCTTCTTGCCTTCTACAAAGCTTTAAATATGTGAGGAATCAATAGACCTAGATCAAGTCGATCCATGGTTACAGTCAAAATCAGGTGTTCTGCAATAGCGATTCAGACGGTACCATTGAGGATCGGATCGATATAAACATCCATGGGACGCTGTCTTCTCCTACGTTGCGGAGACCGCAACGTCTACTATGTCGCCCCCTTGGCGAGACAGAGTGGCGAACGGGAGCGGGACGTGCCCTGCCAATGGCTATCGTCGCCCGCAGCGTGGGGTGACGTCGGAACCTGGGGTTGGGCGAGGAGCTCGCCAAAGTAGCTGACGGGGTTCGACGTGGACGTGCCGTTCATGACCGACTAGGGGCACTGCTTTCTGGGCTGATCTCGCGCCGCCGCTCAAGCTGTTCCTTTTCATCCACGGATTCATGAACGATTGATTATATCCCGTATTCATAAGCAAAGTATGATCAGGCCGGCCGCCGAAAAACGTGTGTTTTTCCTAGCCTGATTCAGATGCAGGGAAGGCGCTCATGGTGCCATGATGCTGAAAACAGCGGCGGCCGGCCATGTTGCTATGGTGCTCGCCCGTTTCCGCCTTGCTGGGAGAGCAGCTGGCCGGAGGCCCGCTTGCAATTGCGGAAATTTAGCAAACACTAGTGGAAAATGGGGCATCCATCTAAGCCATTAGTACCGGTTCCCTTACGAACCGGTACAAATGGGGTCATCTGCACCGGTTTAGGGGCTCAGGCGGGCGAGGAGCTCTGGCACCGGTTCGTGAGGGGCTTTCGTACCGGTTCGTGTTAGGAACCAGTACGAAAGGTCTTCGGCCAAAATTCGGACGCGTGGTGGGGCCCGGGCTGGACCTTTGGTACCGGTTCGTAACACGAACCGGTACCAAAGTGTGCCCCCTATATCACCAGTCGCCAGCCCGTCCCTAGCTAGTGCTTCATCTCATTTTTCTCTTCTTTCTCTCACACAAAATTTCTTTGCACCTCTCACACTCCAACAAACCTCTATTTTTTCTCCACCATTTTAACAAGATTAAGGGTTACATCTATCCAAGGGTTAGCAATATCATCCTTTCTTCCGGCGTTCCTAATTTTGCATATTTCTTTGGTAGTTTTAACTCGTACTATTTTTCTAGTGCTAGCAAGGTGTTCGATGAAATGCCTAAGTTAGGGATTTTACTTTTTTTATAATCAATTTGAGCTGAAATTATGGTATATTTTGTAGGTTTTAATTAGTATCATCCCCGTCCTCACCGTCGTCGATCGCCAGCGTCGTCCCCTAGCCGGCACCGTACAACCTCGGTGAGCCTCTTCTTTTTTATAAAAAAACTTAGTTTTATGTGATGAACTTGAATATTAATTAAGTTGTTCACTCATATATCCACGATGTTGTGTATTTAATGATTTTTGATATACATATAAAATGCAGATGAGTCGACAATGGATGTACGGTGACCGGTGCCATCCCGAGTTCATTAATGGCATGCATTATTTTCTCAACGTGGCTGAGGCAAACAGGCGGTCGAATGGTTTCATGTATTGTCCATGTAGTTCCTGTAAGAATATGAAGGATTACTCTACCTCGAAGACCCTTCACGTCCACCTGCTGGAGAACGGTTTCATGCCCAGCTATAATTGTTGGACCAAGCACGGAGAAAGAGGGGTTATATAGGAAGACAACGAAGAAGAAGAGGATAGTGACAACTATCCCTTATTCACTGAACACGGTGATAGTAGAATGGGGGAAGACGAAGCTGAAGAAGAGCCCATTTTCGATGAGCCAATTTTTGATGATCCGGATGACGATTTGGGTCGGGCCATTCTTGATGCGAAGATGAACTGCGGAAATGAAAAGGAGAGGTTGAAGTTGGAGAAAATGTTAGAGGATCACAACAAACTGTTGTACCCGAATTGCGAAAATGGTCAGAAAAAGCTGGGTACCACGCTGGAATTGCTGCAGTGGAAGGCAGAGAATGGTACTTCTGACAAGGGATTTGAAAAGTTGCTGAATATAATAAAGAAGATGCTTCCAGGGGAGAACGTGTTGCCCTCTAGCACGTACGAAGCAAAGAAGGTTGTCTGCCCTCTAGGATTAGAGGTGCAGAAGATACATGCATGCATCAATGACTGCATCCTCTACCGCGGGGAGTACGAGAATTTGAATGCATGCCCGGTATATAGTGCATTGAGGTATAAGATCAGGCGAGATGACCCTGGCGATGTTGAGGGTGAGTCCACCCCCAGGAAGAGGGTTCATGCGAAGGTGATGTGGTATGCTCCTATAATACCAAGGTTGAAACGTTTGTTCCAGAACAAAGATCATGCCAAGTTGTTGCGATGGCACAAAGAGGACCGTAAGAAAGATGTGATGCTGAGACACCCCGCTGACGGGTCGCAGTGGAGAAAAATCGACAGAGAGTTCAAGTCGTTTTCAGATGACGCATGGAAGTTAAGATTTGGTCTAAGTACAGATGGCTTATATCCTTTCGGGGAGCAGAGCTCCAGTCATAGCACCTGGCCAGTGACTCTATGTATCTATAACCTTCTTCCTTGGTTGTGCATGAAGCGGAAGTTCATTATGATGCCAGTGCTCATCCAGGGCCCGAAGCAACCCGGCAACGACATTGATGTGTACCTGAGGCCATTGGTTGAAGAACTTTTAGAGTTGTGGCGTGACGAAGGTGTACCTGTGTGGGATGAGCACGAACAAAAGGAATTTAACCTACGAGCGTTGTTATTTGTAACCATCAATGATTGGCCTGCTCTTGGTAACATTTCAGGGCAGTCAAACAAGGGATACAATGCATGCACACACTGTTTAGGTGAGACTGACAGTAATTATTTGGGAAACAAGAATGTGTACCTGGGGCATCGTCGATTTCTTCCAAAACAACATCACGTAAGAAAGAGAGGAAAGCATTTCGGAGGTGAGGCAGATAACCGAACGAAGCCTACCCGCCCTACTGGGGAAGTTATATATGATATGGTCAAGGATTTAAAAGTGATCTTTGGAAAGGGTCCCGGCGGACAATCTGTTCCGCATGATGTTGACGGACACGTACCCATGTGGAAGAAGAAGTCGATATTTTGGGAGCTACCCTACTGGAAATTCTTAGAGGTTCACTCTGCAATCGACGTGATGCACGTGACGAAAAATCTTTGCGTGAACCTGCTAAACTTCTTGGGTGTGTGTGGGAAGACAAAAGATACACTGGATGCACGGCAGGACCAACAAAGTATCCACGAAGGAAACAACCTGAATCCAGAGAAGTATCAAGGTCCTGCCAGCTACGCTCTTACCAAAGAGGAGAAGGAGATCTTTTTTGAAGTCCTGAGTAGCATCAAGGTCCCGTCTGGCTTCTCGTCGAATATAGAGGGAATAATAAACATGTCGGAGAAAAAGTTTCAAAACCTAAAGTCTCATGACTGCCACGTGATTATGACACAATTACTTCCGGTTGCATTGAGGGGGCTTCTGCCGGAAAATGTTCGAGTACCCATTGTGAAGCTATGTGCGTTCCTCAATGCAATTTCTCAGAAGGTGATCAATCCACTTACTCTACAAAATTTACAGAAGGATGTGGTCCAATGTCTAGTCAGCTTCGATTTGGTGTTCCCACCATCCTTCTTCAATATTATGACACATCTCCTAGTTCACCTGGTCGAAGAGATTGGCGTTCTCGGTCCTGTATTTCTACACAACATGTTCCCCTTTGAGAGATTCATGGGAGTCTTAAAGAAGTACGTTCATAACCGTGCTAGGCCAGAAGGAAGCATCTCCAAGGGCTATGGAACAGAGGAGGTCATTGAGTTTTGTGTTGACTTTATTCCTGACCTTAAGCCGATCGGTGTTCCTGAATCGCGCTATGAGAGGAGACTGCGTGGAAAAGGCACGCTAGGAAAGAAATCAAGAACGTGTATGGACGGAGATTATTTCACTCAAGCACACTACACAGTTCTACATAATTCCATCTTGGTGGCTCCGTACAAAGAGGAACACAAGGATATCTTATGCTCTAAATACCCGGAGCAACGTGAAGATTGGATTGCTGGAGAACACATGAAGACTTTCGGCGGTTGGTTGCAAACACGTCTCATGAATGTCACTGATGACGAGCAGCTGTACTTGTTGGCCAAGCAACCATCTTCGACTATATCGACTTTTCAAGGGTACGAGATTAATGGGAACACATTTTACACGTTCGCCCAAGACAAAAAGAGCACCAACCAAAACAGTGGTGTCCGCTTTGATGCAAAAGATGACAATGGGAACAAGGTCACATATTATGGGTACATAGAGGAGATATGGGAACTTGACTATGGACCTAATTTCAAGGTCCCTTTGTTCCGGTGCAAATGGTTCAACCTGAAAGACGGAGTACAGGTAGACCCGCGGTACGGAATGACTACAGTGGATCTCAAGAATCTAGGGTACGACACCGAACCATTCGTCCTAGCCAGTGAGGTGGCTCAGGTTTTTTATGTGAAGGACATGTCTAGCAAACCGAAAAAAAGAAAAGAAAGGCAAGAGGACACATCATACGTTGAGCCAAAGCGGCACATAGTTCTTTCAGGAAAAAGAAACATCGTGGGAGTAGAGGACAAGACAGACATGTCAGAAGATTATAATAAGTTTGATGATATTCCACCCTTCAAGGTAAAAATTGACCCAAGCATCATCTTAAATAATGAAGATTGTCCATGGTTGCGTCGCAGTCAGAAGAAAGGGAAACAGACGAAGAAAACTCAGAAGACTAGCTAGATATAGGGATCATAACTTGTGTATCTCAATATGGAAATCACTTTTGTGCAATGATGTTACTGTATGTAAGATATTAACAATGGAGATGGTTGGCTTGCAGGAAAAAAATTCCGAGGCTTCCGAGCGGGACTTGCGGGAAGAGTTACTCGGGCGGAGCTTCCGAAGATGTCTAAGACGGCCGTCCATCTAAGACATCTTCGAGAAACTCCGCCGGAGAGGCTCTTTCCTTCTTGGTCGTTGCATCTTCTCTCTTTGTTCTCTCTACTCTCGCTGGAGGGGCTATATATAGCGGTGTGTGTCTCCAGATAATCCCCTCCCCCTAGATGAAACCACCCCAGATAAGGCAAACACCAGATAAGCCTCCCCCAGATTTAGCCCCCCCCATCTTTAGCACCGGTTCGAGCAGGGCGTCCTTATCCTGCCGACAGCTTTAGTACCGGTTGCACCCACCAGCCGGTACTAAATGTTTCCCACGCGTCCTTATCCCACCGACAGGGCGTCGTGCGCTACATACTTTATCTCATCGAGCAGGGCGTCCTTATCCTGCCGATAGCTTTAGTACCGGTTTCACCCACCAACCGGTACTAAATGTTTCCCACGCGTCCTTATCCCACCGACAGTTTTGTTACATGACAGAAAAACCACCTTTAGTACCGGTTGCACCTACCAGCCGGTACTAAAGGTTTCCCGCCTATTTTCTTCCCGCGCTTTCCACCGATTCCCGCCTCTGTCTTCCCGCCATTTTTTCACTATATATATGTAGGCTTGGCCTCCATTTACATATCACATCTAGATTCATATCTGCAAACCTCATCATTCTCTCCCATGGCTTCCATCGTATCTCTAACCCCCCGGGAGGCGGAGGCGCTTTGCGCCTCGAACTACCCCTGCCCGCCGGGCTACCGCGTCCCGACTGGCTGGTTGCTAAGCATCGGAGGCGTACCGGTCCCTCCAGTCCCTCTAGGTGTGGCGCGCGAGATGGCCATCACGAACCACTACTACTTCGAGCTCACGCCAGAGCAGCGGAGGAATCCCCAGTGGCATCCCGACTACAGCCCGACTTGGGAAAGCTTCTTCATCAATCGGCGTGAGAGGGCGCTTTCCAGGCACGAGGAGGGCGGCCCGCCTCCTTCGAACTTCAACGAGGCCGGTCGTCGGCTATGGTGGCGCGGCCGGACTCTCCAGGGCGTCATCGCCTACCATGGCCCCCGCCTGCGCTACCCTCAGTCCCAGCCCACGCGTGCTCACCCGCCGACGTTCGAGTACCGCGACCCCGATGCCAGCAATGATGATGACGGCGACTACGACGACTACAGTGGCGACTACTACAGGGCTAGGCATGAGTATGACTGAATGACTCCAACAGTAGAATTTGGCCATGTATCTTTAATTTTCAGTTAAGCTATGTACTTTTAATTCGAGTTCAATCGTAATAAAATTTTATTCCCGCCCTTTCTTTCCCGCCATTTTTCTCCTACGCGCGGCGTCGTGGCGGGAAAGTTTCCCGCGCGGACGACGGGAGTAAAGAAAAGAAATAGAAAACAAAAAAGAAAAATAAGAAATAGAAAAAAAATAGAAAATAAGAAATAGAAAATAAGAAATAGAAAAGAAAAGAAAAGAAATAGAAAAAGAAAAAGAAACAGTAAATAAGAAATAGAAAAATGAACATAAAGGAAAAAAGAAAAGAAAAGAAAAAGAAACAGTAAATAAGAAATAGAAAAAGAAATAGAAAATAAGAAATAGAAAAAGAAATAGAAAATAAGAAATAGAAAAGAAAAGAAACAGAAAAGAAAAAGAAAAAGAAACAGTAAATAAGAAAAAGAAAAAGAAATAGAAAAAGAAATAGAAAAATAAATAGAAAATAAGAAATAGAAAAAAAAGAAACAGAAAAGAAAAAGAAAAAGAAACAGTAAATAAAAAATAGAAAAAGAAATAGAAAACAGCAAAAGAAAAAGAAACCACCAAAAGAAAAAGAAAACAAAAAAAATGAATTTGGTACCGGTTGGTATCACCAACCGGTACGAAAGGCCTTTCATACCGGTTGGTGGTACCAACCGGTACCAAAGGTCGATCCCCCTTGTTTAGGACTTAGCGCGGGGCAAAGGCACCCAATTTCTTCTTCTTCCGCGCGCCAGAGACCTCGCAGACGCTGCTCCCCGTCGCCGATGCCGACTCCGTCATCGCCGTCGCCGTAGCGGCCGCCGTCGCCGTCGCCCTCGCCCTCGCCGTAGCCGCCGCCGTCACCCTCACCGAAGCCGCCGCCGTCGTCGCCGCGTCGCCCGCGCCGCTCCACCTCTCCCCGTCGCCGTCGCCCTCACCGAGGTGAGCACCCCCTCCTCTCCCTCCCTCGCCTCGCCTCCCTCGCCTCGCCTCCCGGCCGCCGCGCGCTCGCCGGGAGGTGCCCGCGCGCGCGTCGCCTGCCGCGCCGCAGTCGCCGCCGGCCTCCCCTCACGCACGCGCGCTAGGTGTTCGAGGAAATGCGTCGTGACGCCCGCGCCCTTCACCGGCATACTGCTTCCCCGCCCTCGCTCACCACCGCCATCCCCTAGCCCCTGCACCTCCCCGTCCGCGAGACGCTCGCCTTCCGCGCGGCATTGTACGTGGGCAGCGAACGGAGCGCATGAGCATTGGGCACAAGCTGCCGTTGAACCCAAGCCTGATGGTCCTCGACGAGCCCACCTCTGACTCCACCGCCGCGTCCCGCCTCGTATCCACGCTCTCGGTGCTGTCACGCAAGGGGCGCACGGTGTTGCTGTCCATGCTCCGGCCATTGAGCCGCGTGTACCGGAATTTCGACTCGGTGCTGCTGCTCGCCGAGGGGAGCCACCTCGCCGCCGGCGTGAGGTCCGATTGAGTGCGCCAGGCCAGAGTGGTAGCGGGCCTTCATGTGGCCTTTAAACGGTTAACCTTTGCCATGGATAAGAAAAGCATACATAAAGAAGGCTAGAGTTGAGGCATTTAAAAAAGATGTGCATTGTTGCTCCCAGCTGAGTTTTTTATATGTGTTTTTCTTACATAACTGAGTACTCAGTTCTGGACATTTGCAAGATGAGGATACTCTGATGTATTTTTCATATAGTTATTCATATGTGGTATAGGGAAAAAATGACAGTGGGATGCATACCTACACCTCTCACAGCTCCGGGGCGCGGGCGCTCATACTCAACACGGCCATACCTTCACCGGCACATGCGCGACGTCTTCGCCATAGGCCCTCTCCACGCCATCTCGGCGGCGGCAATGGTGCTGCCGAGGGCCAGCTTGTGGCACGGGGACGACGGCTGCATGACGATAGGGTTAGGGTCGAGAAGAGCGAGAGGGGCGCGCCACCGAGTAGTGTTAGGGTCGAGAAGAGCGAGAGGTCGCGCCGCCGAGTAGTGTTAGGGTCGAGAAGAGCGAGAGGAGGAGGGGGAACGCCGAGTAGTGTTAGGGTCGAAAAGAGCGAGAGGAGGAGGGGGAACGCCGAGTCCGTGACCGTGGCGCCGCGACATCGAGTCAATTGTTATCCAAGTAGCAATCTGTTATATGATCATGACATGATGAATGAAATACAATTGCTTTCTTAATTTTGTAGTGACATTGAGGTATGGAGGACGGCACCTTCGTCCGAGATGAGTAGGGGGAAGAAGCGGTGCAGAAATTGATCTATGAGAGTGCCCGTGGTCCGGAACCCGACGATGGAGATGACAACGAGTACCAAGACTTTCTGAATGATTTCGGCGAGGGACTTGAGTCTGAACAAGTTAGAAAAGACAATGAAGTGTCCATCACAAACTCCGGCGAGGTGTATATCTATGTATCAATTAGTCTGTGTTCATCGATCCCTAGATACATTCATTTATTTGTATTGCACTTATTAACGAATAATTTTTTCTTTTAGCCTTCTGCATCATCGAGCAAGTCTATTAAAACAAAACGAGGCCCGACGAGAGTGTTAAAGGGCGAGGGCAGGTTAGCCCTCACGGCATTTAAGGCTAATGGTGAACCGGAGCATCCCAAAGAGTTCAGCCGCAAATTTACAAATCAAGCCGGAGTTCTTGTTAGGGACCATGTACCGATCAGCATTCAAGAGTGGAATAAGCCGAAGAAAGCGGGGACTGGAGCTAGTTATGTCAACGACACAATGAAAACTTTTCTTTGGGACACTCTACTGACACGATTCAGCCTACCGGAAGACATGACGGAAGGCCAGAAGAATAAAGTCAGGGAATGGACATGGAAGAAGATGGCCATACAATTCCAGACCTGGAAGAAAAATTTATGGGACAAATATAAGAATGAAGATCCAGTTTTTGATGATACTCTAGTGAAGATAAAAGATCACTGGCCCGCATTTAAGGAGTATAAGCAATCGTCTACTTTTGTGTCCCGATCGGAGACAAATACGAAAAATGCTGCAAAGAAGAAACTTTGGCATCATTTGGGGTCAGGTGGCTACAAGACTGCCATTCCGAAGTGGACAGCGTTTGAGAATAAACTGATGGACGCAGTAATCACTCCACAGACATGGGACTGGCCCGAACGGTCCAAGTTCTGGTTGTTCGCGCATGGGGCAGGGTTGGACCCAAATACAGGGTTGATCGTTGCGAAGGGAAAATGGAAGGAAAAGATTGAGGCAATCGTACCGAAGCTTATAGATGCAATTGATAAGGTCAGAAAGGGAGAGTACATTCCCGATAGAGAGAATGACGAGCTTACACTCGCTCTGGGGAATCCTGAACACGTTGGACGGGTACGAGCTCGCCCAGGTCTCACCATGAAGGAAGCATTCCCGGAGTCCGCTGACACTTATAGAAGCCGTTCGTGGAAGAAGAAGAAGGACGCCGACATTTTAACAGAATTGTTAAATAGGGTGGAGGCGCTTGAGAAAAATCAGAGGGCACCTGATCAGCCGCTATTTCTACAGGATCCACAAGCCGGTGCTGCCCCATCTCAGCGAAGAAGCAGTGTCGGTTCCTCGCATCTTGACGGATGTGGAGGAAGCTACCCCGTGGATTATGTCACGGAGAAGACAGATTGCGAGCTACATATGTTAATCAGGACCGCGTCCGTTAAGGTGGCGGTCGGCTATGTGTACCCAAGTGAAGATGGAGCAATGCACCATCATATGCCCATTCCACCTGGTTGTGTTCGTGTCGGGGTGGATGAAGTTGTTTCGGGTTTTGAAAAAGTGGAGCTTGATATTCCTAGAGGTGAAGATGAGAGGACACTGGCCGATGTCAAGCACGGTTTCGCCCTATGGCCGAAGAAGTACGTCGTCCTTTTGCAAAGGCCACCGACTCCTACACATGAGCAGCAAATGCCATCGACTCCTCCTGGTGGCAGTCCTCGTGAGCAGCCAAGTCCACACCTACCTGAGAGGGACCCCAGCGTGAGTCCACCACCTCGAGATCCTCTGTGTAAGACAGCGCCCGTTAAGCGGAACGGTACGCCGCCTAGGAAGAAAGCTAGAAAGGAGAAACCACTGCCGCCTATTGAGAAGTTACCTTGGGAAAAAACTCCCGAGGAAAACCAGGCAGCCGTTCAGGCCGAGGTGAAAAAAAATTTTGCACCGAAAGTGCCAGAGATACCTTTCGAGAAGACACTAGATCCGGTGAAAGTTGTGCGTACCGTTGAGAATCTATATGACCCTGTACCATCGCCGCCATTTGACTATAGGAGTTCTATTGAAAGGTCGTATGACAGCATGATCGAGGCGACAAAACCCGTTCAATCGGGTGTCAAGGAGTTAAAAGGGATACACCAAGTCTACCAGCTCGGACAACAACCCGTTCAATCGGCCCCCCATCTCGTGGTGTATGACGAGAAGGCCGTTCAAAGTTCTCGACAATACACCGATTACCCCTTAGCTGAAGTACAATATAAATATGTTCAAGGGAAAGATTTGGTCGAGAATCTCAGGAAGCTACCAACAAGAATGCATAACTTGCATACGTGGTACCAAGTTGCCACAAAGGGAGGGATCGAGACTATCATGGTGCGAGTTAAGGAAGAGCACTACTTCCAAGAATACTCTGTGAGCGTTGACTTCTGCGAGCTTTTCCAGTTATACAATCTTCGGGCCCTCGACAAATCTATCATCAGTTGCTGTTGTCTGTAAGTGATTTATTTATATAATTTGAGAAGTCTTTAGCTCAGCTCCTTCATTATCTGCAAATTATAATCTTTTGTGCGCTATGTTATGCAGATCGAAGATGTTCGAATGCAAAAGGGATGAAATCACGGACATTGGGTTCATTGACCCGAACACAATGCATGTCAGGACCATAGAAGAACCCCTCTATAACAGGGATACACCGGAGACTTTGCTAAGGTTTTTGAAGCGACAACGTGACAAAAAGATAATACTTTGGCCTTACAACTTCCAGTGAGTGTTACTCTCTTATAACACATTCTATTTTGCTCACCATATGTTAAAATATTAACTGATGACTTATATATATGACACTACATATTTAAACTTGTGTAGGTTTCACTTTATTCTTATCGTCATTAAAATGTACGAAGGAGAAGTTGAAGTCTTTGACTCACTAACCAAAGAGCCTATACTATACAAGTCTTGTTTTCTTATGCTCAAAAGGTAATTCAAATTCTTATCGGTTTTTTGTGAATTTCCTGATATCAACAGATTGATAACTCTTTTGTGCATTTTCTTTTGTCGGGCAGCGTATGGGAAACTTTCATCAAGGAAGATCAGTCCTTTCAATGGGCACCGAAGCTGATATGGCGTGCGAACAAAGTAAGTAGTAGTTACCTAGGTCCATACACCTTTATCATACTTGATTATTGTTTGACTGAATTATATTCTTGTACAGAAATGCGCGAAACAACCACAGGGGACTGATCTATGTGGATACTACGTTTGCGAGTACATCCACAGAGTTGTCAGCGAGAGAGCGAATAATGAAAGAAATAAAGAGGTACGAAAACAATATTCACAAATTTATTCTGTTACCATAAGTTGTGCTGAGTTTCATGTATTCATTTGTATCTTATTCTTTTACAGTTGAGAAGAAAGCGGGAGAAGATCTCAATCGAGGAGCGCTTCAAAGCAATTGGCGAGGAATTGTCGGGATTTTTCCTTCGGAAGTCATACCACCATCCGGAGAGTTCCACTATGCGCTTCTCCCGCTCCTCGATTGCTTTGTGTATATATAGTTCGACTCGGAGTGTACCACTATGGTACATGTAATAGATAGTATGCCTCGGAGAGTACCACTACGCATGAAGATCGATCTTCATGCATGTACTACTTTATTCTGGTGCATCGACTTGATATGCATCGAAGAGTACTACATATGCAATTACATGTGTGTTATATTATATGCACCAACTTGATATGCATCACCTTGATCTTCATGTACTACGTAAACCCAAACGCGTTTCTGGTGTATCGACGTGATACGAAACGCTCCGATACCCCTAAACCCCTCCTAAAACCCTAAACCCTGAATTCTCTGCCGCGGCAGGGATTTCTGCATTTTCTCTGCCGCGGCAGACAACCTTTGGTACCGGTTTGTAATACAAACCGGTACCAAAGCTCCCTCGCCGTGCGCTCTCCTGGGCTCCCACGTGGAGGCGCCATTAATACCGGTTTGTAAGGAACCGGTACGAAAGGGGGGGGCCTTTTGTACCGGATCTTTTATACCGGTTCAAAAACCGGTGCAAATGGCCCTTACGAACCGGTATAGATGAGCGTTTTTCTACTAGTGAAAATATCTTTTCTCCATGCAGATTTTCCTCCAGGCCGGTACTCTTCTATTAGGTGAAAGTCACGTACATGCAATTGAGGGGATCCAAGATGCCAAACAGGAGCAGTTAATTCTAGATCATGGTTAGTTTATTGACCTGAACATCCTTGCTCCCTTGCTAGGTGACCTGAAACAACGGCCGCATAATTACTTTGAAGCTTTCTGAATATCTATATACAACGCAGCACCAATGAAACATCAACTTCAACGTGATGATTTACCAAATACTGCAGCTTGGAAAACCCTGCTTCCTTCCCGTTGCCATGATTTTCCTAGCACCTCAAGGTACATGAGGCCCATGGATTGATCAAAATCAAGGAAAAAGAGGTTCTGAGTAGTTGCAGACTGCAGTACTAATATGCTTTTGAAGTTGTAAAATTCAGCACTTCAGAATAAGAGATTGCACTTACAGTAGTTCACATTACATGTTTTCAAGCATTAGATGCATAAATACTAACTATGGTTGTCCTCAACTTCGCAATGTAGCCCTATCAACGGAATGGTCCAGCTGGAATTCGATATAGGCAAAAAAATGCATGTTAGAGACCCCAACACAAAAAGCGTTCATCTTGTCCACGTTTAATTATCCGACTATGGCTTAAGGTCCACCGAGTTAATTGTGAAGCAGATTTTAAGGCTTTTAGTTCATGATAAAATAATCGAGCTTTAATATTTCATAGTAGTACATTGATGTAGCCATGTAGCAATTTACTAGATTCCGAAAAGATACGTGTTATTTTCTTTGTCTTATAGGGTTGATAAGTATAAATAGATAATTCAATTAAATGTTTCACACTCGGCGCCCTTTGATCTAATGGGCACCGTAGCAACGCACGGGTTTTGTGCTATATACACCAATATAATTATATAAAGAGCACACCAATATTAATAAAAATTAGATCTTACTGCTTCTCTGTGTTCCTTTACGTTCCGCATCTTCGGCTTCCTTGCATGACTATTTTGACTATGCTCTCCCTCTATGAACCCGGGTCGGACTTGCTAGCAAAGGTTGCGGAACACTTTATTAGCATGTACGACTCACCAACTGATCCGTACCAAGCCTCCATCGAGCAGGCTCCCATCGTTGATCGCGGAGGTATGATCCAGATCTGATTGCAAATGTGGCTTATCATGTATTTCTGATCCCGTTTTCGGATTTGCACAATTTTCCAGATTTTACCTACGGTGTCTACTTCGATAATCTAGTAAAACCTTAAATCATATATTTTAAGACTGAGTTGATGCATGTAATCTCTGTCTTTTCTTCTTTTTTCTCACCACAGGATACACTTTGTTTTTCTCGTGATTTGTCTTGTTCAACAAATTAATAAATTGGCAAATAAGGCATCATGGCTGGTTGACAAGGTAGGTCGAGTTACAGCAGTGATCTTACCTTCAGCTTCGGCAAGTTCTTGAGAGTCAGCAGCCGATCTTACCTTCAGCTTAAGCAAGTTCTTCATAGTCAGAGCCTCTTCCTGTCCTTACGCGTGAATCTCGAGGGAGGTGGACATGCCAGCAAGGAGCCAAGTACCAGGACAAGTGGACAACACGCCACTTGAACGCCGGCCGGCAAGGATCGGATCAGGAGGGGGATGGGGGTGGGAAAGCCCACGACGGCGTGACGTGGAACACGAGCCGGCGAGCCAACCGCGGAACGAGTGGCGCAGAGACCATCCCGGCGACGTCGAGGCCGCGCGCATTCTGGAAGGAGAAGCAGACGTACAGGAGAGGGAGTAGGGCGGGAAAGCGGCAGAGGAGGGCCGGATATGAAGCGAGTGCGCCAAAGGAGAGGCTTCGACATGGGGGGAGGATGATGAACGGTGGTTGTGGAACCTCTCAAGTACCGCTTTAGAGGACACCCGTAGCGAGGACGAAGATTTCGACAACTGATCGCCGCCACCACCGGAGGCTGGCGCGCAGCTCGGTGCTCATGGAGGCGTCATCCTGCTTCGACGTCCTCGACAGGTGGGACAGAGACGAAGCCCTCTTGGAGGTGAGCTCGGAGGATTTGGATCTAGGCGAGGATGGCGTGGCGCAGGAGTTTCCGCGGAGGGCGGAGGCGGCCTCCTGCACGGCGTTGTGCCCTCTTGGGTGAGGACCGGACTGCCGGAGTTGCAGAGGTTCGGGTGGAGGTGCGGGAGCCTCCAGTGCTCAGTTCGGCGGCAGAGTTCCCTCTGCTCCCCTCGCGGTCGCCAGTGGGTGCCGGAGAGCGCGAGCGGGTGGTTCCTGCGGCGGATCTTGCGGCGTCCCGGGCGTAGGAGGGCTCCTTCCTGGTGGGGAGGGTCTTGGTGGCTCTCTCTCCGTCGGGCCCGGTCACGGTGGCGGTATCACCGACGGCGGCACCGTCTGCTCGGGCGGGCTAGGAGCTAGGATTTCCTCCTCCCGTGCGGTTTGCTCACTGTGGACGAGTTGTTCCGGCTTGACAGATGGTGTGACGACCATCTGCTCAAGGATCGTTTTCCTCAGCTGTTCAACATCTGCCTGTCACAAATGTGTACGGTGGCGCAAATGTGTGAGGGAACTATTCATCTGAGGTTCAGAAGAGCGCTGGACCAAGCAGGCCTGACAGAATGGCAGCACTTGAGCAACATTATTGAGTCAACTACCCTATCACCGGGGCTGGACAAGATTGTGTGGAGCTTGGACCAATGTGGTGCATTCTCAGTCAAATCAATGTATGCCAAGCTCTCCAACGGGGCACCGATTGCCCATTTCAAGGATCTGTGGGCGGCGCGGGTGCCTGTCAAGATTAAGATTTTCTCTTGGCAAATGGCTCTAGATCGCCTCCCCTCTAGTTTAACCGTGGCGGCCAAACGGGGTCTAGGCAATGGTCGATGTGCCCTTTGCAATGAGGAAGAGGATGCGGCCCATATTTTCTTTGTTTGTTCGCCGGCTAGATTTGCGTGGAGCATGCTACGATAACTGTTAGGGTGCAGTTGGTGTCCAGCAAACTTCGCCTAATTCTTTGCGATCTTGTCTAGTTCTCGGGTAGATTTAGACGGATGCTCTGGCTTCTGTTTACTGCCCAATCTTGGGCCTTATGGGGGATCCGTAATAAACTGACTATTGAATATAGGGTCATAAGTCACCCCGCTGATGTGATCTTCAGAACTATGCTTTTTATGCAGCTGTGGATACCTCTGTCAAGACCTCTGGACCGCGGGTGGATAAGGGGAATGGCGCACGAACTCAAGCTTCTTCACGCCCACAAGCCGGGCGCCTGATGACTGAAGATTGGCTCAAGACCCTCCTGCAATGATCGGTGATGACTTCTAATATGCGCTCGCTTTCGGACCATGAAGACACGGTAGTTACGATATTTGTCCATCCATAGTTCTATACAAGATCTACATCTGTTAATAATAAATATAAAAGTTCAGAGTCTGGCTGGTCCTGCACGACGTACCCTCGCTCGCAGAGTTCTTTGCGGACGCTAGCCTGTAGTAGCAAGATGTGGTCCCTGATCCTTTCCCTGAGCTCGACAGGGACGCCGCCGTCGGGATCGTCGATGGGCACTGCCGCCGCCGGCCTCCCAAATGACAGGAGGAAGCACACCTTGTCGTTGGACATGTGGTGCATCCTCTTCTCCTGCTCGTTCCCGCCCTCGCACTAGTAGAAAAAGAGGCTTCCATCCGCCCCCATTAGTCCCCAAAATATAGGAACCGCGACTAAAGGGGTCTTTAGTCGCGGTTCGGGAGGTGACCCGCGACTAAAGACCTGGGACCAACGCGCTCGGTGGCCAGCTGGTGGATGGGAGGAGCTTTAGGCCAACCGCGACTAAAGGTCCTCAGGCCTGGCCCGAAGGCCTTTAGTCGCGGTTGGCCAGGCCAACCGGGACTAAAGGCCCATCCCTATAAAAGGCAGCTCAGCTCACTTCACTTAGCCATTTGGTGCCATTTCTCTTCACAATTTTCACAAGGGGTGGTGGGTTTGCTTTTGGTTCCTCTTATGCACACAAGGTGTTCGAAGAAATGCCCGAGAGCATGAAACAAATATGATATGAAGTGTCCGAGCCACACTTGAGCTTTCTCATTTATTTTTCTCCTCGATCGCGGTTAGCAACTTGAACCTTTCATGTGTCATTGATAAAATATGCATGTGTGTAGTTCATTGTTTAATTTCTATTATTTGTAGCTAGTTAGTTTAACAAATGCATGATGGTTAATTATATATTTTATATAATAATAATGCAGATGAATCGGCAATGGATGTACGGTAACCGACTCTCCGGCGAGTTCATTACGGGTTTGAAAGATTTCCTCGTAGTGGCTAATGCGAACAAGCAGGGGGGTTTTGTTATATGTCCATGTGTTGGCTGTAAGAATCAGAAGGGTTACTCTTCCTCAAGAGACGTTCACCTGCACCTGCTTCGGCAGGGTTTCATGCCAAGCTATAATTGTTGGACCAAGCATGGAGAAAGAGGGGTTATAAGGGAAGAAGATGAAGAAGGGTATGATTTCATCGATGACAACTATCTTGATCATTTCGGTGATACTTTCATGGAGGATGCTGAAGGTGGGGAAGGTGAAGGGGAAGGTGAAGAAGAGGCACGTGATGAGCCCGCTGATGATCTTGGTCGGACCATTGCTGATGCACGGAGAGGCTGCGAAACTGAAAAGGAGAGGGAGAATTTGGATCGCATGTTAGAGGATCAAAAAAAGCCGTTGTACCCCGGATGCGATAATGGTCTGAAAAAGCTGGGCTGCACACTGGATTTGCTGAAATGGAAGGCACAAGAAGGTCTATCTGACTCGGGATTTGAAAATTTGATGAAAATAATGAAGAATATATTTCCAAAGAATAACGAGTTGCCCGCCAGTACGTACGAAGCAAAGAAGGTTGTCTGCCCTCTAGGTTTAGAGGTTCTGAAGATACATGCATGCATTAATGATCACATCCTCTGCCGCGGTGAATACGAGAATTTGAATGAATGCCCGGTATGCACTGCATTGCGTTATAAGATCAGAGACGATGACCCTGGTGACGATGTTGAGGGCGAGAAACCCAGGAAGAGGGTTCCCACCAAGGTGATGTGGTATGCTCCTATAATACCACGGTTGAAACGTCTGTTCAGGAACAAAGAGCATGCCAAGTTGTTGCGATGGCACAAAGAGGACCGTAAGTCGGACGGGGAGTTGAGACACCCCGCTGATGGAACGCAATGGAGAAAGATCGATAGAGAGTTCAAAGATTTTGCAGCTGACGCAAGGAACATAAGATTTGGTCTAAGTACAGATGGCATGAATCCTTTTAGCGAGCAGAGCTCCAGCCATAGCACCTGGCCCGTTACTCTATGCATCTACAACCTTCCTCCTTGGTTGTGCATGAAGCGGAAGTTCATTATGGTGCCAGTGCTCATCCAAGTTCCGAAGCAACCCGGCAACGACATCGATGTGTACCTAAGGCCATTAGTTGATGAACTTTTACAGTTGTGGGGCAGACCTGGTGTATGATGACCCACAAGTATAGGGGGTGTATCGTAGTACTTTCGATAAATAAGAGTGTCAAACCCAACGAGGAGCAGAAGGTGTTGACAAGCAGTTTCGATGAAGGATTCACTGTAAATGCTCACAGACAAGTATTCAGGGGGTCTTGATATAGCAGATAAATTAAATACAAGTAAGTAAAATGCGAGAGTAATAATTGCAGCGAGTGGCCCAATCCTTTTTAGCACAAAGGACAAGCCGGTTCGTTTACTTATGATGACCAAACGTTCTTGAGGACACACGGGAATTTAGTCTAGTGCTTTCGCTTCATATAGTTGATTAATCTTCATTGTTTTGATAAGTGTTGTGTGGGTGAACCTATGCTAATGCACCGCCCTTCCTAGGACTAATACATACTTGTGATTAAACCCCTTGCAAGCATCCGCAAATACAAGAAAGTAACTAAGATAAATCTAACCACAGCCTTAAACTCTGAGATCCTGCTATCCCTCATGCATCGATATAGCAACGGGGGTTCAGGCTGCTGTCACTTCGGCAACCCCACAATTAGCAAACGAATACAAGATGCATTCCCCTAGGCCCATAAAGGTGAAGTGTCATGTAGTCGATGTTCACATGACACCATTAGAGGAATAACACCACAACTTAAATATCAAACCATTAAATATTACTCAACATACTCCCTCCGTTCTGAAATAGTCTATATTCTAGCCCAAAATTTGTTCTTAAATACTCTACATTCTAGCTTTTAGTCAACAACAACACTGAAAACAAGATGGTTTTACTCTCTTTATTGGATGTTGTTATTTTCAATGTAGCTTGGATTGGTTGTTCAAATATCTAAGTAGTACTAATAAATGCACTACTAATTTGTCTCATTTTTTCTAGAATGTAGACTAAGTCAGAACGGAGGGAGTAGTTCACTACTAACATTTAGACTTCACCCATGTCCTCAAGAACTAAATGAACTACTCACAAGACATCATATGGAACATGATCAGAGGTGATATGATGATGGATAACAATCTGACCATAAACCTTGATTCAACGGTTTCACCCAATAGCATCAATAACAAGGAGTAATCAACACCGGGAGAGTTTCCCCTATGAAATACTCAAGATTCAACCCTAGATGTTACAGCGGAGAAGAGGTGCAGCGGTGGAGATGACGTTGTCGGTGGTGGAGATGATGATGATGATCCTAATGAAGTCCAGCTCGATGACGGTGACGATGGCGACGATTTCCCCCTCCGGGAGGGAATTTCCCCGGCATATAAAAATATGAAATATATCAATAAATAACAGTAAATTATGATATAAAATAGTGATGCAAAATGGACGTATCAACTCCCCCCAAGCTTAGACCTCGCTTGTCCCCAAGCGAAACTGAACTCAGTAAACAAGACCATATATTTATTGAGTGAAGAGTCGATAAATAAAATACGGACAAGAAGCATCACATTTATTAAATCACACAAGACATTCTAGTAAACAACTTCCTCATATAACTCAACTTGAAACAAGTAAAGGGAAATCACAAATAAAGGTGCATAGGAAATCATAATTGGTGATGGGAAACTTCGTTCTTGGTCAAAGAACAATTAACAGATTGTACTTAACTTTCGAGCAGAGCCTTTATATTAAACCTTATATGGCAGAACTTACATGCTCAATCATAACTATCTCCTCATAATCATTGATAACCTTCAAAGTCATATTCATTCAGAGAAAATTTGTACTGAACAAGGAAGAATAAAAGACATGATTAAATAGATCACAATATAAATGGTTGGATCACAACAACTCAATTGCTTGCTTGAGATAGAGGGAAATAGGTTTACTGACTCAACATAAAAGTAAAAGATAGGACCTTCGCAGAGGGAAGCAAGGATTAAATCATGTGCTAGAGCTTTTCAAATTTGAAATCATATAGAGAGCATAAAAATAAAGTTTTGAGAGGTGTTTGTTGTTGTCAACGAATGGTAGTGGGCACTCTAACCCCCTTGTGAACCAGACTTTCAAGAACGGCTCCCATGAAGGACGTTATCTCTACCGGCAAGGTAGATCATCCCTCTTCTCTTTTGTTTACACATGTACTTTAGTTTTATTTATGGATGACACTCCTCCCAACCTTTGCTTTCACAAGCCATGGCTAACCGAATCCTCGGGTGCCTTCCAACATTTCACATACAATGGAGGAGTTTCTATTGCAAAATTAAGTTGCTTACTGATAAATCAGGGCAAAACATGTGAAGAGAATTATTAATGAAAGTTATTTATTGGGGCTGGGCACCCCGTTGCCAGCTCTTTTTGCAAAATTATTGGATAAGCGGATGGATATGCCACTAGTCCATTGGTGAAAGTCTGTCCAACAAGACTGAAAGATAAAACACCACATACTTCCTCATGAGCTATAAAACATTGACACAAATAAGAGATAATAAATTTTGAATTGTTTAAAGGTAGCACATGAAATATTTACTTGGAGTGGCGCAAAATACCACATAATAGGTAGTTAGGGTGGGCACAAATGGCATGGGTTTGGTTTAAGGTTTTGGATGCACGAGAAGCATTCCCTCTCAGTACAGGTCTTTGGCTAGCAAGGTTGGTTAGCAAGCATAAGAGTTGAGGGTAACAAACAAATATACATGTGATAGAAACAATCATGCATCTTCCTTGTAAGCACAAACAATTTTAACTTCAGAATACTAAGCTCATTAGCTAACAAGAAAGAAAGATAATAAAATAATATATCTACATGTACTTCCCTCTTTTCTACTTAAGCCTCAAAGTATTATTGATGTTGACCAATGCTAAGTTTGCTAAAACCAAATAGATTTACTTGATGCTCCCAAAGTGATATCAATACTAACAACAAGATCAATCATATAACAGAAATGGCAAACTAAAATAAGGTGTGGAAAAAGTAAATGATAAAACTTCTCATTAATATTTCATAACGATAACTCACACCAAGGGATACATAGATAACCAACTAAAAGAGAGATACTTCCAGACTGCAAACCATCTTATATGATAACTTCCCTACTCATGATATGACACTACTTGATAGTAAAAAGGTAAAAGATAGTGATGATGTGATACCGCGGCACTCCCCCCAAGCTTGGAACAAGCCAAGGGGGTGCCAATACCAATGATGAATTACTCCTTCGGTGGTGATGGTGGAACGACCCTGATGGGAATGAGGAACCGCTCTAGCATTCTGCGAAGTCGGTTGTTCTCCTCCTGAAGTATCTCCACTTCCCTTCTCAGAACACGGTATTGATCACAAAACTCATCGGTAACCCGAAAAGCTTCCTCCACAGCAGGGAAAGAGTTGAGGCTAGGAGCAGGTGGTAAAGGTCCCTGCAAGTTATGAGAAACAGAACGTCGAGTGTTAACCGATCCCACTAAGATTGGCTTACTCCCCACAGCTTGCCGCTCTCTTTTTATTGATGACATCTTCTTAACTTCCTCCTTGACATTCTCATCCATCTATTTCCGTCTTGTCACGACCTTTTCCTCTTCCGCCCATCCAACGAAAGTTCCTTGATCTAGATCCTGGAGGAGCTCACGTTTGCGACGGAATGCATAATCTTCTGAGGATGAACCTTGCGATGACATCTGAACGGAAACAGGTTGAAACAAAACACGATGAGAAGACGATATACGGACCTCGGGGGGTCCGGGGGATTATATAACAAATAATTTCATGACAAAAGGAAAGTACCAGGTCGAACCCGAGTGGGAGAGGGACTCCGAGGAGCCGTCCCCATATGGCGGCGCGGCCATGGTGAGGCCCACGCCACCATGTGGGTACGCGCCCTCGTGGGCCTCCTCCACTCTGATTCGATCTCGTAATTTTTCATATTTTCTAAAAATAGCAAAAATATTGTTTGGAAAGTTAAACGCGGACTTTTTACTACCAAAACTGTT
Source organism: Lolium perenne (assembly GCF_019359855.2). Classification (NCBI taxonomy): domain Eukaryota; kingdom Viridiplantae; phylum Streptophyta; class Magnoliopsida; order Poales; family Poaceae; genus Lolium; species Lolium perenne. Next base: position 347,370,186 of record NC_067246.2, read on the forward strand.
ACCTATTCGAAGTTGAACTCTGCAGAACTATCAATTTGATCTTTGATGAAAGTTTCCGGAGTCACCACTCGAATAACATCAACATCTTCATCATAAGAATCTCCAGAAATATAATGTTTGAGTCTTTGTCCATTCACCACTTGTGTGGCATCATCTTTCAGCGAAGCAATTTTTATTGCCCCTGAACAATACACCTCCACAATGACATGTGGTCCTTCCCATTTTGAGAGTAATTTTCCTGCAAAAAAATCTGAGACGAGACCGATACAATAGGACTTTATCTCCAACATTAAATTCTCTTTTAATAATTCTTCTATCATCCCATTTCTTAACTTTCTCCTTAAAAAGTCTAGCATTTTCATAAGCTTCACTTCTCCACTCATCTAGAGAACTCAATTGTAGCAACCTTTTCTTATCGGCAAGTTTAAAATCTTTATTAAGTTCTCTTACATCCCAATAAGCTTTGTGCTCTAGTTCTAAAGGTAAATGACAAGCTTTTCCACAAACCATTTTATAAGGAGACATACCCAAAGGATTTTTATAAGCAGTTCTATAAGCCCACAACGCTTCCTTCAACTTACTAGCCCAATTTTTTCCTAGATTTATTAACAGTCTTTTGCAAGATAGATTTAATTTCTCTATTTGATAATTCTACTTGCCCACTAGTTTGAGGATGATAAGTGTTGGAGATATGCCCAAGAGGCAATAATAAAATGGTTATTATAATATCTTTGTGTTTATGATAAATGTTTGCATACCATGCTATAATTGTATTAACTGAAACATTGATACATGTGTGTTATGTAAACAACAAGGAGTCCCTAGTAAGCCTCTTGTATAACTAGCTTGTTGATTAATGGATGATCATGGTTTCGTGATCATGAACATTGGATGTTATTAATAACAAGGTTATGTCATTAGTTGAATGATATAATGGACACACACCCAAATGAGCGTAGCATAAGATCAAGTCATTAAGTTCAATTTGCTATAAGCTTTCGATACATAGTTGTCTTAGTCCTTCGACCATGAGATCATCTAAATCACTTACACCGGAAGGGTACTTTGATTACATCAAACGCCATTGCGTAAATGGGTGGTTATAAAGATGGGATTAAGTATTTGGAAAGTGTGAGTTGAGGCATATGGATCAATAGTGGGATTTGTCCATCCTGATGACGGATAGATGTACTCTGGGCCCTCTCGGTGGAATGTCGTCTGAATAGCTTGCAAGCACATGATTGGATCATGAGAGATGATATACCACGGTACGAGTAAAGAGTACTTGTCGGTAACGAGGTTGAACAAGGTATGGTGATACCGATGATCAAACCTCGGACAAGTAGAATATCGTGTGACAAAGGGAATTGGCATCGTATGTAAATGGTTCAATCGATCACTAAAGTCATCGTTGAATATGTGGGAGCCATTATGGATCTCCAGATCCCGCTATTGGTTATTGCTCGGAGAGGAGTCTCGACCATGTCTGCATAGTTCGCGAACCGTAGGGTGACGCGCTTAAGGTTCGATGTTGCATAAGTAGATTTGAATATGGTATGGAGACGAAGTTTTTTCGGAGTCTCGGATGGGATCCAGGACATCACGAGGAGGTCCGGAATAGTCCGGAGAATAAGATTCATATAAGGGAAGTTGATTTCTGGGTTTCGAAATGTTCGGGATTTTTCCGGTGGTTGACTGGAAGGTTCTATAAGGTTCCGGAGGGGTCCACCATGGGGCCCACGACCTAGGAGGCCTAGCATGGGCCGAGGGAATGCTCCCTGGCCTAATGGGCCAGGGGCACATGGCCCCCAAGGCCCAGGCCGGCCAACCCCCTAGGGTTTCCTAGGGGGGGATCAACTTGGGGGAGGGGAAAGCCCTCTCCCCCCTCTTGGCCGCCGCCCCCAACCCTAGATGGGAAGGGGGGCCACCTTGGCCGGCTGGCCCCCTATATAAAGAGGGGAGGGGGTGGCCGGCCACACCCCCCCATCCATTGCCTCCTCCTCTGGCCGCCTCTCCCTCCACCATACGATGCTCCGGCTTAGGCGAAGCCCTGCAGTTTTCTTCCTCCACCTCCACCACCACGCCGTCGTGCTGCTGGATTTTGGAGGAGATCTACCACACCTCCGCTGCCCGCTGGAACGGTAGAGGAAGGAGCTTCATCGACACCGTACGCCCGACCGAGTACGGAAGTGCTGCCAGATTGCAGCACCGGGGACGATCGTCTACACCAACAACGAGATTAATCTCGTAGGCTTTGGAATCTTCAAGGGTTAGTCTCATCTCCATCTCGTTGCTCTGATCTTGTAGATTAGATCTTGGCTTTTCCATAGATTATATCTTGGATTTATTCGTCTTTGCGGTAGGAAAATTTTTGTTTTCCATGCAACGAACCCTTCAGTGGTATCAGAGCCAGGTCTATGCATAGATCTGTTGCACGAGTAGAACACAATGGTTTTGTGGGGCGGTGATGCTCTTGTTGCTTTAGTTTGTGTACTTTGCTTCTTGCGGGATGGTGGGATGAGGCGGCCCGGGCTAACTTTACATGACCGCGTCTCATGAGACTTGCTCCACGCTTGACATGCAACTTGTATTGCATAAGTGGCTTTGCGGGTGTCTGTCTCTCCCACCATAGTGAAGATTGTAATTTGCACTTCTATTGTCAACACTAGTATCACCGTTGTGGTTCATGTTCGTAGGTAGATTGGATCTTACTCAAAAACCCTAAACCACGTAAAATATGCAAACCAAATTAGAGGCGTCTAACTTGCTTTTGCAGGGTTTGGTGATGTGATATGGCCATGATGTGATGATGATTATATTTGATGTATGAGATGTTCATTATTGTATTATGGCAACCGGAAGGAGCCTAATGGTTGTCTTTAATTTTTGTTAAAGACCTGCGTGTCTATTCATCATGTAATAGCTTTATTTCAAGTAGTTTTTATAGTAGCTATAAGTGATGGACAACCATGAAGCGGCGTCACTGACCTTGTCGCCATGCTGGTGATGATGGAGATCATGTCCGTGCTTTGGAGATGGAGATCAAAAGCACAAAGAAGAAAGGCCATATCATATCACACATTATGAATTGCATGTGATGTTAATCCTTTTATGCATCTTATTTTGCTTAGATCGCGACGGTAGCATTATAAGATGATCCCTCTCACTAAATATCAAGATAATAAAGTGTTCATCCTTAGTATGCACCGTTGCTAAGACTTGTCGTTTCGAAGCATCTCGTGATGATCGGGTGTGATAGACTCTACATGTGCATACAACGGGTGCAAGCCAGATTTGCACACGCGGATACTAGGGTTGCCTTGACGAGCCTAGCATGTACAGACATGGTCTCGGAACACGGGATACCGAAAGGTAGAGCATGAGTCATATGAATGATATGATGAACACTTTGAGTGTTCTCCTTTGAAGCTACATCTTTTCTCGTGAAGATCGGACTTGGTGTAGTGGATTTGGTTCGTGTAATCACTAAGACAATGCGAGGGATGTTGTTTTAAGTGGGAGTTCACCTAGTTAATTTAAGAATTAAAACTGAACTCAATTTATCATAAAATTAGTCTAAACTCTTTGCAAATATGTTGTAGATCATGGCGTCCCCCTCCATCAGTTTTAACCAGTTCCTAGAGAAAGAAAAGCTTAAGAGCAATGGTAGCAACTTCACCGACAGGTTCCGTCATGTGAGGATTTTCCTCGCTGGTGGAAACCTGCAGTATGTGCTCGATGCACCGCTGGGTGCCCCACCTGCAGAAACTGAATCCGATGAAGTAAAGAATGTTTACGAGACTCGGAAAATTCGGTACTCTCAAGTTCAGTGTGCCATCCTGTGCAGTCTGGAAGCCGATCTTCAAAAACGTTTTGAGCACCACGACCCGTATGAGCTGATGAAAGAGTTGAAAACTATTTTTGAAACTCATGCGGCCGTGGAATGCTATGAAGCATCGAAACACTTCTTCAGTTGCATGATGGAAGAGGGCAGCTCCGTCAGTGAGCACATGCTCGCTATGTCCGGGCATGCGAAGAAACTCAGTGACTTGGGGATAGTGATTCCTAACAAGCTGGGGATTAATCGTGTCCTCCAATCACTGCCACCTAGTTACAAGAACTTCGTGATGAACTACAACATGCAGAACATGAACAAGGAGTTACCTGAACTCTTCTCCATGTTGAAATCTGCTGAGGTTGAAATAAAGAAAGAGAACCAAGTGTTGATGGTCAACAAGACCACCAGTTTCAAGAAGCAGGGCAAGCCTAACAACAAGGGCAACTTCAAGAAGGGCGGCAAGAAAGTTGTTGCGCCTCCGGAGAAGCCCAAGGCTGGCCCTAAGCCTGATACTGTGTGCTATTACTGCAAGGAGAAGGGGCACTGGAAGCGTAATTGCTCCAAATACTTGGCTGATCTGAAGAGCGGCCTCATCAAAAAGAAAGGTATATTTGATATACATGTTATATATGTCTATCTTACTGGTTCTCGTAGCAGTGCCTAGGTATTTGATACTGGTTCGGTTGCTCACATTTGTAACTCGAAACAGGAACTGCGGAATAGACGAAGCCTGGCGAGGGACGAGGTGACGATGCGCGTTGGAAATGGATCCAAGGTCGATGTGATCGCCGTCGGCACGCTCCCTCTACATCCACCTTCGGGATTAGTTTTAAACCTCAATAATTGTTATTTGGTACCTGCGTTGAGCATGAACATTATATCTGGATCTTGTTTAATGCAAGACGGTTATTCGTTTAAGTCAGAGAATAATGGTTGTTCGATTTATATGAGTAATGTCTTTTATGGCCATGCACCTGAGATGAATGGTTTATTCTTATTGAATCTCGATAGTAGTAATACACATGTTCATAACATTGATGCCAAGTGAATTAAATTGAATGATAATTCTACTTATATGTGGCACTGTCATCTTGGTCATATTGGAGTGAAGCGCATGAAGAAACTCCATTCCGATGGACTTCTTGAGTCACTTGACTTTGAGTCACTTGATAGATGTGAAGCATGTCTGATGTGAAAAATGACTAAGACTCCATTTTCTGGTACAATGGAGCGAGCTACAGACTTATTGGAAATCATACATACCGATGTGTGTGGACCAATGAGTGTAGCATCGCGCGGTGGTTATCGTTATGTTCTAACCTTCACGGATGATCTGAGTAGATATGGGTATATTTACTTTATGAAACATAAGTCCGAAACTTTCGAGAAGTTTAAGGAATTCCAAAGTGAAGTAGAAAATCAACGTAACAAGAAGATCAAGTTTCTGCGTTCTGATCGCGGAGGCGAATATCAGAGTTATGAGTTTGGCATGCATTTAAAGAAATGCGGAATACTTTCACAGTTGACACCGCCGAGAACACCACAACGCAATGGTGTGTCTGAACGTCGTAATCGAACTCTCTTAGATATGGTTCGTTCTATGATGTCTCTTACTGATTTGCCGTTATCGTTTTGGGGTTATGCATTAGAGACGGCCGCATTCACTTTAAATATGGCACCATCTAAATCCGTTGAAACGACACCGTATGAATTATGGTTTGGGAAGAAACCTAAGCTGTCGTTCCTTAAAGTTTGGGGTTGCGAAGCTTATGTAAAGAAGTTACAACCTGACAAGCTAGAACCCAAAGCGGAGAAATGCGTCTTCATAGGATACCCTAAAGAAACAATTGGGTATACTTTCTATCACAGATCCGAAGGCAAAATCTTTGTTCCCAAGAATGGATCCTTTCTTGAGAAGGAGTTTCTCACGAAAGAAGTGACTGGAAGGAAAGTAGAACTCGACGAGGTTAATGAACCTTCTCTCATTGATCAGAGTAGCGCAGTACCGGAAGATGTTCCTGTACAGCCTGCGCCGATAGGAGAGGAAGCAAATGATGATGATCATGAAACTTCGAATGAGGAAGCTACTGAACCTCGCAGATCGACGAGGGAGCGTACCACTCCTGATTGGTATGATCCCTGTCTAAATGTCATGATTGTGGACAACAATGATGAGGACCCTGCGACGTATGAAGAAGCAATGGTGAGCCTAGATTCCAACAAATGGCAAGAAGCCATGAAATCCGAAATGGGATCCATGTATGATAACAAAGTATGGACTTTGGTAGACTTACCTGATAGCCGCAAGGCTGTTGAGAATAAATGGATCTTCAAGAGAAAAACAGATGTTGATGGTAATATTACTGTCTATAAAGCTCGACTTGTCGAAAAGGGTTTCCGACAAATTCAAGGAGTTGACTACGATGAGACTTTCTCACCTGTAGCGAAGCTAAAGTCTGTGAGGATTTTGTTAGCAATAGCTGCATTTTTCGATTATGAGATTTGGCAGATGGATGTCAAAATGGCGTTCCTTAATGGTGACATTGAGGAAGAGTTGTATATGGTACAACCCAAAGGTTTTGTCGATCCTAAAAATGCTGACAAGGTATGCAAGCTTCAGCGTTCCATTTACGAACTGAAGCAAGCATCCCGGAGTTGGAACCTACGCTTTGATAGGGTGATCAAAGACTTCGGTTTTATACGGACTCATGGTGAGGCCTGTATTTACAAGAAAGTGAGTGGGAGCTCTTTAGCATTCCTGATATTATATGTAGATGACATATTATTGATTGGGAATGATATAGAACTATTAAGCAGTGTTAAAGGTTATTTGAATAAGTGTTTTTCAATGAAAGACCTTGGTGAAGCAGCGTAGATTTTAGGCATCAAGATTTATAGAGATAGATCAAGACGCTCAATAGGGCTTTCGCGGAGTACATACCTGGACAAGATTCTAAAGAAGTTTAGAATGGATGAAAGCAAGAAAGGGTTCTTGCCTATGTTGCCAGGTAAGGTCTTGAGTAAGACTCAAGGTCCGGCTACGGCAGAAGATAGAGAGAGGATGAGCAAGATCCCCTATGCCTCAGCAGTAGGCTCTATCATGTATGCCATGCTGTGTACTAGACCGGATATCGCACATGCTGTTAGCTTGACCAGCAGATATCAAAGTGATCCAGGAATGGAACACTGGACAGCGGTCAAGAATATCCTGAAGTACTTGAAAAGAACTAAGGATATGTTTCTTTGTTATGGCGGTGACCAAGAGCTCGTTGTAACCAGTTACACCGATGCAAGTTGGAACACCGATCCTGATGACTCTAAGTCTCAGTCTGGGTACGTGTTTATATTGAATGGTGCGGCAGTAAGCTGGAGCAGTTCCAAGCAGTGCACGGTGGCGAAATCTTCAACAGAATCTGAATATATAGCGGCTTCAGAGGCTTCATCGGAAGTGGTATGGATGAAGAGGTTCATTGTTGAGCTTGGTGTGGTTCCTAGTGCATTGGACCCGTTAGTCATTTATTGTGACAACACGGGTGCCATCGCCAATGCAAAGGAACCAAGGTCACACAAGAAGTTGAAGCATATCAAGCTGCGTTTTCATTCGATTCGCGAGTACATCGAAGATGGTGAAGTAGAGATTTGCAAAGTAAACACAGATCTGAATGTTGCAGATCCGTTGACTAAAGCTCTCCCTAGGGCAAAGCATGACCAACACCAGAATGCTATGGGTGTTAGGTACCTTACAATGTAATCTAGATTATTGACTCTAGTGCAGGTGGGAGACTGTAGGAGATATGCCCAAGAGGCAATAATAAAATGGTTATTATAATATCTTTGTGTTTATGATAAATGTTTGCATACCATGCTATAATTGTATTAACCGAAACATTGATACATGTGTGTTATGTAAACAACAAGGAGTCCCTAGTAAGCCTCTTGTATAACTAGCTTGTTGATTAATGGATGATCATGGTTTCGTGATCATGACCATTGGATGTTATTAATAACAAGGTTATGTCATTAGTTGAATGATATAATGGACACACACCCAAATGAGCGTAGCATAAGATCAAGTCATTAAGTTCAATTTGCTATAAGCTTTCGATACATAGTTGTCTTAGTCCTTCGACCATGAGATCATGTAAATCACTTACACCAGAAGGGTACTTTGATTACATCAAACGCCATTGCGTAAATGGGTGGTTATAAAGATGGGATTAAGTATTTGGAAAGTGTGAGTTGAGGCATATGGATCAATAGTGGGATTTGTCCATCCTGATGACGGATATATATACTCTGGGACCTCTCGGTGGAATGTCGTCTGAATAGCTTGCAAGCACATGATTGGATCATGAGAGATGACATACCACGGTACGAGTAAAGAGTATTTGTCGGTAACGAGGTTGAACAAGGTATGGTGATACCGATGATCAAACCTCGGACAAGTAGAATATCGTGTGACAAAGGGAATTGGCATCGTATGTAAATGGTTCAATCGATCACTAATGTCATCGTTGAATATGTGGGAGCCATTATGGATCTCCAGATCCCGCTATTGGTTATTGCTCGGAGAGGAGTCTCGACCATGTCTGCATAGTTCGCGAACCGTAGGGTGACGCGCTTAAGGTTCGATGTCGCATAAGTAGATTTGAATATGGTATGGAGACGAAGTTTGTTCGGAGTCTCGGATGGGATCCAGGACATCACGAGGAGGTCCGGAATAGTCCGGAGAATAAGATTCATATAAGGGAAGTTGATTTCTGGGTTTCGGAAATGTTCGGGATTTTTCCGGTGGTTGACTGGAAGGTTCTAGAAGGTTCCAGAAGGGTCCACCATGGGGCCCACGACCTAGGAGGCCTAGCATGGGCTGAGGGGATGCTCCCTGGCCTAATGGGCCAGGGGCACATGGCCCCCAAGGCCCAGGCCGGCCAACCCCCTAGGGTTTCCTAGGGGGGGATCAACTTGGGGGAGGGGAAAGCCCTCTCCCCCCTCTTGGCCACCGCCCCCCAACCCTAGATGGGAAGGGGGGCCACCTTGGCCGGCTGGCCCCCTATATAAAGAGGGGAGGGGGTGGCCGGCCACACCCCCCCATCCATTGCCTCCTCCTCTGGCCGCCTCTCCCTCCACCATACGCTGCTCCTGCTTAGGCGAAGCCCTGCAGTTTTCTTCCTCCACCTCCACCACCACGCCGTCGTGCTGCTGGATTTTGGAGGAGATCTACCACACCTCCGCTGCCCGCTGGAACGGGAGAGGAAGGAGCTTCATCGACACCGTACGCGCGACCGAGTACGGAAGTGCTGCCGGATTGCAGCACCGGGGACGATCGTCTACACCAACAACGAGATTAATCTCGTAGGCTTTGGAATCTTCGAGGGTTAGTCTCATCTCCATCTCGTTGCTCTGATCTTGTAGATTAGATCTTGGCTTTTCCATAGATTAGATCTTGGATTTATTCGTCTTTGCGGTAGGAAATTTTTTGTTTTCCATGCAACGAACCCTTCAATAAGCTGAAGCAATTCTATGATTAATACCATATTTAGCAAGAGTTTTTCTAAAACCACCATGAATAAAATGAGAACCTCCATCAGTCATAAGATATATAGGTACTCCAAACCTAGGGACAATAACATCTAAAAGTTTTTAAAGAGGTCTCACCATCAGCACTTTTTGTGGGTATGGCTTCCAGCCACTTAGTAACATAATCAACAACAACAAGTATATGAGTGTTACCTTCTGAAGAAGGGAAAGGACCCATGAAGTCAAATCAACAACAATCAAATGGTTCAATAACAAGAGTATAATTCATAGGCATTTCATTGCGTCTAGAGATATTACCAACTCTTTGACATTCATCACAAGATAAAATAAACTTTCTTGCATTTTTAAAGAGAGTTGGCCATAAAAACCTGACTGTAGAACCTTTTGTGCGGTTCTATCTCCAGCGTGATGTCCTCCATAAACACTACCATGACACTTACTCAATATCTCTTGTTGTTCATATTCGGGGACACATCTTCGCATAATACAATCCACTCCTTCTTTATATAAGTGTGGGTCATCCCAAAAATAATGCCTCAAGTCATAAAAGAATTTCCTCCTTTGCTGAGCTGAAAAGGTTGGAGGCAAGTACTTGGAAACAATAAAGTTAGCATAATCAGCATACCAGGGACTATCTTGCGAGCTCACCTTTATTACAGCAAATTGTTCATTTGGAAAACTATCATTAACAGGAACAGGATCATAAGCAATATTTTCCAATCTAGACAAATCATCAGCAACAGGATTATCAGCACCTTTCCTATCTACAATATGTAAATCAAATTCTTGCAAAAGAAGCACCCATCTAATAATCCTTGGCTTAGCATCTTTCTTTTCCATAAGGTACCTAATTGCAGCATGATCAGTATGAACTGTGACTTTTGAATCAACAATATAAGGTCTAAACTTGTCACAAGCAAAAACTACAGCTAATAACTCTTTTTCAGTTGTAGCATAATTTCTTTGAGCAACATCAAGAGTTTTACTAGCATAATGAATAACGTTAAACTTTTTATCTACTCGCTGTCCAAGAACAGCACCTACAGCAAAATCACTAGCATCACACATAATTTCAAAAGGTAAATTCCAATCAGGAGGTTCAACTACAGGAGCAGTTGTTAAGGCTTTCTTTAGAGTTTCAAAAGCTTCCTTACAATCATCATCATAAACAAAATGTACATCTTTTTGAAGAAGATTAGTAAGAGGCTTTTAAATTTTAGAGAAATCTTTAATAAATCTCCTATAAAAACCAACATGACCAAGAATACTACGAATACCTTTAACATCCCTAGGATAGGGCAAGACTTCAATACCTCTCTCAGAAATTTTATGTCCCAATACAATTCCTTTATTAACCATAAAGTGGCATTTCTCCCAATTAAGAACAAGGTTAGTTTCTTCACATCTCTGCAAAACTTTATCAAGGTTTCGCAAACAATTATCAAAAGAATTCCCATAGACAGAAAAATCATCCATGAATACCTCTACAATCTTTTCACAAAAGCCATGAAAAATAGCAGACATGCATCTTTGAAAAGTAGCAGGAGCATTACATAAACCAAAAGGCATACGGCTATAAGCATAAGTTCCATAGGGACAAGTGAAAGTGGTTTTCTCTTGATCTTTAGCTCTAACAGCAATTTGTGAAAACCCAGAATAACCATCAAGAAAGCAGAAATGAGTATTTTTAGATAACCTTTCTAGCATTTGATCAATAAAAGGTAAAGGGTAATGATCATTCTTAGTAACTTTAGTAACCTTTCGAAAATCAATGCACATTCTATACCCTACAACTAATCTTTGAGGGATGAGCTCATCATTATCATTAGGTACAATAGTTATTCCTCCTTTCTTAGGAACACAATGCACAGGACTAACCCATCTACTATCAGCAATAGGATATGTAATACAAGCTTCAAGAAGTTTCAATACCTCATTCCTTACAACATCCTTCATCTTAGGAATTAGACAACGCTGATGTTCAACAACAGGCTTTGCATCATCTTCCTTGTTGATGGCATGTTGGCAAATAGAGGGAGAAATCCCCTTCAAGTCATCAAGAGTGTAGCCAATAGCTCCTCGGTGTTTCTTCAATATTTCCAATAATATTTCTTCCTCAAAATCTGAAAGCTTAGCACTAATAATAACAGGATATGTTTTCTTATCATCAATATAAGCATACTTAAGATTATCAGGTAACGGTTTCAAATCAAAAACTGGATCTTCCTTTGGTGGTGGTGTTGTACCTAGATCTTCGACCGGTAAGTCATGTTTAAGAATGGGTTGACGAAGGAAAATTTCATTAAGCTCATTCCTTTCTTCCCTAAAGACTTCACTCTGATGATCCTCCAAATATTGCTACAAAGGATTATTAGGAGCAAGAGCAATTGATGCAAGTTGTTCAACTCTAAAATCATCATTAGGCAATTCAGCTTCATAAGGAAATTTGGCAAATTTAGAGAAATTAAACTCATAAGATTCACCAGCAAATTTAGTCACAATTTTCTCTTTCTTGCAATCTATAATAGCTCCACAAGTATTTAGAAAAGGTCTACCAAAAATGATAGGACAAGTCTTACTAGCAGCAGAACCAAGTACCAAAAAGTCAGCAGGATATTTAATCTTACCACATAGAACTTCCAGATCTCGAACAATACCAATAGGAGAGATAGTTTCTCTATTAGCTAGCCGAATAACCACATCAATATCTTCAAGTTCACAAGAGCCAATTTCATGCATGATTTCCCTGTAAAGCTAATAAGGAATGGCACTAGAACTTGCACCAATATCGCATAAACCATAATAACAATGATCACCAATTCTAACAGAGAGCATAGGAACACTGGATTTCCTAGACTTACTAGGATATGAAACAATATTAGAAGCATCTTCACAGAAAATGATGTGACCATCTTCTACATTTTCAGTCACAAGGTCTTTAACTATTGCAACAGCAGGTTCAACATTTATTTGCTCCTCAGGTTCTATAGGTTTCTTTGCACTTTTGTTAACCACACTAGTTATAACAGAATACTCTTTCATTTTAGCAGGAAAAGGAATTTTTTCAATATAAGCTTCAGGAAGAATGTGATCAACAGTTTAACTTCAATACATTTACCTATAGGTGAATCAGTTTTATCTTTGTAAGGTTCATGGTACTTATTAAAATTCTTCCTAGGCAATTCAAAATGAGAGGCAAAAGCTTTATAAAAATTTGCAACAACTTGAGAGTCAAGACCATAAGTAGCACTCATATTTCGAAATTTATCAGTATCCATAAAAGTTTCAATGCATTCATAATCATAATTTATACCCGACTCTCTACCTTTGTCGTTCTGCCATCCTTCAGTATTCTCCTGAATCCGATCAAGAAGGTCCCATTTAAACTCTTCTTTGTTGCGCGTGAATGATCCAGAACAAGCAGTATCCAGCAAGGTTTTATCTTGAAAAGAAAGTCTTGCATATAAATTATCAATGATGATATTACCATGAAGCTCATGAATGGGGCATTTGAGCATTAAAGACTTCAATCTCCCCCATGCTTGGGCAATACTCTCTCCATCATGAGGCTAGAAATTATATATGCGGTTTCGGTATTTATGAATTTCATTTGGAGGATAGAATTTAGAATAAAATAGAGGCATAATATCCTTCCAATCAAGAGAATGCCCATTCTTCAGCAGTTTATACCAATGCGCCGCTTTACCGGACAGCGACATAGAGAATAGTTTCTTCCTAACTTCATCCATAGAAATACCTGCACACTTGAATAACCCGCATAATTCATGTAAAACAGTAAATGATCTCCAGGATGGACAGTTCCATCCCCTTCATAGCGGTTATCCACAACACGTTCAATAATTTTCATAGGTATTTTATATGGAATCACTTTCTCACCTGGCGCCTCATCCACTACCTTTGCAGTAGTACTAGATTTTCCAAATAGGAATTCAAGAGAAGATCTCTCCATAATGAATTATAGCAGCAGACAGAAATAAAAACAACACGTACAGTACAAGTTTTCCTTACCAATTCCACTTACCAATAGCGCTTCACCCCCCGGCAACGGCGCCAGAAAATAGTCTTGATGACCCACAAGTATAGGGGGTGTATCGTAGTACTTTAGATAAAAGTATCGAACCGAACGAGGAGCAGAAGGTGTTGACAAGCAGTTTCGATGAAGGATTCACTGTAAATGCTCACAGACAAGTTTTCAGGAGGTTTTGATATAGCAGATAAATAAAATACAAGTAAGTAAAATGCGAGAATAATAATTGCAGCAAGTGGGCCAATCCTTTTTAGCACAAAGGACAAGCCGGTTTGTTTACTTATGATGACCAAACGTTCTTGAGGACACACGGGAATTTAGTCTAGTGCTTTCTCTTCATATAGTTGATTAATCTTCATTGTTTTGATAAGTGTTGTGTGGGTGACCTATGCTAATGCACTGCCCTTCTTAGGACTAATACATACTTGTGATTAAACCTCTTGCAAGCCTCCGAAAATACAAGAAAGTAATTAAGATAAATCTAACCACAGCCTTAAACTCTGAGATCCTGCTATCCCTCATGCATCGATATACCAACGGGGTTTCTGGTTGCTGTCACTCCGGCAACCCCACAATTAGCAAACGAATACAAGATGCATTCCCCTAGGCCCATAAAGGTGAAGTGTCATGTATTCGACATTCACATGACACCACTAGAAGAATAACACCACAACTTAAATATCAAATCATTAAATATTACTCAACATAGTTCACTACTAACATTTAGACTTCACCCATGTCCTCGAGAACTAAACGAACTACTCACAAGACATCATATGGAACATGATCAGAGGTGATATAATGATGGATAACAATCTAAACATAAACCTTGATTCAACGGTTTCACCCAATAGCATCAATAACAAGGAGTAATCAACACCGGGAGAGTTTCCCCTTTGAAATACTCAAGATTCAACCCTAGATGTTACAGCAGAGACGAGGTGCGGTGGTGGAGATGACGGTGTCGGTGGTGGAGATGATGATGATGATGATCCCAATGAAGTCCAGCTCGATGACGGTGACGATGGCGACGATTTCCCCCCTCCGGGAGGGAATTTCCCCTGCAGATTTCTGCCTGCCGGAGAGCTCTTTTCTCTCTGGTGTTTTCCGCCTCGAGGAGGCGGCGATGACTATCCTCGATGTTCCTCCGCACCTGAGGGTTTCTGGGAGATGAAGTACGCGAAATGGCGATGGCCGAGGGGGTCGTGGGCCCCCTCCCCACGTGGCGGCGCGCCGGCATTGGTGGCCGCGCCGGCCCATGGGGAGGGCCCATAGCGGCCCTCCTCGGCCTCCCCCTTTGGTTGGCTCCGTCATCTGGAAAAATAGGAGCTTTGGTATATTTTCCGTCAATTGTTGATCTTCAGAAATATTATATCCTGACGGTGCTTTTTCCAGCAGAATTCTGACTCCGGTGAGTAATTCTCCAATAATCATGAAACATGCAAAACAGATGAAATAACATAAGTATCATCTCTAAATATGAAATATATCAATGAATAACAGTAAATTATGATATAAAATAGATGCAAAATGGACGTATCAGTGTACGTGTGTGGGATGAGAACAAAGAAGAGGAATTTGACCTACGAGTGTTGCTTTTCGTAACCATCAACGATTGGCCTGCTCTTAGTAACCTATCGGGACAGACAAATAAGGGATACAATGCATGCACGCATGGCTTACATGAGACTGAAAGTGTGTATTTGCCAAATTGTAAGAACAGAACGCGTACCTGGGGCATCGTCGATTTCTTCACCGACATCATAACCTAAGAAAGAAAGGCAAGCATTTCAACGGCAAGGCAGATCACCGGCCAAAGCCTGCGGAACGTACTGGTGCGGAGGCTGAGGAGGGCCGCCATGGGCCCTCCCCATAGGCCGACGCGGCCACCTGGCCAGGCGCGCCGCCACGTGGGGAGGGGGCCCACGACCCCCCTCGGCCATCTCCCTTTCGCGTACTTCATCTACCCGAAAACCTAAGGTGCTGGAGATCATCGAGAATAGACGTAGCCGCCTCTGCGGGGCGGAAAACACCAGAGAGAAAAGAGCTCTCCGGGAGGCTGAAATCTACCGGGGAAATTCCCTCCCGGAGGGGGAAATCGTCGCCATCGTCATCGTCATCGAGCTGGACTTCATAGGAATCATCATCATAATCATCATCATCTCCATCACCGTCACCATCATCTCCACCGCTGCACCTCGTCTCCGTTGTAACATCTAGGGTTGAATCTTGATTATTTCATAGGGGAAACTCTCCCGGTGTTGATTACTCCTTGTTATTGATGCTATTGAGTGAAACCATTGAATCAAGGTTTATGTTCATATTGTTATTCATCATCATATCACCTCTGATCATGTTCCATATGATGTCTTGTGAGTAGTTCGTTTAATTCTTGAGGACATGGGTGAAGTCTAAATGTTAGTAGTGAACTATGTTGAGTAATATTTAATGGTTTGCTATTTAAGTTGTGGTGTTATTCTTCTAGTGGTGTCATGTGAACTTCGACTACATGATACTTCACCTTTATGGGCCTAGGGGAATGCATCTTGTATTCGTTTGATAATTGTGGGGTTGCCGGAGTGACAGCAGCCTGAATCCCCGTTGGTATATCGATGCATGAGGGATAGCAGGAACTCAGAGTTTAAGGCTGTGGTTAGATTTATCTTAATTTCTTTCTTGTATTTGCGGATGCTTGCAAGGGGTTTAATCACAAGTATGTATTAGTCCTAGGAAGGGCGGTGCATTAGCATAGGTTCACCCACACAACACTTATCAAAACAATGAAGATTAATCAACTATATGAAGCGAAAGCACTAGACTAAATTCCCGTGTGTCCTCAAGAACGTTTGGTCATCATAAGTAAACAAACCGGCTTGTCCTTTGTGCTAAAAAGGATTGGGCCACTCGCTGCAATTATTACTCTCGCATTTTACTTACTTGTATTTAATTTATCTGCTATATCAAAACCCCCTGAATACTTGTCTGTGAGCATTTACAGTGAATCCTTCATCGAAACTGCTTGTCAACACCTTCTGCTCCTCGTTGGGTTCGACACTCTTATTTATCTAAAGTACTACGATACACCCCCTATACTTGTGGGTCATCAAGACTATTTTCTGGGGCCGTTGCCGGGGAGTGAAGCGCTATTGGTAAGTGGAATTGGTAAGGAAAACTTTTACTGTACGTGCTGATTTTATTTCTGCCTGCTGCCATAATTCATTATGGAGAGATCTTCTCTTGAATTCCTATTTGGAAAATCTACTACTACTGCAAAGGTAGTGGATGAGGCGCCAGGTGAGAAAGAGGTTCCATATAAAATACCTATGAAAATCATTGAACGTGTTGTGGATAACCGCTATGAAGGGGATGGAACTGTCCATCCTGGAGATCATTTACTATTTTTACATGAATTATGCGGGTTATTCAAGTGTGCAGGTATTTCTATGGATGAAGTTAGGAAGAAACTATTCTCTATATCTCTGTCTGGTAAAGCGGCGCATTGGTATAAATTGCTGAAGAATGGGCATTCTCTTGATTGGAAGGATATTGTGCCTCTATTTTATTCTAAATTTTATCCTCCAAGTGAAATTCACAAAGACCGCAACCGCATATATAATTTCTGGCCTCATGATGGAGAGAGTATTCCCAAGCATGGGGGAGATTGAAGTCTTTAATGAGCTTCCTGGTAATATCATCATTGATAATTTCTATGCAAGACTTTCTTTTCAAGATAAAACCTTGCTGGATACTTCTTGTTCTGGATCATTCACGCGCAACAAAGAAGAGTTTAAATGGGACCTTCTTGATCGGATTCAGGAGAATACTGAAGGATGGGAGAACGACGAAGGTAGAGAGTCGGGTATAAATTATGATTATGAATGCATTGAAACTTTTATGGATACTGATAAATTTCGTAATATGAGTGCTACTTATGGTCTTGATTCTCAAGTTGTTGTAAATTTTTATAAAGCTTTTGCCTCTCACTTTTAATTGCCTAGGAAGAATTTTAATAAGTATCATGAACCTTACAAAGATAAAACTGATGCACCTATAGGTAAATGTATTGAAGTTAAAACTGTTGACCATATTCTTCCTGAAGCTTATATTGAAAAAAATCCCTTTTCCTGCTAAAATGAAGGAGTATTCTGTTATAACTAGTGTGGTTAACAAAAGTGCAAAGAAACCTATGGAACCTGAGGAACAAATAAATGTTGAACCTGCTGTTGCAATACTTAAAGACCTTTTGACTGAAAATGTAGAAGATGGTCACATCATTTTCTGTGAAGATGCTTCTAATATTGTTTCACATCCTAGTAAGTCTAGGAAAGCCATTGTTCCTATGCTCTCTGTTAGAATTGGTGATCATTGTTATTATGGTTTATGCGATATTGGTGCAAGTATTAGTGCCATTCCTTATGAGCTTTACAGGGAAATCATGCATGAAATTGGTTCTTGTGAACTTGAAGATATTGATGTGGTTATTCGGCTAGCTAATAGAGAAACTATCTCTCCTATTGGTATTGTTCGAGATGTGGAAGTTCTATGTGGTAAGATTAAATATCCTGCTGACTTTTTGGTAGTTGGTTCTGCTGCTAGTAAGACTTGTCCTATCATTTCTGGTAGGCCATTTCTAAATACTTCTGGAGCTATTATAGATTGCAAGAAAGAGAAAATTGTGACTAAATTTGCTGGTGAATCTTATGAGTTTAATTTCTCTAAATTTGCCGAAGTTCCTTATGAAGCTGAATTGCCCAATAATGATTTTAGAGTTGCACAGCTTGCATCTATTGCTCTTGCTCCCACTAATCCTTTGCAGGAACATTTAGAGGATCATGAGAGTGAAGTCTTTAGGGAAGAAAGGAATGAGCTTGATGAAATTTTCCTTCGTCAACCTATTCTTAAACATGACTTACCGGTTGAAGATCTAGGTACAACACCACCACCAAAGGAAGATCCTGTTTTTGATTTGAAACCGTTGCCTAATAATTTTAAGTATGCTTATATTGATGATAAGAAAACATATCCTGTTATTATTAGTGCTAAGCTTTCAGATTTTGAGGAAGAAAGATTATTGGAATTTTTTAAAACACCGAGGAGCTATTGGCTACACTCTTGATGACTTGAAGGGGATTTCTCCCTCTATTTGCCAACACGCCATCAACATGGAAGATGATGTAAAGCCTGTTGTTGAACATCAGCGTCGTCTAATTCCTAAGATGAAGGATGTGGTAAGGAATGAGGTATTAAAACTACTTGAAGCTGGTATTATATATCCTATTGCTGATAGTAGATGGGTTAGTCCTTTGCATTGTGTTCCTAAGAAAGGAGGAATAACTGTTGTACCTAATGATAATGATGAGCTCATCCCTCAAAGAGTAGTTGTAGGGTATAGAATGTGCATTGATTATCGAACAGTTAATAAAGTTACTAAGAAAGATCATTACCCTTTACCTTTTATTGATCAAATGCTAGAAAGGTTATCTAAAAATACTTATTTCTGTTTTCTTGATGGTTATTCTGGGTTTTCACAAATTGATGTTAGAACTAAAGATCAAGAGAAAACGACTTTCACTTGTCCCTATGGAACTTATGCTTATAGGCGTATGCCTTTTGCTCCTACTACTTTTCAAAGATGCATGTCTGCTATTTTTCATGGTTTTTGTGAAAAGATTGTAGAGGTATTCATGGATGATTTTTCTTTCTATGGGAATTCTTTTGATAATTGCTTGCGAAACCTTGATAAAGTTTTGCAGAGATGTGAAGAAACTAACCTTGTTCTTAATTGGGATAAATGCCACTTTATGGTTAATGAAGGGATTGTATTGGGACATAAAATTTCTGAGAGAGGTATTGAAGTTGATAGAGCTAAGGTTGAAGCAATTGAGAAGATGCCCTATCCTAGGGATGTTAAAGGTATTCGTAGTGTTCTTGGTCATGCTGGTTTTTATAGGAGATTTATTAAAGATTTCTCTAAAATTTCGAAGCCTCTTACTAATCTTCTTCAAGAAGATGTACCTTTCGTTTTTGATGATGATTGTAAGGAAGCTTTTGAAACTCTAAAGAAAGCCTTAACAACTGCTCATGTAGTTGAACCTCCTGATTGGAATTTACCTTTTGAAATTATGTGTGATGCTAGTGATTTTGCTGTTGGTGCTGTTCTTGGACAACGAGTAGATAAAAAATTGAATGTTATTCATTATGCTAGTAAAACTCTTGATGCTGCTCAAAGAAATTATGCTAGAACTGAAAAAGAATTATTAGCTGTGGTTTTTGCTTGTGACAAGTTTAGACCTTGTATTGTTGATTCAAAAGTCATAATTCATACTGATCATGCTACAATTAGGTACCTTATGGAAAAGAAAGATGCTAAGCCAAGGCTTATTAGATGGGTGCTTCTTTTGCAAGAATTTGATTTACATATTGTAGATAGGAAAGGTGATGATAATCCCATTGCTGATAATTTGTCTAGATTGGAAAATATTGTTTATGATCATGTTCCTGTTAATGATAGTTTTCCAAATGAACAATTGGCTGCAATAACGGTGAGCTCGCGAGATAGTCCATGGTATGCTGATTATTCTAACTTTATTGTTTCGAAGTACTTGCCTCCAACCTTTTCAGCTCAGCAGAGGAAGAAATTCTTTTATGACTTGAGGCATTATTTTTGGGATGACCCACACTTATATAAAGAAGGAGTGGATGGTATGATGCAAAGATGTGTTCCCGAATATGAACAACAAGAGATATTGAGTAAGTGTCATGGTAGTGTTTATGGAGGACATCACGCCGGAGATAGAACCGCGCAAAAGGTTCTGCAGTCAGGTTTTTATTGTCCAACCCTTTTTAAAGATGCAAGAAAGTTTATTTTATCTTGTGATGAATGTCAAAGAGTTGGTAATATCTCTAGACGCAATGAAATGCCTATGAATTATAATCTTGTTATTGAGCCATTTGATTGCTGGGGATTTGACTTCATGGGTCCTTTCCCTTCTTCAGAAGGTAACACTCATATACTTGTTGCTGTAGATTATGTTACTAAATGGGTGGAAGCCATACCCACAAAAAGTGTTGATGGTGAGACCTCTTTAAAAATGCTTTTAGATGTTATTTTTCCTAGATTTGGAGTACCTAGATATCTTATGACTGATGGAGGTTCTCATTTTATTCATGGTGGTTTTAGAAAAACTCTTGCTAAATATGGTATTAATCATAGGATTGCTTCCACTTATCATCCTCAAACTAGTGGACAAGTAGAATTATCAAATAGAGAAATTAAATCTATCTTGCAAAAGACTGTTAATAAATCTAGGAAAAATTGGGCTAGTAAGTTGAAGGAAGCACTATGGGCTTATAGAACTTCTTATAAAAATCCTATGGGTATGTCTCCTTATAAAATGGTTTATGGAAAAGCTTGTCATTTACCTTTAGAACTAGAGCACAAAGCTTATTGGGCTGTAAGAGAACTTAATAAAGACCCTAAACTTGCCGGTAAGAAAAGGTTGCTACAATTGAGTTCTTTAGACGAATGGAGAAGTGAGGCTTATGAAAATGCTAAACTTTTTAAGGAGAAAGTTAAGAAATGGCATGATAGAAGAATTATCAAAAGAGAATTTAATGTTGGAGATAAAGTCCTATTGTATCGGTCTCGTCTCAGATTTTTTGCAGGGAAATTACTCTCAAAATGGGAAGGACCATATGTCATTGTGGAGGTGTTTCGTTCAGGGGCAATAAAAATTAGTTCTCTGAAAGGTGATGCCACACAAGTGGGTGAATGGACAAAGACTCAAGCATTATATTTCTGGAGATTCTTATAATGAAGATGTTGATGTTATTCAAGTGATGACTCCGGAAACTTTCATCAAAGATCAAATTGATAGTTCTGCAGAATTCGACTTCGAATAGGTAACAGTTCTGGTAATAAAAAGTTCGCGTTTAACTTTCGGAACAATGTTTTTGCTATTTTTTAGAAAATATGAAAAATTACGAGATCGAATCGGAGCGGAGGAGATGCACGAGGGCGTGTCCCCACGTGGTGGCGCGGGCCCCACCGTGGCCGTGCCGCCCTATGGGGACAGCTCCTCGGAGTCCCTCTTCCACTCTGGTTCGACCTGGTACTTTCCTTCTGTCTTGAAAATTTTTGCTATATAATCCCCCATATCCCCCGAGGTCCGTATATTGTTTTCTCGTCGTGTTTTGTTTCGAGCCATTTTCTGCCAGATACTGTTTTCAGATCTAGAGCCACCATGTCTTCATCGGGGACTCCGAAGGACAGCTTCTTTGGGAACGTCGTCAACCCGTATATGAACGAGCTGAAGATGCATCCCAAGGAATTGCTGCTCGTGGATGGAGCGTTGCAGATTGAAGATGTCCGGGGTCCTAAAGAGAAGGAAGCTTGGAGGACAGGATGGAGAAGCTAGAACAAGAGGTCTTCACCTACAAGAAGATGGCTGAACGTGAAGTGGACATCTTCCACAAGATTGTGTCCGAACTTATTGATGAACACAAGAAGGAGATTGCAAAGCTGTGGGACGATATCCTCTCGCTTCACAACACTACCAACAAACTCCAAGTGCAACTTTATGATGTTCAGAATCAAAACTATGAGTATGAAAATAGGTTTAAACACATAAGCTATGCTGCCAGTTTCAGGAATACTGAGACCAAGATGTCGTTTCTTGATGGAGAACCTCTTCCTTGGAAGTCTGATGACGGGAAGAATCCACCATCACCACCGAAGGAGTAATTCATCATTGGTATTGGCACCCCCTTGGTTTGTTCCAAGCTTGGGGGGAGTGCCGCGGTATCACATCATCACTATCTTTTACGTTTTACTATCAAGTAGTGTCATATCATGAGTAGGGAAGTTATCATATAAGATGGTTGCAGTGTGGAAGTATCTCTCTTTTAGTTGGTTATCTATATATCCCTTGGTGTGAGTTATCGTTATGGAATATTAATGAGAAGTTTTGTCATTTACATTTTGCACACCTTATTTTAGTTTGCAATTTCTGTTATATGATTGATCTTGTTGTTAGTATTGGTATCACTTTGGGAGCATTAAGTAAATCTATTTGGTTTTGGCAAACTTAGCATTGGTCAACAACAACAATACTTTGAGGTTTAAGTAGAAAAGAGGGAAATACATGTAGATAAATTATTTCATTATCTTTCTTTCTTGTTAGCTAATCTTAACTATTAAATTGGAACCCGGTGTTGGTGCGTGTACGTCGTGTGCTGAATTTCCTTTTAGCCCCTCGAAAACCGGCATACCGGCATATTAACCCGCAGTCCTGCTATCAACCGATAAAATCCCACCAACTGGACCCGCGCCGGCCCCGCCGGCCAGCTCCTGCCGTCCGCGACGCTGGAGGCGGCCGATACCGACGCGACGAGGGCCGCCGGCCGCCGCACCCCGCTTCCAGCACGGACGAGCGGAAGACCGCCGCTACACACATCGTCCAACCGGAGGCGCAGTCAGTCTTGGGACGAGCTCCATCCAGGTGAGAGGAAACACGGGGATGCCAATTGCCATTCAAGACGGAAGGTGCCGGATGGCCATGTGTTGGGCAACAAGTTGAATCGAGTTGGGAATTTCTTTTTCACAATGACGAGGATTTGGGATTTCAAAAGCACGCACGCAGTTTAGATGTCATATGAAAGTGCAAATTTTTAAAAAGAAACCGCGCGCAAGACGGAAGAACAGTTCAATCGGACCGTTAATGCTTGCAATTCATCCTAAATTTAACTGCATTGCAGCACTACATTACATCAAAAGTAAAACAATCCACCGCCACGATAGTACATTGCAGCAAAATCGGCTCCGGGATACTCACCGGAGCCATGTGCCGTGGCAGCGCCGCGTCGGCTTCTCACTCATCGTCAATGACGAGGTCGATGAAGACGCGGTCCTGCTCGATGGTGATGTGCCTCCATTCGTCGGCCTCGACCGCATCCTGCTGGCTGGAGCGCGCGACGAGGCCAACGACGGTATGAAACTCGTGCTCCGTGACAAAGTCGCCCGGCGCGAGGCCCGCGTTGACGCCGAGCTGCGGGAGGAGGAGCTTGAACTGCTCGTCATCGAGGTAGTCGCTCGGGGCGAAGTGAGGGAGGCGCGGCGGCTCCGCCTCCGCCTCGACCTCCATCTTCACCACCAGCGACGTCGGCGGGCACTCGCGGGAGCTCGACCCCGAGGACGATGAGGCCGCGAAAGGGGAGGACGCGCATCCACGGCGGTACCGCTCCGACTCGCGCTTGGCGAAGGCGGGCAGCGCCGCCAGGCCGTAGTTGCGGTAGTGGCGGGGAGCTCCGCCAACAGCTTCTCCTCCTCCGTCTTCTCCCGCTCGCCGGCGGAGCTCCCCGCCGCGCTCGGTGGAGCTCCCGTCGCGGCCAATCTGGCTGCCCCCGCGCCCGCTTCGGCCCTTCCCCGCCACCATCTTCGCCGGACGGAGCTCGGGGTGCTCGATTTACGGTGAATCTACGGTGGATTGCTCGCTGCCGGCGCGTCGATTTAACGTCGGCGGGAGGCGGAGAGGCGGAGGAGCGGATGGGGGTTGGTACCCATCCGCCTCGCCGACCGTCATATATGCGGGCAAAACGCGGGTTTGGGTTGCGGCCTGGATCCGTTTTCCAGGCCAGACCGTCGATGCGGGGTGGCATTTGCAGGCCGATATGGGGATCTACTAGAGATTCTCTTATGACACACGAGCCCCAGCTTAATGTACGCATATTGGACACATACTGACATGTGCGACGCATCTTATGGTCTCTCATAAATTGAATAACTTTTCAAACTATCTGATTCATGTGAGTGAATAAGATCGTAATAAGGGTTTTGACAACACATAAATATTATGTCAAAACAGATTTTGTCAAACAAAGTGTTCGTCTCGCCTTCTACCGCTCGCACGAGGGTTGGGCGGTGCGGGTGAAGGTCATCGGTTGCCTAAGGTAGGGCGGCACATGGTGCAACCCACTAGCGGACCTAGATGGGCGACGCGTGGTGAAGGACACTGATGAGCTGGGCCAAGGAAAGTAACATGGACTTCGGCATGGGCCGGTTGAGGTGGATCACAGAGAGGACAAAGAAAATGTGTCAACGGGGCTTTTCTGGGAGGGAAGAAGATCGGTTCGGTTGGATTAGACATAAGGATTATTGATTTCCAGGTAGGGTTTCTAACTATTTATATTTAGTAAAGCATAAATTCATAACAACCCACGACATTCAACATAATAAAATGACGTGACAAAAACAAAATAATCCCTATATTGTTCTGTATTTATGTTTTTTTGTTCCGTAGCAACGCACGGGTATTATGCTAGTGAGTTTAGTATTCTGAAGTTAAAATTGTTTGTGCTTACAAGGAAGATGCATGATTGTTTCTATCACATGTATATTTGTTTCTTTCCCTCAACTCTTATGCTTGCTTCAAACAACTTTGCTAGCCAAAGCCTTGTACTGAGAGGGAATGCTTCCCGTGCATCCAAAACCTTAAACCAAACCTATGTCATGTGTGTCCACCATAACTACCTACTGTATGGTATTTCTCTGCCATTCCAAATAAATACTTCAGGTGCTACCTTTAAACAATTCAAAAAGTTAGTATCTCTTATTTGTGTCAATGTTTTATAGCTCATGAGGAAGTAAGTGGTGTTTTATCTTTCAATCTTGTTGGGTGGACTTTCACCAATGGACTAGTGGCACATCCGCTTATCCAATAATTTTGCAAAAAGAGCTGGCAACGGGGTGCCTAGCCCCAATTAATTAACTTTCATTAATAATTCTCTTCACATGTTTTGCCCTGATTCATCAGTAAGCAACTTAATTTTGCAATAGACACTCCTCCATGGTATGTGAAATGTTGGAAGTCACCCGAGGATTCGGTTAGCCATGGCTTGCGAAAGCAAAGGTTGGGAGGAGTGTCATCCACAAATAAAACTAAAGTACATGTGTAAACAAAAGAGAAGAGGGATGATCTACCTTGCTGGTAGAGATAACGTCCTTCCTGGGAGCCGCTCTTTGAAAGTCTGTTTGACAAGGGGGTTAGAGTGCCCACTACCATTCGTTGACAACAACAAACACCTCTCAAAACTATACGTTTATGCTCTCTATATGATTTCAAAACTTAAAAAGCTCTAGCACATGATTTAATCCCTGCTTCCCTCTGCGAAGGGCCTATCTTTACTTTATGTTGAGTCAGTAAACCCATTTCCCTCTACCTTAAGCAAGCAATTGAGTTGTTGTGATCCAACCATTTATATTGTGATCTATTAATCATGCATGTTATTCTTCCTTGTTTAGTACAAATTTTATCTGAATGAATATGACTTTGAAGGTTATCAATGATTATGAGGAGATTTTTATGACTGAACATGTAAGATCTGCCATATAAGCTCTAATATAAAGGCTCTACTCGAAAGATAAGTACAATCTATTAATTGTTCTTTGACCAAGAACGAAGTTTGCCATCACCAATTATGATTTCCTATGCACATTTATTTGTGATTTTCCTCTACTTGTTTCAAGTTGAGTTATCTGAGGAAGTTGTTCACTAAAATGTCTTGTGTGAATTGATGTGATGCTTCTTGTCTGTATTTCATTTATCGACTCTTCACTCCAAACATATGGTCTTGTTTACTGAGTTCGGTCTCGCTTGGGGACAAGCGAGGTCTAAGCTTGGGGGGAGTTGATACGTCCATTTTGCATCACTATTTTATATCATAATTTGCTGTTATTCATTGATATATTTCATATTTAGAGATGATACTTATGTTATTTCACCTATTTTGCATGTTTCATGATTATTGGAGAATTACTCACCGGAGTCAGGATTCTGCTAGAAAAAGCATCGTCAGGATACAATATTTCTGAAGATCAACAATTGACGGAAAATATACCGAAGCTCTTATTTTTCCAGAAGACGGAGCCAGCCAAAAGGGGAGGCTGAGGAGGGCCGCCATGGGCCCTCCCCATAGGCCGGCGCGCCGCCACATGGGGAGGGGGCCCACGACCCCCCTCGGCCATCTCCCTTTCGCGTACTTCATCTACCCGAAAACCTAAGGTGCTGGAGATCGTCGAGAATAGACGCAGCCGCCTCTGCGGGGCGGAAAACACCAGAGAGAAAAGAGCTCTCCGGCAGGCTGAAATCTGCGGGGGAAATTCCCTCCCGGAGGGGGAAATCATCGCCATCGTCATCGTCATCGAGCTGGACTTCATTGGAATCATCATCATCATCTCCATCACCGTCACCGTCATCTCCCTCGCTGCACCTCGTCTCCGCTGTAACATCTAGGGTTGAATCTTGATTATTTCATAGGGGAAACTCTCCCGGTGTTGATTACTCCTTGTTATTGATGCTATTGAGTGAAACCATTGAATCAAGGTTTATGTTCAGATTGTTATTCATCATCATATCACCTCTGATCATGTTCCATATGATGTCTTGTGAGTAGTTCGTTTAGTTCTTGAGGACATGGGTGAAGTCTAAATGTTAGTAGTGAACTATGTTGAGTAATTGTTGTCGTCAGAAACCCACCGGCGGGCAGCGACGGGCAACACAGTAGAGCCGGGAACAACTTAGGGCTTCGGCTGGCCCTGGTCCCTCCGAGCGACGGCCCGCAAAGCCTTCTGGTCACACGTCCGATGCTGATGCAAGGGCGTGCCACCTGACCTATACCTGGTCAGGAAGGTGATGGAGATGCCTCGCTTAGTTTCCTGCATGGCATACACGTAAACATTAAATACGAGCCTCGATCGGCTCTCAGGTTATCCTGTGAATCGGCTCATGGGAGCCGATCCACCCATGATTCGTACGAGGTGCACGAATATATGGTGGTCCTGCTTGATCAAGATAAAGCTAATGAGATCTACGACGATTTAGGGTTTTCACCGCATAATCGGATCATCCTACTCAGGATTGGGCCTCGCGGCCACGCACGGTGATCGTAAGCCGATCCTAGACAAGGCCTAAAAACCAACACGAGGTTGATCCCCGGAACATCCTGTCTAGGACTTGCAAACGATACCCTACGTGCCGCTGGATCCTCCAGCCCCTTGTAAGGCCTAACTATTGCAGATATTAAACTAATCCTTGATGAACAAGGAGCAACCGTAACGGATCAGATCTACTAAATAATGATCAAGCGGGGTGCCGCCCCTACACCTAAGATAGGTGTAAGGGCGGCTAGACATGCAGGGGTTGCACTACGCAAGCATATGATACGAAGAACAATGCTAACCCTAACATATCTATGATAACTACGTTGCTCGCCATCAAAAAGGCTTCAGTACGAGCAACGCATGAACAACGTGGAGCTTGTGCTGCCTAGATCGCAAGATGCGATCTAGGCAGCATGTCGCTTACCGATAGAAACCCTCGAGACGAAGGAGTTGGCGATGCGCCGAGATTGATTTGTTGGTTGAACGTTGGTTGTTGTTTATTCCATAAACCCTAGATACATATTTATAGTCCGTAGACTCTCTAATCGTGGGAATAGTCCCAACCGGGCACGGGCCCAACTCTAACTACACCGACACGTATCCTACTATGTTACAGATACAAGGGCAAACTAGCCCAAACTTGCTATTCAAGGCCGATTCACGTATATTCTTCAATATATAATCTTCAAGTCC
The DNA here is from genome assembly GCF_019359855.2 of Lolium perenne. Taxonomy (NCBI): domain Eukaryota; kingdom Viridiplantae; phylum Streptophyta; class Magnoliopsida; order Poales; family Poaceae; genus Lolium; species Lolium perenne. The sequence goes on from NC_067246.2 coordinate 347,398,239, forward strand.
ACCTTGATCGCGGCCACCTCTGACTTGGTCAAATTCGGGTGATAACACATGCCCCCCTGGTTTTGGAATTGATAATTCCAAAATCACTCTGCTGTTCTTCGTCGGGTCATGTCGCGGCAGGGCAAAACCGTCGCAGTAGCTTTCATCATGACACCTTGCCTTCTCAACTTCTCTGCACGATTCGACAGTTTTGGCACCACCCCCTCGGAAATCACCACAGCATTAAATCTCCCCGTCCCTTTTATTTTTAACCGCGTCGAGCGGTTTGCTTCTTCATTCTCCTGCTCCGCAGTAGCTATCGGCAAACAAAAAACCCTCCTCAGCCGCCATGGATTCCTCTTCCTCCTCCAGCCTATCCTTCCAGTCCCCCTCCTCCAGCGAGCCCGAGCAGGAGGTCAATCTGATGGCCATCTACGAGGCCCGCGCCCCAGAGTATTGGGACGTGCGGGACTGGGATTTCTCCATTGACTCGGAAGACGACGAACCCCTCACCGATGGGGAGGAGGACCTCCAGTTCCTCGTCGACGGGGAGCTGGTACCGGCGAGCGACGACGACCTCTTCCCATGGGAGGCAGTCCTCTCCTCCGACGAGGAGGAAGAAGAGGCGGAGGAGTCGGAGGACGACTCCTCCTCCGAAGGATACCCGCCGGCCAAGCGCTTCCGTGGCTGGGCCTGGTCGGATGACGACGACGACGACGACGAGGAGGAGGATGAAGCCCCTGCCGGCGGCTTCATCAGCAGCGACGAGGAGCCCGCCGGTAGCAGCGCCGCCGGCAGCTACGATGACGATGACGAGGACAGCGACGGCCCTTAGATCAGGGAGTAGCATAGGGCTAGTAGTAGCAGTGCATTAGGCATCGGAAGATCTTTTGAGAGCTATCGGCTCTTCCTTGTAAAAATCTCTCTTTGAATCAATGAAAATCGTTCCAATGTGATTCTCCATTTGTTCAATTTCAAATTTTCCGACTGCCAAAACAAGTCGACGCACCAAGAACCGATAGCAACGTATCGGCCTTTTTACCCTCACATGCCCATAAGGCCGAACTCAAATCTCAAATCAGACAGATATCCAGGCAAACACTCCTTGAATTCAGACTGTAACTTGATATCTGACCACAACATCTTGCAACTCTAAAGTCGATGTCTGTGCATCGGCTGTTTCAAATAACTTTCTTCCGGCCAATTTCATGCATCGGCCTCCACATTTTACTGTCCATCATCCCACATGCTTGGGAAGTACTTCTCGAGGTGCCGTCCACTGACAGCCACTGGAAACTTCACACCATCCTTCAATTCTTCACTGATGATCCTGAGATCTGGTGGGCAACGTAGAGTCTTCAGGAAAGCCTTTGAATTCTTCCAACCAGACCCAATGGTCTTCTTCAAACACTCATCATTTTGTGAAGAAGGTTGCAACGAAGGTTTAGCCGATGGTACCCCAATCGGCTCCTGAACAGAACATTTACCAGGCCTGCTGCCCCCCGAGCCTTGCTCAAGGCGAGAACGTCGGCGAGTATGCACCAAAGCCGATCACCTTCCTTCCCTTGAACGCAGATATATCTCTTCTGACAGCCTTGCTGAACTAGCACCAAGGGTTGAAAATCCTCAATAAGAAGGTTCAGGTACCAGAATTGGCTCCAGGCAGCTGAGGAAGGTTTCATTGTTTTGCTCTCTCGATGAAGCAGAAGGCCCCACAGCTGGACTGGACTTGGTGAAGATTCGTGCTTTGGTCATGCTAAAGTCGATGGCTACGCATCGGCTGTATGTCATAAAAAAAAAATTTGTTACTGGCCGATTTTTTCCTATCGGTCCCCAGTATTTTACTGCACACATGTTTACTGCACATGTTCATCTGATTAGGTGCCCCCCAAGCCGAATCTGTCAGGGAACTGCAGATATCGGCTTTTATGGTTAGCCAGGGCACTGCACTTGCATGTCGGCTCCGCAAGGATTCGTGCTGACTTTCATCCACCGACGTGGCTGCTGCCCAGTAGGTCGATGCTGAACATAAGCAGAACATGTGGTAAGGATAATTTTGGCCGATTGCTGGAATCGGCCTCCATATCAATTGAAGCGCTGACTGAAGGTTCTGCAATGTTCCTTCATAATTTTTTTGGGGCCGATCCCAAGGATCAGCCTCACCTCGTTTGCTCATTGGTTTGTTCTTGCTACTCGGTCAGGCTGGTGGATAGAACCAGCCCAACCTCTGACTTGATGCGCCTGCTGTCGTCCACCTTGAGTGCATCGTAGAATCGTGGAGCACTAAGCTCCGTCGGAAGGACGAGCACCATGTTTGTACCAGCCGATGTTTCATCGTCGGCTTTCCTTTGCTTGGGACGCCACTCCATTTTCCGTGGACGACCCTCCTCATCCAGGGTTCGCTGAACTTTCGCAGCCAGATCAGGTCGTGCCTTCCTTAACGTATGCAAGTATAACCTTTCGGCTTCCTCCAGGCCGCGCAATCGCTGAACCCTGCGCTTTTGTGAACGGCTGAGTCCATCAGGGCACCACCTTGGCCGGTGGTACCTGTCTTCTTCTTCTTCTCCCTCGTCTTCTGAATCCTCGAGATCTGCCCAACGAGGTGACTCAGCGCGTTTGCTTTGTGGCGGGAGAGGCCCTAGGCGCTTGAACACAGACACGTTGGCTGCCTCCTTCTTCTTCTGGTTGCATTCTGGGCAATTGCCGATTGTGGGCAATCGGCTCATTCCTGAATCCCAGCAGTGTCTGAAGAAGGGGCAGTCCCAGTGCCTGTCGTTGTCGTCTTGCTCCCTTGATTTTCCTATGGCACGGCGCTCGTGCTCCTCCTCATCGTGATCATGCCGACGATATCTTCTGGCTTCTCTAGCCAGACGATCTCCTTCATCATCATAGCTGGACCGTCGGCGTTGGTCATACTGACTTACATACTTGTTGAGGAGGTGATCAGAGAGGGGTCGCTGATATCTTATGTTCTTCACTTCTCCCTCTGTGACGTAGCGCTTGCCATCATGACGGAGCCGATCGCGTGGAGCGGCCTCCTCTGTGTCCTTGCTACGAGAGCAGCTGCCCTCGTCTCCATCCTTGCCAGGGTGGTGCCCAGGTCCCACCATGTTGATGCTGAACGAGGGTCCTGGCTGGCTACCTTCAGGGTAAGTGCATCCCACCATGTTAACGGCGGGGAAGGGGTGAGCATCGACCTTCATGGCGTACTGGTTGAAAATCAGTCGTCCTTGTTCTATCGCCATTTGGATCTGCTGACGCCACACCCTGCAGTCGTTGGTGGCATGGGAGAGCGAATTATGCCATTTGCAGTATGGCTTTCCATTCAGCTCCTGTACCGTGGGGAATTTGAGACCTTCGGGTGTCTTCAACTGCTTCTCCTTGAGTAACAGGTCGAAGATTTGCTCAGTCTTGGTCACGTCAAAATCAAACCCCCTGGGCGGGCCTGGTGGCTTTACCCATTTGCAGGACACGGGGGTTGCCCCCCGAGTCCATTCAGCCACTGCTACCTCTTGATCTCCCGCAGAAACCGCGTCTTCCTCTGCATCGACCAGGACTACTGCACGCTTGAATTTGTCCTGGTACAGGTCCGGGTGGCGCTGTTCATATGCTGACAGTTTCTGAACCATGTGCGCCAATGAGGGATAATCTGCTTGGGAGGCCATGTCCTTGAGCGGTGTTGCAAGGCCCGCCCCTGCCAATTCGACTGCCTCTTTTTCAGTCACACGAACTGAATAACATCGGTTCCTCAGATTTCTGAAGCGCTGGATGTATTCTGCCACGGTTTCTCCACGCTTCTGACGTACTTGTGCTAGATCGGCAAGGCCAGACTCGGCAGCGTCTGAGTGATATTGCATGTGGAACTGTTCTTCCAACTGCTTCCAAGTCTGGATCGAGTTCGGTGGCAACGAGGTGTACCACCCGAAAGCCGATCCCGTGAGGGACTGTGAGAAGTACCTCACGCGTAGTGGATCCGACACTGAAGCCGTTCCAAGCTGCGCCAAGTATCGGGTTACATGCTCGATGGAGCTGGAGCCATCTGATCCACTGAATTTGGAGAAATCAGGGAGCCGATACTTAGGTGGTAGTGGGACCAATTCGTATTCATCGGGATACGGCTAGGAATAGCCGATCGTCCTTCTTTTCGGCACCATGCCGAACTGGTCCCTCAGGATCGTGCTGATCTGATCCACGGTGCTGGCTGTAGGAGTCGAACTCTGAAGATTCGCCGGGGTGGCGTACTTAGCCAGCCACGCTTGTTTTTCCAGCTCTGAGCCAACTGCGGGAGCTGTGCTCTGGAGGTTCGTCGGGGTGGCGTATTTAGTTAGCCACGTCTGCTTCTCACGATCCGTTGCTGACGTTCCTCCTGTTTTCCCAGAAGCCCCTGATGTCGCGGCCTGGTTTGTGGGCGCCCAGTTACCGCAATCTGGCACATACGTGCACATGTACCCGTGAGGGATCTCCTTAGGTGCCTCCTGCAAGAACTGGTAGTCACTAGGGTCACCACCGATCTTGTAGACGACGAATGCCGGTGAAGCCGGCACCTCTGGTGCTGCCAACGCAAATGGCAGCGGTGGACGGGACTAGAGTGGCAACTCTCCTTGATGTGTCCCGAGAGCTGGTCCTGACGGCGAGTACTGGTGCCTCATGATCTCCTGGATCACGTGAAGAGCGACACGCTCCAACGTGTTTACCAGGTTTTCAGAGTGGCGGTGTAGCGAGTGAGCCACCAAGTAGTTGATCTCCTGCCGCAGGGACCTGGTGCGTTCCTCCGACGGGGCAGAGAGGTCTATCCCATCTAGTGCACCGTTAGGCGAGAACCCCTTCCATCTGATGCCATGTGAACGGGTCCTGCGGAAAGAGCCGATGAGGTCGGCTTCGAGGAGGACTTTGATCTCGTCATACTTCTTTTTGAGCTCGTCGGTCAGATCCTCGTATGTGACTGGCGTGCCGTCCGCCATCTCAGATGTAGATGGCGATGTGGTTGATGTAGAAGCTGGTCCCACCGGGCGTGCCAGAATGTGTTGTCGTCAGAAACCCACCGGCGGGCAGCGACGGGCAACACAGTAGAGCCGGGAACAACTTAGGGCTTCGGCTGGCCTTGGTCCCTCCGAGCGACGGCCCGCAAAGCCTTCTGGTCACACGTCCGATGCTGATGCAAGGGCGTGCCACCTGACCTATACCTGGTCAGGAAGGTGATGGAGATGCTTAAATACGAGCCTCGATCGGCTCTCAGGTTATCCTGTGAATCGGCTCATGGGAGCCGATCCACCCATGATTCGTACGAGGTGCACGAATATATGGTGGTCCTGCTTGATCAAGATAAAGCTAATGAGATCTACGACGATTTAGGGTTTTCACCGCATAATCGGATCATCCTACTCAGGATTGGGCCTCGCGGCCACGCACGGTGATCGTAAGCCGATCCTAGACAAGGCCTAAAAACCAACACGAGGTTGATCCCCGGAACATCCTGTCTAGGACTTGCAAACGACACCCTACGTGCCGCTGGATCCTCCAGCCCCTTGTAAGGCCTAACTATTGCAGATATTAAACTAATCCTTGATGAACAAGGAGCAACCGTAACGGGTCAGATGTACTAAATAATGATCAAGCGGGGTGCCGCCCCTACACCTAAGATAGGTGTAAGGGCGGCTAGACATGCAGGGGTTGCACTACGCAAGCATATGATACGAAGAACAATGCTAACCCTAACATATCTATGATAACTACGTTGCTCACCATCAAAAAGGCTTCAGTACGAGCAACGCATGAACAACGTGGAGCTTGTGCTGCCTAGATCGCAAGATGCGATCTAGGCAGCATGTCGCTTACCGATAGAAACCCTCGAGACGAAGGAGTTGGCGATGCGCCGAGATTGATTTGTTGGTTGAACGTTGGTTGTTGTTTATTCCATAAACCCTAGATACATATTTATAGTCCGTAGACTCTCTAATCGTGGGAATAGTCCCAACCGGGCACGGGCCCAACTCTAACTACACCGACACGTATCCTACTATGATACAGATACAAGGGCAAACTAGCCCAAACTTGCTATTCAAGGCCGATTCACGTATATTCTTCCATATATAATCTTCAAGTCCACCTTGATCGTGGCCCACCTCTGACTTGGTCAAATTCGGGTGATAACAGTAATATTTAATGGTTTGATATTTAAGTTGTGGTGTTATTCTTCTAGTGGTGTCATGTGAACGTCAACTACATGATACTTCACCTTTATGGGCCTAGGGGAATGCATCTTGTATTCGTTTGCTAATTGTGTGGTTGCCGGAGTGACAGCAACCTGAATCCCCGTTGGTATATCAATGCATGAGGGATAGCAGGATCTCAGAGTTTAAGGCTGTGGTTAGATTTATCTTAATTACTTTCTTGTATTTGCGGATGCTTTCAAGGGGTTTAATCATAAGTATGTATTAGTCCTAGGAAGGGCGGTGCATTAGCATAGGTTCACCCACACAACACTTATCAAAACAATGAAGATTAATCAACTATATGAAGCGAAAGCACTAGACTAAATTCCCGTGTGTCCTCAAGAATGTTTGGTCATCATAAGTAAACAAACCGGCTTGTCCTTTGTGCTAAAAAGGATTGGGCCACTCGCTGCAATTATTACTCTCGCATTTTACTTACTTGTAAAACCCCCTGAATATTTGTCGGTGAGGATTTACAGTGAATCCTTCATCGAAACTGCTTTCAACACCTTCTGCTCCTCGTTGGGTTCGACACTCTTATTTATCTAAAGAACTACGATACACCCCCTATACTTGTGGGTCATCAACCGGCATCCGGAATGGTTTCAAGGTCGTACCAGCTATGCTCTTACCAAAGAAGAGAAGGTCATCTTTTTTGAATGCCTGAGCAGTATGAAGGTCCCGTCTGGATTCTCGTCGAATATAAAGGGAATAATAAACATGGCGGACAAAAAGTTCCAAAACCTGAAGTCTCACGACTGCCACGTGATTATGACGCAATTGCTTCCGATTGCTTTGAGGGGGCTCCTACCGGAAAATGTTCGAGTAGCCATTGTGAAGCTATGTGCATTCCTCAATGCAATCTCTCAAAAGGTAATCAATCGAGAAGATCTACCACGGCTACAGGACGATGTGGTCCAATATCTTGTCAGTTTCGAGTTGGTGTTCCCGCCATCCTTCTTCAATATTATGACGCACCTCCTGGTTCACCTAGTCGAAGAGGTTTCCATCCTCGGTCCTGTATTTCTACACAATATGTTCCCCTTTGAGAGGTTCATGGGAGTATTAAAGAAATATGTTCGTAACCGTGCTAGGCCAGAAGGAAGCATTGCCAAGGGCTATGGAAATGAGGAGGTAATTGAGTTTTGTGTTGACTTTGTTCCTGACCTTAAGCCGATTGGTCTTCCTCGATCGCAGCACGAGGGGAGACTAAGTGGAAAAGGCACGATCGGAAGGAAATCAACGATATGTATGGACGGCCATTCTATGACTGAAGCACACCACACAGTTCTGACCAATTCCAGCTTGGTGGCTCCGTACTTTGAGAAACACAAGAATATTTTACGCTCGGACAACCCGGGGAAGCCTGAATCCTGGATTAGAAAGGCCCACATGGAGACTTTCGGCAGTTGGTTGAGAAAACATTTAATGAATGACAATGATGTTGGAGATCAATTGTACATGTTGGCCAAGACACCATCTTCGACTATAACGACTTTCCAAGGGTACGAGATAAATGGGAATACATTTTACACGATCGCCCAAGATAAAAAGAGCACCAACCAAAACAGTGGTGTCTGCTTTGATGCAGCAACCGAGAATGGGAAAAAGGTCACATATTATGGTTACATAGAGGAGATATGGGAACTTGACTATGGACCCTCCTTTAAGGTCCCTTTGTTCCGGTGCAAATGGTTCAAGCTAACAGGAGGTGGGGTAAAGGTGGACCAGCAATACGGAATGACAATGGTGGATTTCAACAATCTTGGTTACCTTGATGAACCATTCGTCCTAGCCAAAGATGTCGCTCAGGTTTTCTATGTGAAGGACATGAGTAGCAAACCGAGGAAACGAAAAGATAAGAAAACGATCAGTACATCATGCGATGATCAAAAGCGCCACATTGTTCTTTCAGGGAAAAGAAACATCGTGGGAGTGGAGGACAAGACAGACATGTCAGAAGATTATAATATGTTTGGTGAAATTCTGCCCTTCAAAGTGAACACCGACCCAAGCATCAAGTTAAATGATGAGGATGCTCCATGGATACGGCACAATCGTAAGCAAGCAGGGACATGATGACCCACAAGTATAGGGGGTGTATCGTAGTATCTTCGATAAGTAAGAGTGTCGAACCCAACGAGGAGCAGAAGGTGTTGACAAGCAGTTTCGATGCAGGAATCACTGTAGATGCTCACAAACAAATATTCAGGGGGTTTTAATGTAGCAGATGAATAAAGTACGAGTAAGTAAAGTGCGAGAGTAACAATTGCAGCGAGTGGCCCAATCCTTTTTAGCAAAAAGGACAAGCCGGTTTGTTTACTTATAATGACCAAACGTTCTTGAGGACACACGGGATTTTAGTCTAGTGCTTTCACTACATACGGCTAATTAATCTTCATTGTTTTGATAAGTGTTGAGTGGGTGAACCTATGCTAATGTACCGCCCTTCCTAGGACTAATACATACTTGTGATTATACCCCTTGCAAGCATCCGCAACTACAAGAAAGTAATTAAGATAAATCTAACCACAGCCTTAAACTCTGAGATCCTGCTATCCCTCCTGCATCGATATACCAACGGGGGTTTAGGTTTCTGTCACTCCGGCAGCCCCGCAATTAGCAAACGAGTACAAGATGCATTCCCCTAGGCCCATAAAGGTGAAGTGTCATGTAGTCGACGTTCACATGACACCACTAGAAGAATAACACCACAACTTAAATATCATAACATTAAATATTACTCAACCATAGTTCACTACTAACATTTAGACTTCACCCATGTCCTCAAGAACTAAACGAACTACTCATGAGACATCATATGGAACATGATCAGAGGTGATATGATGATGAATAACAATCTGAACATAAATCAAGTAGAAATCAATACCGGGAGAGTTTCCCCTATCAAACAATCAAGATCAAACCCAAATTGTTACAGCGGTGACGATGTGCAGCGGTGGAGACGGCGGTGATGATGGTGGAGATGATGGTGATGGTGATGGAGATGATGTCCAGCTCGATGACGGTGACGATGGCGTCGATTTCCCCCTCCGGGAGGGAATTTCCCCGGCGGATCTCAGCCGCCGGAGAGCTCTTTTCTCTCTGGTGTTCTCCGCCCCGCAGAGGCGGCTGTAACTCTTCACGAGGTATCCTCTGTGGCTTAGGTCTTCGGGACGAAGGGTTTCGCGAAGAAAAGGAGGCGAAAGGGGCTGTGGGGCCCCCACACCACCAGGTGGCGCGGCCAGGCCATGGGCCGCCCCGCCCTATGGTCTGGGCCCCCCCTGGGTCCAGCTGGCTCCCCCTTCTGGCTTCCTTCGTCATCTGGAAAAATAGGATTTTTGGTATAATTTCCTTCCACCGTTGATCTTCCGAAATATTGCATTCTGACGGTGCTTTTTCCAGCAGAATCCTGGCTCCGGTGCTTGATCCTCCAATAATGATGAAACATGCAAAATAGATGAAATAACATAAGTATTGTGTCCCAATATGAAATATATCAATGAATAACAGCAAATTATGATATAAAATAGTGATGCAAATTGGACGTATCAACTCCCCCAAGCTTAGACTTCGCTTGTCCCCAAGCGAAACTGAACTCAGTAAACAGGACCACATGTTTATGGAGTGAAGAGTCGATGAATAAAATACGGACAAGAAGCATCATATTCATTCACACAAATCATTCTAGTAAACAACTTCCTCATATAACTCAACTTGAAACAAGTATAAGGTAGTCACAAATAAAGGTGCATAAGAAATCATAGTTGGTGATGGCAAACTTCGTTCTTGGTCAGAGAACAATTAACAGGTTATACTTATCTATCGAGCAATGCTCTCATATTAAAACTTATGGTAAACTTGCATACTCAATCATAATGATCATTGATAACTTGCAAAGCTATATTCATTCAAATAAAACTTGTACTAAACAAGGAAGAATAAAAGACATGATGAAGTAAATCACAATATAGATGGTTTGATCACAACAACTCAAATGCTTGCATAAGATGGAGGGGAATAGGTTTACTGACTCAACGTAAAGTAAAAGACAGGCCCTTCGCAGAGGGAAGCAGGGATTAAATCATGTGCTAGAGCTTTTTCAGTTTTGAAATCATATAAAGAGAATGAAAGTAACATTTTGAGAGGTGTTTATTGTTGTCAACGACTGGTAGCGGGTACTCTAACCCCCTTGCCAGACAAACCTTCAAAGAGCGGCTCCCATTTTATTTTTATTTTTGTGTGGCACTCCTTCCAACCTTTCTTTCACAAACCATGGCTAACCGAATCCTCGGGTGCCTGCCAACAATCTCATACCATGAAGGAGTGCCTTTTTATTTTAGTTTTATTATGATGACACTCCCCCCAACCTTTGCTTACACAAGCCATGGCTAACCGAATCCTTCGGGTGCCGTCCATCAATCACATACCATGGAGGAGTGTCTATTTAGGTTAATTACTTTGGGACTGGGAATCCCATTGCCAGCTCTTTTTGCAAAATTATTGGATAAGTGGATGAAGCCACTAGTCCATTGGTGAAAGTTGCCCAACAAGATTGAAAGATAAAACACCACATACTTCGTCATGAGCTATAAAACATTGACACAAATAAGAAGTAATAAATTTTGGATTGTTTAAAGGTAGCACATGAAGTATTTACTTGGAATGGCAGAAAATACCATGTAGTAGGTAGTTATGGTGGACACAAATGGCATAGGTTTGGGTTCAGGTTTGGATGCACGAGAAGCATTCCCTCTCAGTACAGGTCTTTGGCTAGCAAGGTTAATTAGCAAGCATAAGAGTTGATGGAAACAAACAAATATACATGTGATAGACATAATCATGCATCTTCCTTGTAAGCACAAACAATTTTAACTTTAGAATAATATGCTATGAGCTAACAAGAAAGAAAGACAATGAAGCAACTACATGTATTTCTCTTTTCTACTTAAACCTCAAAGTGTTGTTGCTACTGACCAATGCTAAGTTTGCCAAAACCAAATAGATTTATTCGATGCTCCCAAAGTGATACCAATACTAAGAACAAGGTAAATCATAAAAGAGAATTGCAACCTAAAATAAGATGTGCAATATGTAAATGATAAGACTTCTCATTAATGTTTCATAACGATAACTCACACCAAGGGATACATAGACAACCAACTAAAGGAGAGATACTTCCATACTGCAACCCATCTTATATGATAACTTCCCTACTCATGATATGACACTACTTGATAGTAAAAAAAATAAAAGATAGTGATGATGTGATACCGCGGCACTCCCCCAAGCTTGGAACAAACCAAGGGGATGCCAATACCGGTGATGAATTACTCCTTTGGAGATGGTGGTGATGAATTCCTCCCGCGCTTCTTACAGATCTCCTTCAACTTCAGTTTCTCAGTTTGGCAATTATGCACTAAGACTCGAAGAGATTCATTGTTATCTGAAGTTGGCGGTGGCGACCTTGTGACGGGAATCGAGTAATATTCCAGCACTCTACGGAGCCGGTAATTCTCCTCCTGGAGTATCTCCACTTCTCTTCTTAGAGCCCGGTATTGATCACAAAACTCATCGGTAGTCCGTAGAGCTTCTTCCAACACGGGGAAAGAGTCGAGGCTAAGAGCAGGTGGTAAGGGTCCCTGCAAGTTATGAGAAAAAGAACGTCGAGTGTCAACAGATCCCACCAAGATTTGCTTACTCCCAACGGCTTGTTGCTCTTGTTTTGATGACACCCTTTTCACTTCTTCCTCCAAGATCCCCTTGCCCTTGTTGTTGGAGGCCATGGTGCTTCTAGATTGAAAACAGATCCTGGCAGAAACAGCTCAAAACAAAACACGTCGAGAAAACGCTATACGGACCTCCAGGGGTCCGGGGGATTATATAGAATATTTTTTTACGACAAACGGAAGGTACCAGGTCGAACCAGAGTCGGAAGGGAGCGACGAGGCGGCGTCACCATAGGGCGGCGCGGGCCTAGGCCAGGCCGCGCCGGCCTATGGTGGCACGCCCTCGTGCGTCTCCTCCACTCCGTTTCAATCTCGTAATTTTTCATATTTTCCAAAAACAGCAAAAATATTGTTCGGAAGGTAAATTACGAAACTTTTATTACCAGTACTGTTACCTATTCAAAGTAGAGTTCTGGCGGACTGTCAATTTGTCCTTTGATGAAAGCCTCCGGTGTTTCCACTCGAATAATATCAACATCAACATTATAAGAATCACCTGAGATATAATGCTTGAGCCTTTGTCCATTCACCACTTGCGTGGCATTGCCTTGGAGAGAACTAATTTTAATTGCTCCTGAACGATACACCTCCTCAACAACATATGGTCCTTCCCATTTCGAGAGTAATTTCCCTGCAAAGAATCTGAGACGAGACCGATACAATAGGACTTTATCCCCAATATTAAATTCTCTTTTGATAATCCTTCTATCATGCCATTTTTTAACTTTCTCTTTAAAGAGTTTAGCATTTTCATAAGCTTCACTTCTCCATTCATCTAGAGAACTCAATTGCAGCAACCTTTTATTACCAGCTAGTTTAGGATCCTTATTTAATTCTCTAACAACCCAATAAGCTTTGTGCTCTAGTTCTAAAGGTAAATGACAGGCTTTTCCATAAACCATTTTATAAGGTGACATTCCCATGGGATTTTTATAAGCAGTTCTATAAGCCCATAATGCTTCCTTCAATTTGCTAGCCCAATTCTTTCTAGTTTTATTAACAGTCTTTTGCAAGATAGATTTAATTTCTCTATTTGATAGTTCTACTTGCCCACTAGTTTGAGGATGATAAGCAGAAGCAATTCTATGATTAATGCCATATTTAGCAAGAGTTTTTCTAAAACCACCATGAATAAAATGAGAACCTCCATCAGTCATAATATATCTAGGAACTCCAAATCGAGGAAAAATAATATCTAAAAGCATTCTTAAAGAGGTCTCACCATCAGCACTTTTTGTAGGTATGGCTTCCACCCATTTAGTAACATAATCAACAGCAACAAGTATATGAGTGTTACCTTCTGAAGAGGGAAAGGGTCCCATGAAGTCAAATCCCCAACAGTCGAATGGTTCAATAACAAGAGTACAATTCATAGGCATTTCATTGCGTCTGGAGATATTACCAACCCTTTGGCATTCATCACAAGATAAAATAAACTTCCTTGCATCTTTGAAGAGAGTTGGCCAATAAAAACCTGATTGTAGAACCTTTTGCGCGGTTCTTTCTCCGGCGTGATGTCCTCCATAAGCACTCCCATGACATTTACTCAATATTTCCTGTTGTTCATATTCGGGAACACATCTTCGCAGAATACCATCCACTCCTTCTTTATATAAGTGTGGGTCATCCCAGAAATAATGCCTCAAATCATAAAAGAATTTCCTCCTTTGCTGAGCTGAAAAGGTCGGAGGCAAGTACTTGGAAACAATAAAGTTAGCATAATCAGCATACCAAGGACTGTCTCGCGAGCTCACCTTTATTACAGCCAATTGTTCATTTGGAAAACTATCATTGACAGGAACAGGATCGTAAGCAATATTTTCCAATCTAGACAAATTATCAGCAACAGGATTATCAGCACCTTTCCTATCTACAATATGTAAATCAAATTCTTGCAACATAAGCACCCATCTAATAAGCCTTGGCTTAGCATCTTTCTTTTGCATAAGGTATCTGATTGCAGCATGATCAGTATGAATAGTAACTTTTGAATCAACAATATAAGATCTAAACTTATCACAAGCAAAGACTACAGCTAACAATTCTTTTTCAGTAGTAGCATAATTTCTTTGAGCAGCATCAAGAGTCTTACTAGCATAATGAATAACATTCAATTTTTTATCTACTCGCTGTCCAAGAACAAGCCTACAAAGAAAAATCACTAGCATCACACATAATTTCAAATGGTAAGTTCCAATCAGGAGGTTCAACTATAGGAGCAGTTGTTAAGGCTTTCTTTAGAGTTTCAAAAGCTTCCTTACAATCATCACCAAAAACAAAAGGTACATCTTTTTGAAGAAGATTAGTAAGAGGCTTTGAAATCTTAGAGAAGTCTTTAATAAACCTCCTATAAAACCCAGCATGACCAAGAACACTACGAATACCTTTAACATCCCTAGGATAGGGCATCTTCTCTATTGCTTCAACTTTAGCTCTATCAACTTCAATACCTCTCTCGGAAATTTTATGTCCCAATACAATTCCTTCATTAACCATAAAGTGGCATTTCTCCCAATTAAGAACAAGGTTAGTTTCTTCACATCTCTGCAAAACTTTATCAAGGTTCCGCAAACAATTATCAAAAGAATTCCCATAGACAGAAAAATCATCCATGAATACCTCTACAATACTCTCGCAAAAACCATGAAAAATAGCAGACATGCATCTTTGAAAAGTAGCAGGAGCATTACATAAACCAAAAGGCATACGTCTATAAGCATAGGTTCCATAGGGACAAGTGAAAGTAGTTTTCTCTTGATCCTTAGCTTTAACAGCAATTTGTGAAAATCCAGAATAACCATCAAGAAAGCAAAAATGAGTATTTTTGGATAACCTTTCTAACATTTGATCAATAAAAGGCAACGGATAATGATCTTTCTTAGTAACTTTATTAACTTTACGAAAATCAATACACATTCTATAACCTACAACTACTCTTTGAGGTATGAGCTCATCATTATCATTAGGCACAACAGTCATTCCTCCTTTTTTAGGAACACAATGCACAGGACTAACCCATCTACTATCAGCAATAGGATATATAATACCAGCTTCAAGAAGTCGTAATACCTCATTTCTTACCACATCCTTCATCTTAGGAATTAGACGACGCTGAGGTTCAACAACAGGCTTCGCATCATCTTCCATATTAATGGCGTGTTGGCAAATAGAGGGAGAAATCCCCTTCAAGTCATCAAGAGTATAGCCAATAGCACCTCGGTGTTTCTTCAATATTTCCAATAGCCTTTATTCTTCAAACTCTGTAAGCGTAGAACTAATAATAACAGGATATATTTTCTTATCATCAATATGAGCATATTTAAGATTATCAGGCAAAGGTTTTAAATCAAAGACAGGATCTTCCTTTGGTGGCGGTGTTGTACCCAAATCTTCCACCGGTAAATCATGCTTAAGAATAGGTTGGCGAAGAAAATTTTCATCAAGCTCATCTCTTTCTTTCCTAAAAACTTCACTCTCGCTATTCTCCAAATGTTGCTGCAAAGGATTATTAGGAACAAGAACAATAGATGCACACTGTTCCATTTTAAAATCATCATTAGGCGGATCAATTTTATAAGGAGTTTTGGTAAATTTAGAGAAGTTAAACTCATAAGATTCACCAGCAAATTTAGTCAAAATTTTCTCTTTCTTGCAATCTATAATAGCTCCACAAGTATTTAGAAAAGGTCTACCAAAAATGATAGGACAATAATCACTAGCAGCAGAACCAAGTACCAAAAAGTCAGCAGGATATTTAATCTTACCACATAGAACTTCCACATCTCGAACAATACCAATTGGAGAGATAGTTTCTCTATTAGCCAGCTGAATAACCACATCAATATCTTCAAGTTCACGAGAACCAATTTCGTGCATAATCTCCGTGTAAAGCTCATAAGGAATAGCACTAATACTTGCACCAATATCGCATAAACCATAATAGCAATGCTCACCAATTCTAACAGATAGCATAGGAACACTAGCTTGCTTGGGTTTATTAGGATGTGAAACAATATTAGAAGCATCTTCACAGAAAATAATATGACCATCCTCTACATTTTCAGTCACAAGATCTTTAACTATTGCAATAGCAGGTTCAACTTTTATTTGTTCTTCAGGTTCTATAGGTTTCTTTTCACTTTTATGAACCGCACTATTTATAACAGAGTACTCCTTCATTTTAGCAGGGAAAGGAGTTTTTTCAATATAAGCTTCAGGAATAACATGATCCATAGTTTCAACTACAAAACATTTATTTATAGATGAATCAATTTTATCTTTATACGGTTCATGAAACTTATCAAAATTCTTCTTAGGCAATTCATAATGAGAGGCAAAAGCTTTATAAAGATTTGTAGCAACTTGAGAATCAAGACCATAAGCAGCACTCATATTACGAAATTTATCAGTTTCCATAAAAGCTTCAATGCATTTGTAATCATAATTTATACCTGATTCTCTTTCTTTGTCGATTTCCCATCCTTCAGTATTTTCCTGGATCCGATTAAGAAGGTCCCTTTTAAACTCTTCCTTATTGCGCGTGAAAGATCCAGAACAAGAAGTATCCAGCAAGGTCTTGTCTTCAAAAGAAAGTCTTGCATAGAAATTATCAATAATAACATTACCAGGAAGCTCATGAATGGGGCATTTGAGCATTAAAGACTTCAATCTCCCCCATGCTTGGGCAATACTCTCTCCATCATGAGGCCAAAAATTATATATATGTTTCCGATCCTTATGAATTTCACTTGGAGGATAGAACTTAGAATAAAACCGGGGCACAATATCATTCCATTCAAGAGAATCCCCATCATCCAATAATTTATACCAATGCGCCGCTTTACCAGACAGCGATATAGAGAATAGTTTCTTCCTCACTTCATCCATAGCAATACCTGCACACTTGAATAAACCGCATAATTCATGTAAGAATAGTAAATGATCTCCAGGGTGGACAGTTCCATCCCCTGTATAACGGTTATCCACTACACGTTCAATAATTTTCATAGGTATTTTGTATGGTATCTCTTCCTCACCTGGCGCCTTATCCACTACCTTTGCAGTAGTAGTAGATTTCCCAAACAAACATTCGAGAGAAGATCTCTCCATAATGAATTATAGCAGCAGGCAGAAATAAAATCAGCACTAATAGTAAAAGTTTCCCTTACCAATTCCACTTACCAATAGCGCTTCACTCCCCGGCAACGGCGCCAGAAAATAGTCTTGATGACCCACAAGTATAGGGGGTGTATCGTAGTATCTTCGATAAGTAAGAGTGTCGAACCCAACGAGGAGCAGAAGGTGTTGACAAGCAGTTTCGATGCAGGAATCACTGTAGATGCTCACAAACAAATATTCAGGGGGTTTTAATGTAGCAGATGAATAAAGTACGAGTAAGTAAAGTGCGAGAGTAACAATTGCAGCGAGTGGCCCAATCCTTTTTAGCACAAAGGACAAGCCGGTTTGTTTACTTATAATGACCAAACGTTCTTGAGGACACACGGGATTTTAGTCTAGTGCTTTCGCTACATACGGCTAATTAATCTTCATTGTTTTGATAAGTGTTGTGTGGGTGAACCTATGCTAATGTACCGCCCTTCCTAGGACTAATACATACTTGTGATTATACCCCTTGCAAGCATCCGCAACTACAAGAAAGTAATTAAGATAAATCTAACCACAGCCTTAAACTCTGAGATCCTGCTATCCCTCCTGCATCGATATACCAACGGGGGTTTAGGTTTCTGTCACTCCGGCAGCCCCGCAATTAGCAAACAAGTACAAGATGCATTCCCCTAGGCCCATAAAGGTGAAGTGTCATGTAGTCGACGTTCACATGACACCACTAGAAGAATAACACCACAACTTAAATATCATAACATTGAATATTACTCAACCATAGTTCACTACTAACATTTAGACTTCACCCATGTCCTCAAGAACTAAACGAACTACTCACGAGACATCATATGGAACATGATCAGAGGTGATATGATGATGAATAACAATCTGAACATAAATCTTAGTTCAATGGTTTCACTCAATAGCATTAACAACAAGTAGAAATCAATACCGGGAGAGTTTCCCCTATCAAACAATCAAGATCAAACCCAAATTGTTACAGCGGTGACGATGTGCAGCAGTGGAGACGGCGGTGATGATGGTGGAGATGATGGTGATGGTGATGGAGATGATGTCCAGCTCGATGACGGTGACGATGGCGTCGATTTCCCCCTCCGGGAGGGAATTTCCCCGGCGGATCTCAGCCGCCGGAGAGCTCTTTTCTCTCTGGTGTTCTCCGCCCCGCAGAGGCGGCTGTAACTCTTCGCGAGGTATCCTCTGTGGCTTAGGTCTTCGGGACGAAGGGTTTCGCGAAGAAAAGGAGGCGAAAGGGGCTGTGGGGCCCCCACACCACCAGGTGGCGCGGCCAGGCCATGGGCCGCGCCGCCCTATGGTCTGGGCCCCCCTGGGTCCAGCTGGCTCCCCCTTCTGGCTTCCTTCGTCATCTGGAAAAATAGGATTTTTGGTATAATTTCCTTCCACCGTTGATCTTCCGAAATATTGCATTCTGACGGTGCTTTTTCCAGCAGAATCCTGGCTCCGGTGCTTGATCCTCCAATAATGATGAAACATGCAAAATAGATGAAATAACATAAGTATTGTGTCCCAATATGAAATATATCAATGAATAACAGCAAATTATGATATAAAATAGTGATGCAAATTGGACGTATCAAGACACAAGGGAAGAAATGATGTGTAATAATTTATTCTACCAAACTTTGTTGAATGGATCATGTGAATTATATTATTTGTGATGTGTTTGGTGTCCATTTTCGAATGATTCGATTGATTCGAGATACCACTGATGATACATGAAATTTGGAGTGACTTAGTCATACTCCTGCCTAGGCGTATAATATGCATACTCGTAGTCTTCATAGTCGCCGCCGTTGTACTGGTAGTCGTCGCCTTCTAAGTTGCCGCCGTTGTCGTTGCTGCCGTCGTCGCTGTCGTCGAGCGGGGCTCGTGGCTCGAACTGAGGGTAGCGCATGCGGGGGATATCGCCGGCTGTAATGTAGTCCATGACGCTCTGTAGAGTCCGGCCGTACCACCATAGCCGACGGGCGGCCTCGTGGAAGTTCCCAGGAGGCAGACCGTCCTCCTCATACCTGGCGAGCGCCCTGTCACGCCGATTGATGAAGAAGGCGTCCCAAGTATGCTGGTTATTGGGATGCCAGTGGGGATTCATCCGCTGCTCCGGCGTGAGGTCGAGGTAGTAGTGGTTCCTGATGGACGCTCGGCGCGCAGTACCCTGAGGGACGGGAGGGACCGGCACGCCTCCGGCGCTTAGGCTCCAGCCGGTGGGGACGCGGTAGCCCGGTGGGCAAGGGTAGTTAGAGGCGCAAAGCTCCTACACCTGCTGGTAGGTTAGAGTGGGTACGGTGGAAGCCATGAGAGAGTGATGAGAGATTGTAGAGATGTGATCATAATGCTGGCCAAGCCGGGCTACATATATGTAGTGACAAATGGCGGGGAAAATGGGAGTGGGAAGACAGGAGGCGGGAAGAAAGTGGCGGGAAGAAAGAGGCGGGAAGACAGGGAAGAAATGGCGGGCAGAAGAGGAATCCAGAGCTGGTCATCTAACCTTTAGTCCCGGCTGGTGGCTACAACCGGGACTAAAGGTGGTTTTGTATCATCTAACAAAACTGTCGGTGGGATAAGGACGTCTGGGTAAGCTTTAGTCCCGGCTGGTGGGTGCAACCGGGACTAAATGTGGTTTTTGTGTCATCTAAGAAAACTGTCGGTGGGATAAGGACGTTTGGGTAAGCTTTAGTCCCGGTTGGCGGGTGCAACCGTGACTAAAGCTGTCGGCAGGATAAGGACGCGTGGGTGGACGCACTGCTCGATGAGATAAAGCATGTAGCGCACGACGCCCTGTCGGAGGAACAAGACAAAGCAGCAGCGGCGCCGTGCCTATAAAAGGAGTATCGATACGCCTTGGCAAGCAGACCAACAAGCCAACCTATCAGGTAGGGAGAGTTTCATCCCCATGGATGGAGTAAAGGGTTGGAAAATCTCCCGTGGCGCAACTTCTCGAAGATGTCGTCGGTGCACACGCCCTACGGCATCTTCGGAAGTTGCTCCTCAGGAAAATTTTCCTGCAAGCCCGTGAAAGACTCCATCTCCTCTAACAGTGTTGGGTAAAGGGTTCGAAAATCACCCGTGGCGCAGCTTCTCGAAGATATCGTCGGTGCACACGCCCTACGACATCTTCGGAAGTTGCTCCTCGGGAAAATTTTCCTGCAAGCCCGTGAAAGACTCCATCTCCTCTAACAGTATTGGGTAAAGGGTTGGAAAATCTCCTGTGGCGCAGCTTCTCGAAGTTGTCGTTGGTTCACACGCCCTACGGCATCTTCGGAAGTTGCGCCTCAGAATTTTTTCCTGCAAGCCCATGAAAGACAGAGGCGGGAATATAGAGGCGTGAAGAAATGGCGGGAAGACATAGGCGGGAAAGAACTGGCGGGAAGACGGGCCGGGAAGAACATGTGGGAAGACAGAGGCGGCCGGGAAGAACTGGTGGAAAGCGGGGGGCGGGAAGACAGATGAGGGAAGAAATTGGATTTTTCAGATTTTTTTTTGATATATTATTTGTATTTTTAACATTTTGAAATGAATTAGTTCTATTTTCTGAATTTTTTGATATATTATTTGTATTTTTAACATTTTGAATTGAATTAGTTTTATTTTTCTTAATTTTTGATATACTATTTGTATTTTTAACATTTTGTAATGAATTAGTTTTATTTTTCTGAATTTTTTGATATGTTATTTGTATTTTTAAGATTTTGAATTGAATTAGTTTTATTTTTCTGAAATTTTTGATATATTATTTGTATTTCTAACATTTTGAAATGAAAATCATTTTGAAAAAGACCGGAACCGCTCGAATTCGACGAAAATCCCTTTAGTCGCGGTTGGCCACACCAACAGCGACTAAAGGCCCCTGGCTATAAATTCCGCGCGCGGCACTAGCGCGTTTTTCACTTCTTCTTCCTCCTGATCTCGAAACCGCCAACGCTCTCAGACGCCGACGCCGCGTCGCCTCGCCGCCGTCTATCGCCGCGTCGCCTCGCCTCGCCACCATCTGTCGCCGCTGATGTCTACGCACGCTTCTATTCCTGTAGACAGTGTTGGGCCTCCAAAAGCAGAGGTTTGTAGAACAGCAGCAAGTTTCCCTTAAGTGAATCACCCATGGTTTATCGAACTCTGGGAGGTAGAGGTCAAAGATATCCCTCTCAAGCAACCCTGCAATTAAGATACAAGAAGTCTCTTGTGTCCCCAACACACCTAATACACTTGTCAGATGTATAGGTGCACTAGTTCGGCGAAGAGATAGTGAAATACAAGTAATATGGATGATTATAAGTAGTAATTGCAATCTGAAATAAAAATGGCAGCAAGCGAACATGTAGCAGAACTTGTTGGAAACGGTGTTTCAATGCTTAGAAACAAGGCCTAGGGATCATACTTTCACTAGTGGACACTCTCAATAATGATCACATAGTTGAACAATTAGATAACTTCTCTTCACTTGTGCTACTCTGAATTACTCTCCTATTGAAATCACTAATCATCACGTAGTGGCTACAAAAGCTCCACTCAAAGTTCATCAAGTACTTGAAAAACACCACTCATAGGGATATCCTCATCAAATCATAATCCAAGATAATACCGTTGCAATTTAGACCGAGTACTAACATAGCATACACACTGTAAACAATACCTATAAAAGGGGGAATATATCACATCAATATTATCATAGTAATAGTTAACTTCATAATCCACAAGAGATTACAATCATAGCCTACGCCAAGTACTACATGATGCACACGCTGTCCTCTTTACATCATGGAGGAGGAATAGACAACTTTAATAACACCACTAGAATAGCACATAGATGAAGAGTAGCATCTACTTATTCAACATGATACAAAGCTCATGATCACATAAAGATCACACCATGGGAGAGAGAGATGAACCACATAGCTACCGGTAGAGCCCTCAGCCTCGGGGGAGAACTACTCCCTCCTCATCATGGGAGGCAACAACGGCGATGAAGATGGCGGTGGTGTTGATGGAGATGGATTCCGGGGGCACTTCCCCGTCCCGGCGGCGTGACGGAACAGAGACTTCTGTCCCCCGAACTTGGCTTCGCGATGGCGGCGGCTACGTAACTTTTTGTGGAGGAAGACCGGGTGCCTTAGGGTTTTTACTTATGGGAGAATATATAGGCGGAAGGGCGGCCTTGGAGGAGTCCCGAGGGGCCCACCCCACATGGCGGCGCGGCCAGGGGTGGGGCCGCACCCCCTATGGTGTGGGAGCCCCTTGGCCCCCCTCTGGCCCTTCTCTGGCTCTCTGGGTCCGTCTCGGAAAAATATTGACTTCTGTCTTCATGGGGTCCAATTCCGAGAATATTTCCTGTGTGGTATTTCTGAAACCAAAAACAGCAGAAAACAAGAACTGGCGCTTCAGCATCTTGTTAATAGGTTAATCCCAGAAAATGCATAAAAATGATACAAAGTGTTTATAAAACATGTAGCAATTGATATAATATAAGCATGGAACATCAGAAATTATAAATACCTTGAAGACGTATCAAGCATCCCCAAGCTTAGTTCCTACTCGCCCTCGAGTAGGTAAACGATAAAAAGAATAATTTATGAAGTGACATGCTACCAACATAATCTTGATCAATACCATTATAAAGCATATGAGATGAATGAAGTGACTCAAAGCAATGGTCTATAGTTTGCTAACAAAAAGATAATGACTAAACAACTGAATCATATAGCAAAAACTTTTCATGAATAGTACTTTCAAGACAAGCATCAAAAAGTCTTGCATAAGAGTTAACTCATAAAGCAATAGATTGTTAATGAAAGGTTTTGAAGCAACACAAAGGAAGCTTTAATTTTCAGCAATTGCTTTCAACTTTTAACATGTATATCTCATGGATAATTGTCAACACAAAGTAATATGATGAGTGCAATAAGCAAGCATGTAAGAATCAATGCACACAGTTGACACAAGTGTTTGCTTCTAAGATAGAAAGAAGTAGGTAAACTGACTCAACATAAAGTAAAAGAAAGGCCCTTCGCAGAGGGAAGCAGGGATTAAATCATGTGCTAGAGCTTTTCAAGTTTTGAAATCATATAGAGAGCATAAAATTAAAGTTTTGAGAGGTGTTTGTAGTTGTCAACGAATGGTAGTGGGCACTCTAACCCCCTTGTCAAATAGACTTTCAAAGAGCGGCTCCCATGAAGGATGTTATCTCTACCAGCAAGGTAGATCATCCCTCTTCTCTTTTGTTTACACATGTACTTTAGTTTTATTTATGGATGACACTCCTCCCAACCTTTTTCTTTCACAAGCCATGGCTAACCAAATCCTTGGGTGCCTTCCAACATTTCACATACCATGGAGGAGTGTCTATTTGCAAAATTAAGTTGCTTACTGATAAATCAGGGCAAAACATGTGAAGAGAATTATTAATGAAAGGTAATTAATTGGGGCTGGGAACCACGTTGCCAGCTCTTTTTGCAAAATTATTGGATAAGCGGATGTGCCACTAGTCCATAGGTGAAAGTCTGCCTAACAAGATTGAAAGATAAAACACCACATACTTTCTCATGAGCTATAAAACATTGACACAAATAAGGAGTAATAAAGTTTTGAATTGTTTAAAGGTAGCACATGAAGTATTTACTTTGAATGGCAGAAAAATAACACATAGTAGGTAGTTATGGTGGACACAAATGGCATAGGTTTTGGCTCAAGGTTTTGGATGCACGAGAAGCATTCCTCTCAGTACAAGGCTTTGGCTAGCAAGGTTGTTTGAAGAAAACACAAGTATAAACCGGTACAGCATAACTTACATAAGAACATACTGCAAGCATTATAAGACTCTACACTGTCTTCCTTGTTGCTCAAACACTTTTACCAGAAAATATCTAGACCTTAGAGAGACCAATCATGCAAACCAAATTTCAACAAGCTCTACGGTAGTTCTCCACTAATAGGTTTAAACTACATGATGCAAGAGCTTAAACATGATTTACTTGAGAGCTCAAAACAATTGCCAAGTATCAAATTATTCAAGACAGTATACCAACTACTACATGAAGCATTTTCTGTTTCCAACCAAATAGCAATAAGTGCAGCTGCTTTCAGCTTTTGCCATGAACATTAAAGTAAAACGAAGAACGCAAGTGTTCAGATGAAAAGGCGGAGCGTGTCTCTCTCCCAGACAAGCATGTTAGGATCCGATTTATTCATAGAATGAAAATAACGAAACGAAAATAAAAGCACACGGACGCTCCAAGTAATGTACATAAGATGTGAAGGAATAAAAATATAGTTTCACTAGAGGTGACCTGATAAGTTGTTGATGAAGAAGGGGATGCCTTTGGTATCCCCAAGCTTAGACGCTTGAGTCTTCTTGAAATATGCAGGGATGAACCACGGGGGCATCCCCAAGCTTAGACTTTTCACTCTTCTTGATCATATTATATCATCCTCCTCTCTTGATCCTTGAAAACTTCCTTCACACCAAACTCAAAGCAATCTAATTAGAGGGTTAGTGCATAATCAAAAATTCACATGTTCAGCAAGGACACAATCATTCCCAACACTTTTGGACATTACCCAAGGCTACTGAAATTTAATGGATCAAAGAAATCCACTCAAACACAGTAAAAGAGGCAATGCGAAATAAGAGGCAGAATCTGTCAAAAATAGAACAGTCCGTAAAGACGAATTTTTTCGAGGCACTTAACATGCTCAGATGGAAAAGCTCCAGTTGAATGAAAGTTTCGTACATATCTGAGGATTACTCATGAATTTTCTCAGAATTTTTAGATTCTTCTACAGAGAGAAAAACTCAAATTCGTGACAGCTAAAAATCTGTTTCTGCGCAGGAATCCAAATCTAGTATCAACTTTCTATCAAAGACTTTACTTGGCACGACAATGCAAGAAAATAAAGATACAAAGGTATTGCTACAGTAGTAGGCAGTACCTTTACTCAAAACAAAAATAAAAGCAAAAATAACAGAAAATAAAAACGATGGGTTGTCTCCCATAAGCGCTTTTCTTTAACGCCTTTTAGCTAGACATAGTGATTTTTATGATGCTCACATAAAGATGAGAGTTGAAAAGAGAGCATCAAGAAGCATATATAAAACATGTTTAAATCTAACACTCTTCCTATGCATAGGAGCCTTGTAAGAAAACAAGTCAATGAAGAACAAAGTGAGTAGCATAGGAAGACAAAACAAGTGTAACTTCAAAAATTTCAACACAAGGAGAGGAGACTTAATATTATTGTGATATATGAAATCGTGTCTCCCCTCTCATATGGACCAGTAGGTCTTAAAGTACCCAGCAAATAAAATAAAATCAAGAGAAAGCTCAAAACATTCATCATAAAGAGAAGAAATTTAGTAACATGAAGATTTCTAGACCCATACTTTCCTCTCTCAAAATAATTTTCAGTGGCATCATGAATAAACTCAACAATATAGCTATCACATAAAGCATTCTTATCATGATCCACGTGCATAAAAGTATCATTACTCTCCACATAAGCATAATCAATTTTATTATTAATAGTGGGAGTAAAACTATCACAACCATCATTGTAATCATCATAAATTGCAGGCATGGTATAATCATAATAAACTTTATCCTCCATAGTAGGTGGACTGAAAATATGATAGTCATCATTGTAATCATCATATATATGAGGTAAAGTATCATCAAAGTAAATTTTCTCCTCCATGCTTGGGGGACTAAAAATATCATGCTCATCAAAACCAGCTTCCCCAAGCTTAGAATTTTCCATAGCAATAGCAACAATGGTGTTCAAAGCATTCATACTAATAACATTGTCATTAGCATGCATATAAAGTTCCATAGGGTTTTTAATTTTCTCTTCAAACACCTCATGTCCTAACTCAAGATAAATACTATAAAGATCTCTAATATTTTTGTTATTTTCCATTAAGCCTAACTAGTGAAATAAAAAAACAAGAAACAAAAAGATATAATTGCAGAATCTAAAGGAAATAGCTTCGAGCATTCACACACCAGCAACAGTGCTAGGAAATAGCTTAGTAGTCGGAGGATGTGAATACCTTTTACCTTACCTCCCGAAACGGCGCTTTAAAAATAGCTTGATGTCTACGCAC
This sequence comes from Lolium perenne, assembly GCF_019359855.2. Classification (NCBI taxonomy): domain Eukaryota; kingdom Viridiplantae; phylum Streptophyta; class Magnoliopsida; order Poales; family Poaceae; genus Lolium; species Lolium perenne. Next base: position 347,424,410 of record NC_067246.2, read on the forward strand.
GCTTCTATTCCGTATACAGTGTTGGGCCTCCAAGAGCGAAGTTTGTAGAACAAAGACAAGTTTCCCTTAAGTGAATCACCCAAGGTTTAGCGAACTCAGGGAGGTAGAGGTCAAAGATATCCCTCTCAAGCAACCCTGCAATTAAGATACAAGAAGTATCTTGTGTCCCCAACACACCTAATACACTTGTCAGATGTATAGGTGCACTAGTTCGGCGAAGAGATAGTGAAATACAAGTAATATGGATGATTATAAGTAGTAATTGCAATCTGAAATAAAAATGGCAGCAAGCGAACATGTAGCAGAACTTGTTGGAAACGGTGTTTCAATGCTTAGAAACAAGGCCTAGGGATCATACTTTCACTAGTGGACACTCTCAACAATGATCACATAGTTGAACAATTAGATAACTTCTCTTCACTTGTGCTACTCTGAATTACTCTCCTATTGGAATCACTAATCATCACGTAGTGGCTACAAAAGCTCCACTCAAAATTCATCAAGTACTTGAAAAACACCACTCATAGGGATATCCTCATCAAATCATAATCCAAGATAATACCGTTGCAATTTAGACCGAGTACTAACATAACATACACACTGTCAACAATACCTATGAAAGGGGGAATAGATCACATCAATATTATCATAGTAATAGTTAACTTCATAATCCACAAGAGATTACAATCATAGCCTACGCCAAGTACTACATGATGCACACGCTGTCCTCTTTACATCATGAAGGAGGAATAGAGTACTTTAATAACACCACTAGAATAGCACATAGATGAAGAGTAGCATCTACTTATTCAACATGATACAAAGCTCATGATCACATAAAGATCACACCATGGGAGAGAGAGATGAACCACATAGCTACCGGTAGAGCCCTCAGCCTCAGGTGACATAGGCATCCCCAATGGGCCTGCCGAAGATGGTACCCGGGATTTATTCAAGGCCCAAGACTCGAAGAATAAGAAGATTCGGAAGCCCAAGATGTTATTATGGAAAGATAGAGTTGTAATAGGAAGGGTGTAACGACCCCGGATAAACCCCTACTAGATTTTGTTTGCTCTTTTCTTTTGTGCATCCACATGGCATCATGCATCATATCATCCATGGTTTTACTAAATAAATTATTTTACAAACCCTAGTTATTTTCTTTTCCTCTCATAAGGGTTTATAATAAAACCCCTCCGCATGTTATTCAAACCCTAAAACAAAATTATTTTATTTTTACTATAAAACATTTGGCTCTTATTTTGTCTCTATCTCTACCCTATATTCAAAACTCAAACTTTTGTTGGTGCTGGTACAAATCAATTTGCAAAAAGCAGGTTTCTAAAATAAAACAAAAGAGAAAACAGAAAAACCCCTTCCCCTTTTTCTTCCTTCTCTTTTCTGGCCCAAGGCCCCCGTACCGGTTCGGCCTTCTCTGTTTCTCCTTCCCTTCCTCGTCATCGATAGACAGCGACAGTAGGAGATGTCCCTACACGCCCACGCTCCCCGCGTGAGATCTCCCCCTCCTACTTTTTATCCTGGACCACGCCTCGTCCTCCTTCCTATCCTCCCAAACCACTCTGCTTCTCTCGCACGTCTCTCACCCCTCCATCTTTTCTTCTACCTCACGAAAGGAAACCGACACAGAAGAAAACCCCACAGCAACCACCAACCTCACCATGGCGCCGCCGCTCTACTGCGTCCCCTGCCGTTCCGAGGGCACCGGCGGATGCGCCTCGCCGCCCTCTCCATCCTCCTGCAAGGAATCGACCTGCGGTGCCTCATATCGTCTCCACGTTCGCCGTTCCCCCGCCATGCCCGGCGCGCTTCGGCGAGAAATCCGTCGCCGTCCGACCTCCTCCGGCCTCACCAACTCCTCCACGTCCTTCCTGGTGAGATAAGCTTCCTCCCGGCCCACTCCACGTTCAATTTCTTCCTTCCTACCGATTTGGCGGTGTTGACCGCCGATTTCCGCCGCAGGTGCTCGTCGCCGGCCATCCTCCGGTGGTTCCCCGGTGCCCGGACCACCACCAACAGACTCACCTTGATCCCCTGCAGCGAATGCGCCATCTCGCGCGTCCCGTCTCGCCTTAAATCGTCGGAATTCGTGGTCGTTTGGATCTCAGACCGCCATGGCCGAGCTGCCTAAGCTCCGCTTCATCTGCCCTGTTCCGTACAACAATCGATCAGTAGCGTAGTGGTAACCCCGCGTTTGCCTATCCAACAGATCCTGGGTTCAAATCGCACTTTGCCTAATTTAGGCCATCTTTTTTTTTGATATGTGGTGCCTTGATCCAGATCGGGCGCTTGATGGGTCTTGGCCAAGTTTCTCCGACGCAGCCCATCGCCCGCGCGGCCCAGTTTTTCCCGTCGCCGATGCAGACCAAATCCGGCCCAGGACAGCGCAGGTCCATCCTCTGCTTGTCTCCTTTTCTTTTTGCAAAAAAAAAACTTGGTAAAATCATATCTCCTAAACCGTAACTCGAAATAAAACGTATTTTATATGAAAATTGTTCAGAAAAATATGGGGAATATGAATATGCCATCCATTCATCTGTTTGCATCTTGCATCATATCGCGCGTTGATAGTTTCACCATTCCACCTCACATATATGCGGAGTATTTGGGACACCAACTAAGGTTTTCCCCGCTCTGTTTAATATTGAAGTAGCGCACCTTTGCCATGATATGCCATGCTAACAACCACTTAATTTTGACGGTATAAATGCAACTCCAACCCTAACTGTTTGTCCGGGGTTCCGACTCCGCTTAAATTGGATAAGTGCATCGCATCATATCTGCCATGTCATGCATATCTTATCATGACCATGCTGATTCTTCTTCCGTAGTAGTAAGATTTGCATCCATTGTTTGTTGTAGCATTTGCTTCTTCCCGGATAGGATCACGAAGTGTTGATGTGAGATACGACGAGTTCTCCGACAAGTTCTTCTGCAGCTTTTCTCAGGCGAGCCCTCTCTCTTCACCTATTTTACTCTCTCCCTCGCACTGCTATCCTTATGTTGCGATTCCTTATCGAGTCACGTGTCCTATTCCACTTGTTTACCATAATAATCCTATATGCACCATTCCTTACCCATAGTCGTTGCTTGATGTTTGAGCCTTGCGAGTCGTAGGCGTATTTAGGCTCTGTTGTTTATCTCGATCTGTTATCGGGATATGTTGGGTTGTTGGGAGGTTATTACATGCTATATCAGTTGTTGGAGATACACATGCTTTACTTAATTGTTAACAACTAAAATTGTAAGCAGAGGCATCTATGAGCCCCTTTGCGAAAGCATCGGAACTTTGACTCACTAATGTCCCCTAGGACCCGAGTTCTTGTTATCTGTTCCGAGACTGAGCGCTCTATCCACACGTGGGTATGCTTACCGGGTCTCCCCTCGACCACTGCCGGAATCTACAGCTTTCTCCAGTGGCCACAACTAGTTTGAATGTTTGTTTGTTTCTCTCGGGCGTGCAAGCATGTTTCTTTGTGGTCAGATGATATGATGTTACTTTTGGGGAAGCCATGTGTGCCTTGTATCCCCGTTGTCTCTTGCACGTCCGTAGGTGCGACACGTATTGTTAAGTGGTCATCCTCTAGTGGGCTCCGATCCTCTTAGCCGTTCTCGCAACAGCTAGGTCCGCGTCGGAGTTCCGATCGGGCTCTGAAACGGATTTAACCTAGATAGGTGGCTTCCTGGACATTGTTGTCGTGAAGGAGAGTGCGTGTCGTGATATCCACATGTCGCAAGTGGGTTGAGCGTGCGTGTGTGCACATTTGGGCACCCCTCCAGGGTTACAATCTTATCGATAAGCCGTGTCCGCAGTTATGGATGACTTGGAATTGTATAGCTTGATCATAGAACAACTTACACCTTATACTTGTTGTTAATAATCTGATAATAACTTGCATAGTAATATAGCACCACTACAACCGATACCTAATAAAACTTGTCCACCGTTGAGTGCCTTTTACATTGCTTCTTCGCAATTGTTGAAGGGGATATGTGTAATCGGCTAGGTTATGATTGTGTAGTATTTTATCTTTTACCTTGTGCGCTCTCTTATCTTCTCTGATTAGACGGATGTTGTAGCGTGTCTCTATTGGTTATAGTTTTGCTGCCGCTAAACCTACTATATAGCCCCAGGCGTTATATATTTATACTCGCCCGGCGAGCATAGCCATTTCTAGTCTCGCTAAGTACGTGCCGGAGTTCGTTCCTTGGTACTTACTCTCGCCTTTTCCCTTTCTCTTTTGCTTCCTCCCTTTTGTCGGCAACCGATGGCCCGACTTTGACAGGTACGAGATGACGACGTTAGCAAGGTTACCCTTCCGGCTTGGCCTGGGCAGGGTTATAGACGCCACTGGTTATCTTCAGGACTCTTAGTCCAATTTGTATCTTGTCCGTACTCGGGCGTATTCGATCTTCTGTATGATTTGGATCTTTGTATTGTATATTTGTATCTTGACTCATTGGAGTTGTTGTTGTAATATATGTTTCTTGTGGGCTCTATTGTAATCCTGTTGTAATGTTACCGCTCGTGTTAATTCCTCTGGCATCACGTGTGTGATTCGTCGCGCACGTCGTGTCGGAGGGCGTCTCTGAATCGATATCGTGCGGATTTCGGCGGGATCGCTGGAATCCTTAGGATACCGGTTCCGGGGCGTCACAAAGGGTCAATTGTAATCTTGCGGGACAGGTTAGAAACCCTTCCGGACTCTGTAAACTTGTGTGTTACGAATCCCTCGGCTCCAACTTGTATATAAGGAGGAGTCGAGGGACAAAGAGAGGATCGAATCATTGTTTAGCAAACCCTAGTTTTTACATCATCGAGTACTTTTCGGCTGAAACCTTCGAGATCTACTTGCCCTCTACATCCAACAAAACCTTAGTCTACTACTTGTAGGCATTGACAAGTTAATCCCTTGTCAATTGGCGCCGTCTGTGGGATTTAGAGGCGACAAGGAGCTGATCTCGATGGCACGTTCAGGATCGTCGACTTCATCGGCAGCAAGCAACATCATGGAGAAAGGTAAACAGATCGAAACTGGTCTCGTTGATTTTGTACCTCACCCGCCCTGCCGTTTGGATGCATATACGTATCTGGAGGAGCCCATGGAGATGACGTTCGGAAGGTTCCACTTTCGTATCGGGAAGGAAGGAACGTATCGTCTCGAAATTCCGACCTTCTCGAGGTTTCCGGTGGAACACACTGAATCTTCAAGCTCGGCATCATCGGTCGAGTCAGGCGACGAAGGAACCTCTTCGCCACGCTTCATCAGCACCAAGGCAAGCGAAAAACTCGCCAAGATCTTCAGCGACATGTCTTTCGAGTCGTCTGCAGACTCCTATATAAGCAGCGATTCCGAGAGCGTCGACAGCTTCGATTTCATCGACAAATCCATCACCATTGGAAAGGTCCTCACCAATCTCTACGATGGTGTCACCGAATCCAGCAAGGCGCGGAATTCAAAATATCATCAAATCTACGCCATTGGAGAAGCAAGTCGCGATCAGGAGGAAACGTCGGAGGCTTTCGACGATTTGGGAAATCCATACGTCGATCCCTCTGACCTAAGGCGAGGTTTAGGCAACAAATATGTCTGGCCTACACCACGTATGAGAGTTCAACTGCCACAAGCAGCGTGGGATAGAGCCGCAAGAGCTATGGATGGCTCAGAGCCAATGGCGACAACCGCCATGACTGAAGAATTGCAGGCATACCAATATAGACTCGCTCGAGCTGGAAGGGAGTTGGAAAAACAGACAGCGGCTTTGAACAGAAGAAGGGAAGCAGCTTCCGCGTCAAGCAGGCGAAGGGCGGAACTAAGTCGACATTCAGGAACTTCGGGAGATAGCCACAGAGAAGCTCGGAACAGAGCAAGGTCAAGGTTGCGAAACATACCTGAGGCAGAAAGAGAGAACCTAGTTCAAAACCTCGACATGTCCTTTATGTCGATAGACACAAGAGGGAACATCATCCCCAAAACACCGGAAGCTGGGTATATGGCGACACAAGCCTTTATCCTCGCATCTAGGCCACCTCCTGGAGATACAAGGGAAGCATTGTATAACATGGCCATGGCAGGTGTTGGAGCCATGGGAACAGCGTTTGCATCAACACCTCCCGAAGGATCAGCAAGGCAAAACAGTCCACGACTATTGTCGCAGTACAGGCCTCCCAAGAGAACAGCGAAGCAAGGGACGCAGAAACCTGTGCAAGGGTAGACAGGGCACGACAACATAGAAGGGAACATCGACACTCTCCAGACATAGCCGAAGAGGATATGTGTGGGCTACCATGTTTTACAAGAAGGGTCCGAAAAACTCGGGTGCCTTCAGGGTTTAAGCTACCCGATAATTTCAAGAAATTCGACGGATTGTAGGATCCTGAGGATTGGCTGGTAGATTACCTCGAGACGGTGAAGTTAATAGGCGGAACCAAGGCAACAGCCATGCAAAGTATCCAAGTGCACCTGAGTGGAGCCGCAAGATCTTGGATAAAAAAGCTTCCCTCAGGATCAATCGATAGCTGGACTGATTTTGAGGACATATTCATCAAGAATTCCCGGTCTACTTGCAAAAAGCCTGCGACACTCGAGGAATTGAGATCATGTCGACAAAAGCATGATGAATCAATGAGGAAGTACATCCAAAGGTGGAACATCATCAAAAACTCGGCAGAAAACATATCTGACGAGAGAGCAATAGATGCGTTTGTTGCAGGAGTTCGACGAGGAGATTTCGTGGAGGACTTGGGAAGAACTAACCCAAGAACAGTATCAGCATTAATGGAAATAGCAAACAGATGGGCAGATGGCGAAGATGTTGTACATAACAAGCGACACAGGTCACCAGAGGAGGACCGCAGTCGAAATTATCAAGGAAGGCGACGATTTTCTCGATTTTCGAGTTATGATCCACCTGGCCAAATTTCGGCAGGGTTTCGAGCAGGCGCTGGAGGAAGCAATAGAGATAACTATCAACGAAGCAACGAGCAGCGAGGTAACAATAGAGATGATTCGCGAAACAACATGCCAAACAATGGGCCTAGGTTCCAGAGGCCCTTCGTGTCCCCTGAGGATATGATGAATGGCCCGTGTTAGATGCATTTCTTTGTCGACAGTAATGGAGTAAGGCAGTCGGGACATCTACAGAAAGACTGTCGAAATTTTCAAGCAATGATGAGGGTTGCCGCGCAAGCCAATGCTCAGGCAGCAAGTCGAAATCCACAAGGACCTAGGAGTGAGATCCACCTACCACCTCCTCCCGCAATTACGGACGAAAATCGACATCAGCTTAGAATAGCGGCAGCACCAGCACCACCACCTTATGTCGATCCCAACTCCCATGGAGCGGTCTCGATGATTCAGAAAGGCAGACCGTCCAATAGAGCTCAGAAAGTAATTTCCCGACAGGTGTTCATGGCAGAGAAGATGCCTCCACCAACAGTTGAGTATCTCAATTGGTCGGGACAAGATATTGGCTTCACAATTGCGGATCATCCGCAGAAAGTTCCTCGACCAGGGCAATCAGCACTTATTTTGCCAGAAGTGATCGCAGGATTCGACGTATCTCGAGTTTTTATCGACGGAGGAAGTAGTCTAAACCTTATGTATGCAGATACATTAAGGAAGATGAACATATCCTTGGCAAACCTCAAGCCAACGGATACGCGTTTTCACGGCATCACACCGGAGAAGCCAAGTTACCCATTGGGGAAGATCAATCTCGACGTTCAGTTTGGTACCCGAGAGAACTACAGGATTGAGAGGTTAGAGTTTGAAGTCGTGGATTTCCCATCGCAATACCACGCTCTGTTGGGGCGCCCAGCATATGCCAGATTTATGGCGCTACCACATTATACATACTTGTTATGGAGGATGCCTGGACCTAAGGGGCCAATTACAGTCAAAGGAAGTTTTGCGCTTGCCGATAAATGTGATAAGGATTTTCATCGGCTCTCGGAAACCTTTGGGATGCAAGCAGAGTACATGGCGTCAAGGCTCACGACAGACTACGACGTACTACCAGATGTGGGGAGGCCTAACAAGGAGTCAACCTTTAACACTACAAAGGATTCAAAGGAATTGCAGATCCATCCGACAGATCCGAAGAAGACGATGTCCATCGCGACAAACATGGACCTCACATAGGAAAGCGCGCTCGTCGAGTTCCTCCATGAGCACTGGAAAATCTTCGCATGGTGTCCAGCTGACATGCCAGGAGTACCCAGGGAACTTGCTGAGCACCACCTAAACTTGGATACAATCGCGAGACCAATCAAACAACCTTTGCGGCGTTTTTCGGAACCAAATCGCAAGGCTATGCTGTCAGAAATTGATAGACTCAGAGAAGCTGGTTTCATCAAAGAATTGCATACAGAAGCCACATGGGTAGCTAACCCAGTGTTGGTGCCGAAGAAAAACACGAAAGTCCTTCGCATTTGCGTCGACTTCACGTGTCTCAATAAACATTGTCCAAAGGATCACTTTCCCCTCCCAAGGATCGATCAAATTATCGACTCCACGGCAGGATGCGAACGTCTTTCCTTCCTGGATGCTTATTCTGGTTATAACCAGATCAGATTGAAAGAAGATGATGAGGTGAAAACAACGTTCATCACACCTTACGGCGTGTTCTGCTATCGAACAATGCCCTTCGGTTTGAAAAACGCGGGAGCAACATATCAGCGGATGATGCAGAAGTGCTTAGCAACACAGATCGGGAAAAATGTACAAGTATACATCGACGATGTCGTCATAACATCAAAAAAGGGCGACACGCTAATTGAGGATTTGAAGGAAACTTTTGACAACCTCGATAAGTTCTGTCTCAAGCTGAATCCGACAAAGTGCTCTTTTGGCGTCCCTGCAGGAGAACTTCTCGGGTTCTTAGTTTCAGCAAGAGGGATTGAAGCAAACCCCGAAAAAATACAGGCCATCGTAACAATGAGGAAGCCAACAAAGTTGAAAGAAATACAGCAGTTAACCGGGCGAGTCGCAACTTTAAGCAGATTCATCGCCAGGTTAGGAGAAAAGGCGTTACCATTTTACGCCTTGATCAAGCAGGGAGAGAAGTTCCAATGGAACGAAGAGGCAGATAGAGCCTTTCAGGACCTCAAGCGCAAAATTTCGACACCTCCAATTTTGGTGGCGCCGAAAGAAAAGGAGCCTCTGTTGTTATATATTGCGGCCACACCTCAGGTGGTAAGCACAGTACTTGTCACTGAAAGAGAGGAAGAAGGAAAACTCCACGGAGTACAGAGGCCAGTATACTTCGTCAGCGAAGTTTTATCGCCTTCAAAACAAAGGTACCCTCAGTATCAAAAGCTAGCATATGGAGTGTTCACAACCGCAAGAAAATTGCGGCACTATTTTTCGGCACACCCGATCATAGTGGTCAATGAAGCTCCCTTGTCAAATATACTCAACAATCCAGAAGCTACAGGTCGTGTCTCCCTTTGGGGAATAGAACTTTCCCCTCGGGACATCACGTATGAAAAAGAAAAGCAATAAAGTCGCAGATTTTACCAGACTTCATCGCAGAGTAGATGGAGTTGCAAAATACAGGACCACTGGATTTATCGAGAACTTGGACCATGAACTTTGACGGGTCCAAGAGATTAGAAGGAGCTGGCGCAGGCGTGATACTAATATCACCTGAAGGCGACAAATTGAAGTACGTTCTGAGGATGACGTTCCCAAACGCGTCTAACAATGAGGCAGAATATGAAGCCCTGATACATGGGATGAAGATGGCGAAAGATTGCGGTGCAACTCGACTAAAAATCTTTGGCGACTCGCAGTTGGTGGCCCAGCAAGTTATGAACCAATGCGACGCAGTCAATGACAGTATGATAGCATACAAGGAAGTCTACAACGAGCTCGAGAAGTTGTTCGATGGATGCGAAGTAAATCACATCAGCAGACTGAGCAATGATGAAGCCGACGTTCTCGCAAACATCGGGTCGCAATGCCTCGCAATTCCGCTAGGCGTATTCTGGGAAGAGATAGCAGAGAGATCTACGAAGTCGACAAAACCAAAAAAGAAGGAGAAGGACAAAAAACCCTCGGGGGCTACCAAAGAAGTACTAAAGGAAGAAGAAGAAGAAGATCAGGACCTGATTATGATGATACAGATACCATGGATGCAGGTGTACATATCATACATCCTAAAGAAAGAAATACCCGACGATCCAGTTGAAGCAAGGCCAGTTATCAGACGATCAAAAGCTTTTACTGTGGTCAAAGGGGAGTTATACAAACGAAGTATCTCGGGAGTATTACAAAGGTGCGTCACACCCGAGGAAGGAAGGATGATCTTGAAAGATGTACACGAGGGAATCTGTGGTCATCACGCTAGCAGTCGAGCTATTGCGGCAAAGGTCTTTCGAGCTGGATTTTATTGGTTGACAGCAATAGAAGATGCAAAAGAGATAGTACGAACTTGTGATGCGTGCCAGAGGTTTGCCGCAAAACCTTACTCTCCGGCAGCAGAGCTGATGCCAATACCATTGTCTTGGCCCTTTGCTCAATGGGGCCTCGATATGGTGGGTAAGTTACACAAATCTTGGCCAGGAGGGAAGGAGTATATGCTGGTAGCTGTCGACAAATTCACAAAGTGGATAGAAGCGAAACTGATAAACTCACCGGATGGGGCATCCGCCGTCAAATTCATAAAAAGTATCGTCTTCAGATTTGGAGTGCCTCATAGCATCGTCACAGACAATGGCAGTAACTTCACATCCCATGAATTCAAAGATTACTGCAAAGAAGTGGGTATCAAGCTACACTTTGCGTCGGTTGCGCACCCGCAAACCAATGGCCAAGTCGAGAAAGCCAATGGCATCATCTGCAATGGCATCAAGAAACGCTTGTTAGCACCACTGAAGAAAGCTCGACACACCAGGCCAGAGGAGTTGCCCAGTGTGTTGTGGAGCATACGAACAACACCAAACACAGCGACACAAGAAACTCCGTTCTTCTTGGTCCATGGAGCGGAAGCAGTACTGCCAACTGAGATAGAACACGATTCTCCACGAGTCGTGGAATATGACGAAGAAGTGTCGAGAAAAGCATTAGAGGATGACGTCGACGCACTCGACGAGGCTAGAGATGAAGTACTTTCTCGAGTAACCAAATATCAACAGGACCTGAAGAATTACCACAGTCGACGTTTACGACCAAGATCCTTTCAGGTGGGAGACCTAGTTCTTCGACTCACGCAAAAAAGTCATGAAAAGCTCGAGTCACCATGGCTTGGCCCTTACATCGTCACGGAAGTAATCGGAGGAGGAGCATACAGGATAAAGGACAAGAAGACAGGGGTGGAGGAGCAAAACCCCTGGAACGTAGCGCAACTCCGGCGGTTCTACGCCTAGAGTCGAAATATAGTCCTTGTAAAACTACAATGTACTGAAACGCCCGCGAGTTTTCAGACGCACTCTTTTCCTTTTTCGGGGCACCGAGTGGGGCCGGGAAAGGTTTTTAATGAGGCGGGCTCGCGGTGCTGCAATATAATAAAGATAGTTGAGATATACATTTCTTCGGCGGGCTCGGGGGCTTACGCCTCAGGCTTGCAAAATATATTCCCGACAAATATTTCGCCTTGGTGCACAAACACCTCGCAAAATAAGACCAAGATACAAGATCGCAATCAACAAAAATAAGGCACGGGGGCTCCTACCCGCAAAATATAGCATGCTCAATACAACTTAGACGCTTTGGTTTAAAAACCTCGCGTATACAATAAATAAAGTCGACACCAAGACACTTGAGGTCTCAACGAAGGAAAATTTTATCGGCTGTACAATATAGAACATAACTACAATATACAAGAGAGTTCTGAGAAAAAATCAAAAGAAAAAATTAATTATGGCCTAGTATGTTATCTATGGTCATCCGATTTACAGATGCATCGTGTTCAGCATAGCTGCCCTTCACGAAGAATTCGGAGTCCATCCGAAGAAGTTCATCCATCATATCTTCGGCAACGGGAGTCACATGATCATCAATTTTACCGACATCCCTTTTCTTCTTCGCCATCTTGGCCAAACACTTGGGAACAATTTGGCTCATGTCAAATTTAGGATGGCAGATCTTGATCATCATCATAGCAAATCTGGCGCCAGCAGAAAGTTGCGCCCGAACAAATCCATGTATTCTAGGAGCATCTCGAAATTTCTCCATCAAACCAAGAAGAGTATCGGGTGCTTCGTTACGAGGAAACATCGTCTTGTAAACAAGAGACAAGGTCCTAGTGCAGAAGTCCAAGAAGTCGCGAATTTGAGAGGCTCGATCTTGAAACCTGACAATCTGTCGGGTCCGTTCCGGGGTAGCCCAGAACAGAGAACCATGGTCAAGGGAAAGGTTAACAAGGAGGTTCGTCCTAGTGTTTACCCTCTCTTCTTCGGCAGCAGCATCAAAAAAGGAACCTATCAAGAAACGGTGTAGGAGTTTTAAAGATAGAAATAGAAGATGCGGCAAGAGAACAGAAGATATCGTGGTCCTATAAAAAGATGCGGCAAAGCGTACCCGACATATCTGCGCTGGCTTCGTTCATCAGCTCAAGCATAAAATTTTCTCGGGTGGTCGCCTTTTCAGCTTCCAAAACAGCGATTTCCTTAGCAGCCATGGCCTCCTGAGCCTGCTGAAGCGCAATTTTTTCTGCTTCAGAAGCCTTGCGAGATTGCTCCATCATCACAAGTGTTTGCTTCTTCGCATACTGAAGTTGCTGCCGAAGTTCTTCCAACTCTTGCGACAAACTCATACTCAAAGAACCTTCGCCAAGTTCAGCGTCAACAGGAACTTTTCTTGAGCGAGAGGAAGGAGGCAAAACATCGGAAGGAGTAGGAGTTGGAGTATAGTTATCAAATATCAACTGAAATTAAAAGGAGTCGACATCAATCATCAAGCAAGACAGAACTCCATTGATTTTTCAGAATAATTACAAGACATTACAGAGGAGCTAGTAGGATAAGTGTCGCCAATAGCTACTTTGGCGACATGATCAAAAGAAAGAAAGAAAAATAAAAAATAAAAAAAAGGGGGGAGGAAAGACAAGGTGGCCTACTGGACCTCCGGTTTTGATGAGCTTGGAGCTGGAGTTGGCTTGCACCCAAGATATGCAAGGACCTTCTTCGAGTTTGGTTTCGTAGCCTTGATCAGCGACTGCCACCTTTTGGTCTCCATCTCTTGAGTGTCGCCAACTCTAGTCCAGTCGACAGTTTGTTGACTTTCGGCAACCAGAGCGATAGTACTTTCCACGCCAACCTTCAAACTATCTTGGCGAAGCTTGAGCCCAAGGTTTTCGGAAGTGTTGAAGGACTTGGCGAGGGTAACGAACGACACGGGTTGCTCCTTCTTCGGGAAGAAGTAGGGGTAAAGTCTGGACAACCCCGCTTCAGCTTCGGCAAGGCCGTCGCGTGCTTCATCTCCATGTATCTCCATAAGAGAAAGCGCATCAAAAAGGGGATCAATCTCGGGATCACTAAGTTCATACTCCTGACCCGTCTTCCATGCTAAGGCAAAAGTTTATCGATAAGAAAGCAAGACAGAAGGAGCTCAAAGCAAGCCAAAAAAGTCCGGGTACTTACTGACGAAACGACGACTTTGCGATGCTAGGCGCTTGATAACCGCCTCCTCGCGAGCAGATTGTTGAGATAAGTGCTCGCTTAGAGAGTTCTCTGCCTTATGAAGTCTCTTTCGAAGATCTTCGACGGTGGCGGCTTCTGCCTTAGCCTCCCTGGCATCTGCTTCAGCCTCTTTGCGAGCTTTTTCACTTTGCTCCAGCTTGCGAGCAAGTGCGTCAGCATGATTGGTAGCTTTCGCAAGATTGGCTACAAAAACAGTCGACAAATACTGACTATGGCGAAAAGAATTAAGAAAAAGGAAATGCAATTAAGGAAAAGATAGCAAGGTAGTACCTTTCAGTCGATCGGAAAGATCACGATACCCGACAAATTGGGTACCGAGTCGGAAAAACTCCTTCATCAGAGGCTAGAGGAACCAAAAGAGAAAGAAGTCAAAATATAGTTCGGGAAAAAGCAAAGGCAACAAGGAAAATAGTTATAGATCAAAACTTACATCATTCAGTGAAGCAGCCGTGAAACCACCGCTTAATTGGGTGGGTTCTTCGACTGGTTCAATTCTGGCCCTCTTTGGTGAAGGAGCTCGGGGGCTTGCAGGTAGAGTCGGATGCTCGACGTCATGTTGAGGAGGCAAAGTTTCCTCCGCTTCAGGTTGAGCATCCGACACAACTAAAGTGCGTGACGTACTCGTTCGAGCAGCCGCGACAATAGAAGGATTTTCTTCCTCGTTGTCACTGCAATATAACGTCGACAGCATAAGCAAAACAATGACAAGTATTTTGCAAGAAACAACAAAGGATAAGTAACTTACGAACTGACGAGGGCATCCAAATATGGATCGAAAGCTTTCTTTCCTTTAGAAGGATCAGCTTCTTCGGCTTTGGAGGTGCCGGAATCTTCGACTTCAGTCCTCCTCCTTTTGTTCGTTGGAGAAACAGCAGGAGGAGGAGAGGGGACTGAGGCAGTGCCTTCAGATTGAGTCTCTTTTTCAGAGGATGCCGCAGATTTACGGGAAACTGCGGTTTCGCTCTCAGGGCGAGAAGTACCTTGGTTGTCGTCGGTGACAACGGCCCGTTCTTCGACTTCTCCACCTTTGGGAAGGGGAGGAAGAGAAACCAAGTTTGGATGGTTCTACAAAACAGAAGAGTGTCGACAAAAGTCATAATCAGGATGTCAACAAAAACAAAAGAAAACGGCGTCGACAAAAAATAGTGCACCCGAAGAACTTACCTCAGGGAGAGGGTTGGTGGCGCTATACGGCTCCACGTGACAAGACGAGGGGACTGGATCTTTCTTGCTGAGGGAGGAGATTTTCCGAATAAGTTTTCCTAAGTCCTTGACCGACAAATCTGCTGTCAAGCGATCCACATCTTCATCGCCAGCATACTTCCAGAGGGGATTTTTGCGAGCTTGCAGAGGCTGCACTCTAATCCTAAGGAAATACGCCGTGATTTGGATACCCGACAGTTCTTGGCCTCGAGTATTCTGAAGCTCGCGGATGCGAGTCATCAGTGCCTCTGTCGTCGCCTTTTCTTCGGCGGTAGCCTCTGCATCCCAGGAACGGCGGCGGTAGATCTTTTCGGCACCATCAAAAGGGGGAATGTTGTCTTCAACATACCCGTGGTTTTCCTCGTGGATGTATAGCCATTTTTTGCGCCACCCTTGAACTGAATTAGGGAACTTGACATCGAAATAATCGACATCAGGGCGGACGCTGATAACAACGCCACCTATGTTGTAGGCGACGTTGGCAGAGCCATTGTGGCGACAAAAGAAGAGACGCTTCCATAAAGCCCAGTTAGGCTGGACTCCAAGGAAGGACTCGCAGAGGGTGATAAAGATGGCAATGTGGAGAATAGAGTTGGGGTGAGATGATGGAGTTGCAATCCATACATGAAAAGCAATCCTCGAAGAAAATTGTGGATAGGAGCGGAGAGGCCGCGGATGAGGTGATCAACAAAACTAACCCGATACTCCATTGGAGGGGTTGGGTAGCTTTCTTCGCTGGGGAAGCGCAGCGCGTCGGGCTTCTTGGAGATTGCTGTCCATAAATGGCGCGTGGTTGACGTGGGAGGTTTGATGGCGGTTGACGGGCTTGATGGAGTGTCTTGATCCGTTCCCCGGCAACGGCGCCAGAAAATAGCTTGATGTCTACGCCCCCTCCTTTTCCTGTAGACAGTGTTGGGCCTCCAAGAGCAGAGGTTTGTAGAACAGCAGCAAGTTTTCCCTTAAGTGGATCACCCAAGGTTTATCGAACTCAGGGAGGAAGAGGTCAAAGATATCCCTCTCATGCAACCCTGCAACCACAAAGCAAGAAGTCTCTTGTGTCCCCAACACACCTAATAGGTGCACTAGTTCGGCGAAGAGATAGTGAAATACAGGTGGTATGAATATATATGAGCAGTAGCAACGGCACCAGAAAAGTGCTTTGCCCGAGATAAACGAAAGAGCGGTAGTAACGCAAAGAGTAGTAACGCAGTAAAACAGTAAACAAACAGCGATAGCAGTATTTAGGAACAAGGCCTAGGGATCATACTTTCACTAGTGGACACTCTCAACATTGATCACATAACAGAATAGATAAATGCATACTCTACACTCTCTTGTTGGATGATGAACACATTGCGTAGGATTACACGAACCCTCAATGCCGGAGTTAACAAGCTCCACAATATTCGATGTTCATATTTAAATAACCTTAGAGTGCAAGATAGATCAACACGACTAAACCAAGTACTAACATAGCATGCACACTACTACCATCACACTATGAAAGGAGGAATAGATCACATCAATACCATCATAGTAATAGTTAACTTCATAATCTACAAGAGATCACAATCATAAACTACGCCAAGTACTACATGATGCACACACTGTCCACATTACATCATGAAGGAGGAATAGAGTACTTTAATAACATCACTAGAGTAGCACATACATGAATAGTGATACAAAACTCATATGAATCTCAATCATGTAAAGCAGCTCATGAGATCATTGTATTGAGGTACATAGGAGAGAGATTAACCACATAGCTACCGGTACAACCCCGAGCCTCGATGGAGAACTACTCCCTCCTCATGGGAGACAGCAGCGTTGATGGAGATGGCGGTGGTGTCGATGGAGGAGCCTTCCGGGGGCACTTCCCCGTCCCGGCAGCGTGCCGGAAAAGAGACTCCTGTCCCGCAGATCTTGGCTTCGCGATGGCGGCGGCTCTAGAAGGTTTCTGCGGGTTTCGTCGAACGTCTAAGGGTTTTCGCGACGGAGGCTTTAAATAGGCGGAAGGGCAAGGTCGGTGGAGTTCTGGGGGGCCCACACTATAGGGGGGCGCGGGACCCCCCTTGGCCGCGCCGGCCTAGGGTTTGGTGGCCCTGTGCCCCCTCTCTGGCGGTTCTCGTGTGTTCTGGATGCTTCCGGGCAAAATAGGAACCTGGGCGTTGATTTCGTCCGATTCCGAGAATATTTCTTTACTAGGATTTCTGAAACCAAAAACAGCAGAAAACGAGGAGCGGCAGCTGCGGCATCTCGTCAATAGGTTAGTTCCAGAAAATGCATAAATATGACATAAAGTATGCATAAAACATGTAGATATCATCAATAATGTGGCATGGAACATAAGAAATTATCGATACGTCGGAGACGTATCAGCATCCCCAAGCTTAGTTCCTACTCGTCCCGAGCAGGTAAACGATAACAAAGATAATTTCTGAAGTGACATGCCATCATAACCTTGATCATACTATTGTAAGCATATGTAATGAATGCAGCGATCAAAACAACGTAAATGACATGAGTAAACAATTGAATCATAAAGCAAAGACTTTTCATGAATAGTACTTCAAGACAAGCATCAATAAGTCTTGCATAAGAGTTAACTCATAAAGCAATAATT
Organism: Lolium perenne; assembly: GCF_019359855.2. Lineage (NCBI taxonomy): Eukaryota > Viridiplantae > Streptophyta > Magnoliopsida > Poales > Poaceae > Lolium > Lolium perenne. Next base: position 347,441,902 of record NC_067246.2, read on the forward strand.
CAAAGTAAAAGTATTGAAGCAACATAAAGGAAGATGAAGTTTCAGCGGTTGCTTTCAACTTGTAACATGTATATCTCATGGATAGTTGTCAATGCAAAGCAATATAACAAGTGCAATATGCAAGTATGTAGGAATCAATGCACAGTTCACACAAGTGTTTGCTTCTTAAGGTGGAGAGAGATAGGTGAACTGACTCAACAATAAAAGTAAAAGAATGGCCCTTCGCAGAGGGAAGCATGGATTGCTATATTTGTGCTAGAGCTTTGGTTTTGAAAACAAGAAACAATTTTGTCAACGGTAGTAATAAAGCATATGTGTTATGTAAATTATATCCTACAAGTTGCAAGCCTCATGCATAGTATACTAATAGTACCCGCACCTTGTCCTAATTAGCTTGGATTTCCGGATCATCGCAATACACATGTTTTAACCAAGTGTCACAATGGGGTACCTCCATGCTGCCTGTACAAAGGTCTAAGGAGAAAGCTCGCATTTTGGATTTCTCGCTTTTGATTATTCTCAACTTAGACATCCATACCGGGACAACATGGACAACAGATAATGGACTCCTCTTTAATGCATAAGCATGTAGCAACAATTAGTGTTCTCATATGAGATTGAGGATATATGTCCAAAACTGAAACTTCCACCATGATTCATGGCTTTAGTTAGCGGCCCAATGTTCTTCTCTAACAATATGCATGCTCTAACCATAAAGTGGTATATCGCCTTTACTTCAGACAAGACGGACATGCATAGCAACTCACATGATATTCAACAAACGAGTAATTGATGGCGTCCCCAGAAACATGGTTATCGCACAACAAGCAACTTAATAAGAGATAAAGTGCATAAGTACATATTCAATACCACAATAGTTTTTAAGCTATTTGTCCCATGAGCTATATATTGTAAAGGTAAAGAATGGAAATTTTAAAGGTAGCACTCAAGCAATTTACTTTGGAATGGCGGAGAAATACCATGTGGTAGGTAGGTATGGTGGACACAAATGGCATAGTGGTTGGCTCAAGGATTTTGGATGCATGAGAAGTATTCCCTCTCGATACAAGGTTTAGGCTAGCAAGGTTATTTGAAACAAACACAAGGATGAACCGGTACAGCAAAACTCACATAAAAGACATATTGCAAACATTATAAGACTCTATACCGTCTTCCTTGTTGTTCAAACTCAATACTAGAAATTATCTAGACCTTAGAGAGACCAAACATGCAAATCAGATTTTAGCATGCTCTATGTATTTCTTCATTAATAGGTGCAAAGTATATGATGCAAGAGCTTAAACATGAGCACAACAATTGCCAAGTATCCAATTATCCAAAACATTTTAGCAATTACTACATGTATCATTTTCCAATTCCAACCATATAACAAATTAACGAAGCAGTTTCAACCTTCGCCATGAACATTAAAAGCTAAGAACACATGTGTTCATACGAACCAGCGGAGCGTGTCTCTCTCCCATACAAGCATTTATTCAAACAAAAACAAACACAAACAGACGCTCCAAGTAAAGCACATAAGATGTGACCGAATAAAAATATAGTTTCAGGGGAGGAACCTGATAATGTTGTCGATGAAGAAGAGGATGCCTTGGGCATCCCCAAGCTTAGATGCTTGAGTCTTCTTGAAATATGCAGGGATGAACCACCGGGGCATCCCCAAGCTTAGAGCTTTCACTCTTCTTGATCATAGTATATCATCCTCCTCTCTTGACCCTTGAAAACTTCATTCACACCAAACTTCTCATAAACTTCATTAGAGGGGTTAGTACATAATCAAAAACTCACATGTTCAGAGGTGACACAATCATTCTTAACACTTCTGGACATTGCTCAAAGCTACTGGAAGGTAATGGAACAAAGAAATCCACCCAACACAGCGAAAGAAGCAATGCGAAATAAAAGGCAGAATCTGTCAAAACAGAACAGTCCGTAAAGACGAATTTTTAATAAATACTTTCGTTGCTCAAATCAGAAAACTCAAAACTAATGAAAGTTGCATACATATCAGAGGAACACGCACGTAAATTGGCATATTTTTCTGAGTTACCTACAGAGAAAACAGACCAGATTCGTGACAGATAGAAATCTGTTTCTGCGCAGAAATCCAAATCTAGTATAAACCTTCGATTAGAGGCTTCACTTGGCACAACAAATCACAAAACTAAGATAAGGAGAGGTTGCTACAGTAGTAAACAACTTCCAAGACACAAATATAAAACAAAATACTGTAGCAAAATAACACATGGGTTATCTCCCAAGAAGTGCTTTCTTTATAGCCATTAAGATGGGCTCAGCAGTTTTAATGATGCACTCGCAAGAAATAGTATTTGAAGCAAAAGAGAGCATCAAGAGGAAAATTCAAAACAAATTTAAGCCTAACATACTTCCTATGAAAAGGGATCTTGTAAATAAACAAGTTATGTAGGCATAATGCAACAAGCGTAGAAAGATAAAACAAGTGTAACTTAAAAAATTTCAGCATATAGAGAGGTGTTTTAGTAACATGAAAATTTCTTCAACCATATTTTCCTCTCTCATAATAACTTTCAGTAGTATCATGAGCAAACTCAACAATATAACTATCACTTACAGCATTCTTATCATGAGTCTCATGCATAAAATTAATACTCTCCACATAAGCATAATCAATTTTATTAGTTGTAGTGGGAGCAAATTCAACAAAGTAGCTATCATTATTATTCTCATTATCAAATATAGGAGGCATATTGTATTCATAATCAAATTTATCCTCCATAACAGGTGGTAACAAAAGACTACTATCATTATAATCATCATAAATAGGAGGCAAAGTATCATCAAAGTAAATTTCCTCCTCAATGCCCGGGGAACTAAAAAGATCATGCTCATCAAAACCAGCTTCCCCAAGCTTAGAATTTTCCATAGCATTAGCAACAATGGTGTTCAAAGCATTCATAGTAATAACATTCCCATTAGCATGCATATAAAGTTCCATGGGTTTCTTAATTCTCTATTCAAACACATCATGTCCTAATTCAAGATAAAGTTCATAAAGATCTCTCATATTTTTGTTGTTTTCCATTATGCCTTACTAGTGTAAACAAGAAACAAAAAGATGCAATTGCAGGATCTAAAGGAAATATCTTCGAGCACACACACAATGGCGCCAGAAAAGTACTGTTACCTGGAACCAGCGTGTGAATGCCTTTTACCTTTCCTCCCCGGCAACGGAGCCAGAAAATAGCTTGCTGTCCACAAATGGCGCGTGGTTGACGTGGGAGGTTTGATGGCGGTTGACGGGCTTGATGGAGTGTCTTGATCCGTTCCCCGGCAACGGCGCCAGAAAATAGCTTGATGTCTACGCCCCCTCCTTTTCCTGTAGACAGTGTTGGGCCTCCAAGAGCAGAGGTTTGTAGAAAAGCAGCAAGTTTTCCCTTAAGTGGATCACCCAAGGTTTATCGAACTCAGGGAGGAAGAGGTCAAAGATATCCCTCTCATGCAACCCTGCAACCACAAAGCAAGAAGTCTCTTGTGTCCCCAACACACCTAATAGGTGCACTAGTTCGGCGAAGAGATAGTGAAATACAGGTGGTATGAATATATATGAGCAGTAGCAACGGCACCAGAAAAGTGCTTTGCCCAGACGATAAACGAGCGTAGTAACGCAGCGGTAGTAACGCAGAAAAAGAAACAAACAGCGATAGCAGTATTTAGGAACAAGGCCTAGGGATCATACTTTCACTAGTGGACACTCTCAACATTGATCACATAACAGAATAGATAAATGCATACTCTACACTCTCTTGTTGGATGATGAACACATTGCGTAGGATTACACGAACCCTCAATGCCGGAGTTAACAAGCTCCACAATATTCGATGTTCATATTTAAATAACCTTAGAGTGCAAGATAGATCAACACGACTAAACCAAGTACTAACATAGCATGCACACTACTACCATCACACTATGAAAGGAGGAATAGATCACATCAATACCATGATAGTAATAGTTAACTTCATAATCTACAAGAGATCACAATCATAAACTACGCCAAGTACTACATGATGCACACACTGTCCACATTACATCATGCAGGAGGAATAGAGTACTTTAATAACATCACTAGAGTAGCACATAGATGAATAGTGATACAAAACTCATATGAATCTCAATCATGTAAAGCAGCTCATGAGATCATTGTATTGAGGTACATAGGAGAGAGATTAACCACATAGCTACCGGTACAGCCCCGAGCCTCGATGGAGAACTACTCCCTCCTCATGGGAGACAGCAGCGTTGATGGAGATGGCGGTGGTGTCAATGGAGGAGCCTTCCGGGGGCACTTCCCCGTCCCGGCAGCGTGCCGGAACAGAGACTCCTGTCCCCCAGATCTTGGCTTCGCGATGGCGGCGGCTCTGGAAGGTTTCTGCGGGTCTCGTCGAACGTCTAAGGGTTTTCGCGACGGAGGCTTTAAATAGGCGGAAGGGCAAGGTCGGTGGAGTTCTGGGGGGCCCACACTATAGGGGGGCGCGGCCCCCCCTTGGCCGCGCCGGCCTAGGGTTTGGTGGCCCTGTGCCCCCTCTCTGGCGGTTCTCGTGTGTTCTGGATGCTTCCGGGCAAAATAGGAACCTGGCCGTTGATTTCGTCCGATTCCGAGAATATTTCTTTACTAGGATTTCTGAAACCAAAAACAGCAGAAAACAGGAACTGGCACTGCGGCATCTCGTCAATAGGTTAGTTCCAGAAAATACATAAATATGACATAAAGTATGCATAAAACATGTAGATATCATCAATAATGTGGCATGGAACATAAGAAATTATCGATACGTCGGAGACGTATCAGAGATCCCCAGCTTCTTCAGTAGGTTGATGTCCTGGGAGGTGATTTTGGATCTCTCCCACTCCGCGCTTCCAAGATCCGCGGCAGCCATTGCGAATTCAGGGGTGGTGTGCCTGGTGTGTCTGCGCGGTGGCATCAACAATGGGAGAGCAGCACAGCTTGAGCAAGGCGGAGCTCTAAGAAATATGGGCACAAGGGGAGATTTTTCGCAAGAGGAAGCAGAGCAACGGCGCGAAGGAAAGTGTGAAAGGAGGAAGACGATGACCTTAAATAAAGGAGTGCTGAATCGACGCACCGTTGATGAGGAAATCGTGCGGTCGACAAGAAATCTGTAATCGAAGGGTAACATGGTAAATTCATTCCAATGGAATAGAACAGGTGCTACAGTACGTGCGCCAGGAAAAGCGGAGGACGTGTGTCCCCCACTTGCACGACGTGTCAACGTGGTAGAAAAAGAGGACCCGCAAGGCAGAGAGAGAGTAGTACTCAAGCTTTATGGATACAAAAATCCCGGCTATCATCAGTTATGACGTTACTTTGACCAAGGGAGGAAATTTCGACAGGGAAAATAAAGGAGATTTGGCGACAAGGGAAGATTATTGAATACTTCGGGAGCCTTTGATCAAATACAAGTTTTTTCCCAAATGCTCGGGGGCTACTTTGAAAAAAGTAAATTTTGAGTATGACAATATAGAATTTGCGGGAGCCTATGATCAAACGCAAGCGTTTGTTCATAGCCTCGGGGGCTACTCCCATCAGGAGCGCTGTTCGCGCACCCGATATATCTTAAAATAAAAAAAAAAAAAAAAAAGAAAGAGAAGAAGAAGAAAAATTCGACAAGGAATGTCAATATAGCGACATGATGCAATAAAATGTTGAGCCTACAACCAAGCACTAGTCCTTGGCTGTAGCCTCGGGGGCTACTCCCATCGGGAATGCTGTTCGCGTGCCCGATGAATTTATAAAAAAGAGAAGGGAAAGAAAGAAAAAGAAGAAAGAAAGAGCATATTTCGAGTTATAAGGATAACTCTACATATACTCTGTAATGTCCCAGGTTTAGAGACGATCGAGGGGTAGATTTTAGAAGGGGATGTGCATTGCATTGCAATTTACGGGAAAATTTCGCGCTTCTAAAACAAAACTGCATCGAAGGGGAACAGGTTTCTCTCTCGACACTTTACAGGGTTAGGGTTTCGAGAGAGCTATGAACTTGTTCCTACTTATCTAAATTAGAGTTTTGAGAAGAGAGAAGAGGGATTGCATTACAATCTTAAGTTGCATAATTGAATTGCTTGATTGAATTCAAAATGAAAGAGGAATTTGAATTTCAAATTCAAACATTAAACAAATACCCATAATTCAATTAGGAGGAAATTCATCTAGTCAAATGTAAATAATATACATTATGAACAATACAAATAAGAAGACAAGCTCATTAGAGAAAAACTTGAGCTTTATTGATTAACACACATTATACAATGTCTTTACATTATTCACAAATGAGATAAAGGAATATACAACACTTTACATGAATTGGAAAAATTAGAAAAGAAATAAAAAGAAAATTACAAGGTTGGATCCTATCCTAAATGCTACATGATCATCTTCACTTGATGATCTCCATATTCATCTTGATCAATTGTTTGATCCCTACACATAATCACAACAAATAAAAGTTATGCCAAGTGGCAGGTTAGAAATCAAATGAAAATATGAAATAAGCAGATAGGACCAAAGTGGCCGAGCTGATCCATGCCACAGTCAAGTTCCAGGTCCAAGTGCATAGCACCTGGCAACACACACACAGCCTGCTCACAGGGCTGTGTGCATGCAGCACACACACACAGTGAGTCACCCAAAGGGAAAGGTGGAGCTGTCGACCAGAGAGGCAAGGGCCAACCATATAAAACCTTTTCCACAGTAAACCCTAGTCATACATCGACAGGATTGCACTGGGTAAGTTCATCAGAAAACCAAGAACTCAAGAACAGGAAGAACAGCCACTGCTGTTCAACCTTCTCAAATAGCCACAGCACTTAACCAAGATCACAAGCTCACCAGGAGGAGCAGGACAAGCACAAGATCATCACAGAAGCAAAACCTCTACACCAACAATATTTCTAGGAGCTGGAGTGAGGTATACATCAAAGCAACCTGAGCAAAACCAAGTTCTGCTCATAAATAAGCATAGGCATCAATCACACACAAGCAAAAGGGTGTGAGCACCAGTTTGTATCATCATCTGGCTACTAAGCCATTTGGTGCAAGCAAACTAGAGAACAGACAGTGGGAGATTTCCAAGGGGAACATTGGCATGTCAACTAGATGACATACCAGAGAAATCCAACCTGGATTAATCCCTAACTAGCCATTCAAAACCATCTAGCACCTAAAGCCAAGCAAGCCATCAGATAATAGACAGATCTTGTCTATTTTGTTGTCAACAGCAAAGGTACTGGAAAACCAACATGGTTTCTTCCAGTGAGGTATTCACCAAATCACAGTCAGCCAACAAAGGTGGGAGCTACCCTAACAGCAAAGCAAGGCTGCCAGGGCCACCTCAACCACTTTACCAAATCCCCACAAAGTAGCCATGCACAAATATCATCACCCAGATGGGTTCAAAAAGGAGCTAGGGTTCCAACAGATGTTGGCATCCCTCTAGCTCAATCTTATTAATTGTAAATGATCATTACTGATAAACAGTTCACATCATTCATCTATTTAGCCAAGCAAGGAATTACAGATAAATGAAACAGACAAGGAACCAAGCACCAACTTCTTGTCAGTGAACCAAGGGTTCACTGCAAGCATCAGATGATGCTTGAGCAAGCATTACCATTCACTAGCACAAGTGCATATGTCACACAGACACCAGGAAAGCACCAGCTAAACATAAGCATGAAATAGCAGCCAGTCACCAAGCATCTGATGATCATAAGATCATCAAGGCTTGACAGAGCATGCTAGAGCCAACCTAGCACCAACACAGTAACCATATAAATTAAATGGCCACAGAACAAGAATAATGGTTTAGCAGACAATCAATTACATGTCATATAATTTTATGCAGCAGCACATCATCAAGGGATGGTGTTGTTTAGCCACAGGCATGCTCAAGGGAACATGACTATGAATGATAGCACACTGAAGAGCACCCAAATGCACTGGTTCTTGCAAATTTGCAAGAAATGGCATACTATAATCAAGCCAGGGACAGAATTATGCACACACAATATGTTCAAGTGACAGTAGAAATAACAAGAGCAAACCAGTAGGCCATGAGCATCACTGGATGCTCATGAGCAATCACAGGAGGGCCACAGCAGGAGATCACCATGAATAGAAGTAGCTAGGAAGCACAGAAGCATGGCAGTAGCAGCACAGTAGGTAGCACACGCATAGCAATAGAGCAAGCACATTAGCTAGGAGCCATGGCACATGTAGGCGCAGCAGTAAGCGCAGCAGTAACTAGAAGCCTACCACGAAACGGTAAAGACACGGCATGGCGGCATCTCCAACAGGAGGAGAAGACATGGCTAGAGCGAGAACAGGAAGAAGGAAGGCAGGTATAAGAGAGAGGGAGGCACACACACCTGGGCAGAAGCAGCACAGCGTGCCCATGGCGGCACGGCGGCACGGGCCGATCACGGCAGCGCTGGGCGCCCGAGCCAAAGGCGTCGCCGGCGCGAGTCTCAAGAAGACCACAAAGGCAAGGCACACGGCCGCGCCGTGATGCCAAGATCGACGACGGCAGCGAATCGCCATGAATCGCCACGGCCAGGGTCGCAGGCAAGTTGAGGACGCGCGGTGGCGAGGACGAAAACCAAATCGGCGCGGACCACCGTGTTCGCCGTTGAGAGGCGGTTCGGATCCGCCTGATCTCGCCGGCGGCGGCGGCCTGAGTTGGCCGGAGGAATTCCGGGAAGGGGGCGGCGACGAGGGAATCACCAGAGAAGAAAGGGGATTAGGGTTTCTGCGCGCGAGGAAGAAAGGGGCGAGTGGGCCGACCGAGCCTAAGTGTGGCTCGGGTCAGGGTTAACCCACTCGGCCACCTTGACAGGTGGGCCCAGGGGCATTTTGGTCATTTCAAAATCCAATTAAAACAAAAACTTTGAAATTACATAAGAAATGTTTAAAGGCTCTAAAAAAATAGTTAAAATATGAAAATTGATCAACATAAAATTCTCTATTTAAATAAAATAACAAAGAGAATTTTTGAGAACAACCAAGAATAAGTCTTAATTTTGATGATTAAAATAATCATAAAATCACACATGTTATTTCCAATAATGAAAATAAGTCCATTAATGCATTTGGACTTTAAAAACACCTTGACAACATTTCAAGGTTGTATTTTACTTTAAACAAAGTATCTCCAAATTAATTCTTAGTACCAACTTCTTACATGAAATAATACTGACATCGGAGGGGGGGAACAAACCCTAAAACTGGAATCATGCATAATTGCTTCTTTAACCATTGCCCTTATCGGACAATGATGCTATTTTTCAGCAGAAGGGGACAAGAGTCAGTCCACACCATCCAACTGCAAAACTTTGCAGTGTTCAGGCAAGTTCATCACTTGCTCATGTCATTTGAGTATTTTTACCAAATTACTTGCAAAGTACTATGTTTATCACTACTGCATAAAAAGGCAAAACCACTATTTTCATAACTATGAATATGACTATGTGGTTGGCAATGGAACCATGGATTGTGTGGATATGGTGGAGGTTCCATTGCGAGAGTTTATATCCATCTAGGATTAAACAACAAATGTCGCCAGTGATTCTTGTGCCGTAATACCCGTGTTAACCATAAGATCCGGAGTGGGACGGAGTAGTCAAAAGTGTTTCCACCTATCGTTCATCAACGGATGCGCTTTACCGTAGTACACTTGTAATCCAAGGGGGCAAGCGGTGAGGCTGGGGAGTCCTAAGTCCCCACGGCATAGTCCGTAGTACACTTGTCGCCCGAAGGAGCAAGCGGTGAGGCTGGGGAGTCCTAAGTCCCCACGGTATTGCGGTCTATGATGGGTTGCAGCTACCGGCGTAGGAGTGTATGGTAGAGCCCAGCACTGTCGTCGTGGTCGGGGTCCACCTTGAAATCTACAGGAATAATGGGACCGGCGTGGACCCATGGTCGGGGCATGCAACAAAGGGTGGGTGTTCAAGGTAGCGGAGGAACATGATTGGCTAGACCTTATACCGGGCCTCACACCGAAGGAAGTGTGGACGGGAAAGCTGCCCGGTTGGCACCAAGGTTAAGATCTCTTATGGGTAAAGCAACACACCTCTGCAGAGTGTAAAGAACCGTGACCTGTCACTCCCTGTTCCGGGATATGGAACTGCGAACGCGGCCGGAAAGGAGCTCCATGAAGTTCTAGTAAACCGGTGAAGGCTGACGGACATAGCTCTTTGAAATAAAATCAATCTCTTAAAGAAATGTTTATCAAAACCTGCATTGGTATTAGACTTTCTGGTCTAATATCGTAGATAGTGCATTAAACACCTCTTATCTATAATGAACTTGTTGAGTACGCTCGTACTCATCCCAATCTTAAATCCCTTGCTTAGATTGTCTGAATCGTCTGGAGGAGGACTACGACAACACTGAAGGAGCCGAGATCATCGGCTATGAAGAACTAGACCTCTCGGGAGGTATTGAAGGCGTAGACTACCTGATAGTCTACGGAACCGGGGAGGCTTCCGGTGGAGATCAAGCCTAAAATCATCGAGTGGTAGTAGTAGCCGAGCAGCCCGAACTCTTAAATACTCAGCTGCTCGCGAGAATAAATGTACGACTTAATGAGACAGCTCTATTGTAAGTTAAGTTGGGTTCGCCTCGAACCCAGGAGTAAACCTCTTAGGACTCAAGAGGAGCTCCGTGACGATATGTTTGTTATGCTTGTAATAATAAATGAATGAGTTATGGACCTGCTATGTTCTGTTGTACTACTCTGAGGGATGTAACATTTGTGGATTGGTACTTCGTGAATGTTATATCAACGACTGGCATACTACAACATGCAGTGGTATGCAGGGTCACCACAGTTGGTATCAGAGCAAAAGCTTTGACCTTAGGTTGGAACCTAGTAAATGGGACAAAACGTTAGGAGTCAAATAGGATTAGTAAAGAATTCTCTAAAAATATGGTGTATATTCACTTGAGAATAAAATAATCATATCTTTTAGTGCGATAATTCTTTCTTATCTCTATTATGATGCATTATTACTAATCTTATATATTCTTTCTATTCTACAGCCAACAATGGCAAGCACACGTCCCGGACAAAATGTGAAGGTGTTGGATTCCACACTGAGTGAATATGAAGGAGGACTCGCAGATATACTTCGTGCCATGTTACTTGAATTTGGGTGTGATCCCCAGATCCAAGTAAACAAATACTGGTTCTACGACGGACCAGTGTTGGCCAAGTGTAGGGTAGGACTGCGACTTCCCGAATCTTTGGGAATGAGCGTAGTAATGCCAGCAGGGGAAGCCAGAACTATTAACACAGCCTACCATATAGCAGTTATGAGAGCCATTACCGATATTAGGGAACATAAGACGAAAGAGCTGTTATCACCAGAATTTGACCAAGTCAGAAGGTGGGCCGCGATCAAGATGGGCTTGAAGATTATATATTGAAGAATATACGTGAATCGGCCTTGTGTAACAAGTTTGGGCTAAGTTTGCCCTTGTATCTGGAACATAGTAGGATACGTGTCGGATAGTTAGAGTTGGGCCCGTGCCCGGTTGGGACTTTTTCCCACGTTAGAAAGTCTACGGACTATAAATATGTATCTAGGGTTTATGGAATAAACAACAACCAACGTTCAACCAACAAATCAATCTCGGCGCATCGCCAACTCCTTCGTCTCGAGGGTTTCTACCGGTAAGCATCATGCTGCCTAGATCGCATCTTGCGATCTAGGCAGCACAAGCTTATGCTAGTTGTTCATGCGTTGCTCGTACTGAAGCCTTTTTGATGGCAAGCAACGTAGTTATCTTAGATATGTTAGGGTTAGCATTGTTCTTCGTATCACATGCTATCGTAGTGCAACCCTTGCATGTCTAGCCGCCCTTACACCTATCCTAGGTGTAGGGGCGGCACCCCGCTTGATCTTTATTTAGTAGATCCGATCCGTTACGGTTGCTCCTTAATTCTTCAAGGATTAGTTTAATATCTGCAATAGTTAGGCCTTACAAAGGGTTGGAGGATCCAGCGGCACGCAGGGTGTCGTTTGCTAGTCCTAGACAGGATGTTCCGGGGATCAACCTCGTGTTGGTTTTTAGGCCTTGTCTAGGATCGGCTTACGATCATCGTGCGTGGCCGCGAGGCCCAATCGTGAGTAGGATGATCCGATTATGCGGTGAAAACCCTAAATCGTCGTAGATCGCATTAGCTTTATCTTGATCAAGCAGGACCACCATATATTCGTGCACCTCGTACGAATCATGGGTGGATCGGCTCCTTGAGCCGATTCACAGGATAACCTGAGAGCCGATCGAGGCTCGTATTTAATGTTTACGTGTATGCCATGCAGGAAACTAAGCGAGGCATCTTCATCACCTTCCTGACCAGGTATAGGTCAGGTGGCACGCCCTTGCATCAGCATCGGACGTGTGTACCAGAGGCTTTGCGGGCCGTCGCTCGGAGGGACCAGGGCCAGCCGCAGCCCTAAGTTGTTCCTGGCTCTACTGTGTTGCCCGTCGCTGCTCGCCGGTGGGTTTTGACCGCAACACATTCTGGCACGCCCGGTGGGACAAGCTTCGTCATCAACCACATCGCCATCTACATCTGAGATGGCGGACGGCACTCCAGTCACGTACGAGGATCTGACCGACGAGCTCAAGAAGAAGTATGACGAGGTCAAAGCAATCCTCGAAGCCGACCTCATCAGCTCTTTTCACAGAACCCGTTCACATGGCATCAGGTGGAAGGGGTTCTCGCCTGATGGTGCACTCGATGGGATAGACCTATCCGCCCCATCGGAAGAACGCACCAGGTCCCTGCGGCAGGAGATCAACTACTTGGTGGCTCACTCGCTACACCGCCACTCTGAGAACCTGGTGAACACTTTGGAGCGTGTCGCTCTTCGGGTGATCCAGGAGATCATGAGGCACCAGTACTCGCCGTCAGGACCAGCTCTCGGGACGCATCAAGGAGAGTTGCCACTCCAGTCCCGTCCACCGTTGCCATTTGCGTTGGCAGCACCAGAAGTGCCGAACTCACCGGCATTCGTCGTCTACAAGATCGGTGGTGACCCTAGTGACTGCCAGTTCTTGCAGGAGGCGCCTAAGGAGATCCCTCACGGGTACATGTGCACGTATGTGCCAGATTGCGGTAACTGGGCGCTCACAAACCAGGCCGCGACATCAGGGACTTCTGGGAAAACGGGAGGAACGTCAGCAACAGATCTTGAGAAGCAGACGTGGCTAACTAAATACGCCACCCCGACGAACCTCCAGAGCACAGCTCCTGCAGTTGGCTCAGAGCTGGAAAAGCAAGCATGGCTGGCTAAGTACGCCACCCCGGCGAATCTTCAGAGTTCGACTCCTACAGCCAGCACCGCGGATCAGATCAGTACGATCCTGAGGGACCAGTTCGGCATGGTGCCGAAAAGGAGGACAATCGGCTATTCCAGGCCGTACCCCGATGAATACGAGTTGGTCCCGCTACCACCCAAGTATCGGCTCCCTGACTTCTCCAAGTTCAGTGGATCAGATGGCTCCAGCTCCATCGAACATGTGAGCCGATATTTGGTGCAGCTTGGAACGGCCTCAGCGTCGGATCCACTACGTGTGAGGTTCTTCACACAGTCCCTCACAGGATCGGCTTTCGGGTGGTACACCTCATTGCCACCAGACTCGATCCGGACTTGGAAGCAGTTGGAAGAACAGTTCCACATGCAGTATCACTCAGACGCTTCCGAGTCTGGCCTTGCCGATCTAGCACAAATACGTCAGAAGCGTGGAGAAACCGTGGCAGAATACATCCAGCGCTTCAGAAATCTGAGGAACCGATGTTATTCGGTTCATGTGACTGAAAAAGAGGCAGTCGAGTTGGCAGTGGTGGGCCTTGCCTCACAAATCAAGGACATGGCCTCCCAAGCGGACTATCCTTCGCTGGCGCACATGGTTCAGAAACTGTCAGCATATGAACAACGCCACCCGGACTTGTACCAGGGCAAATTCAAGCGTGCAGTAGTCCTGGTCGAAGCAGAGGAAGACGAAGTTTCTGCGGGAGGTCAAGAGGTAGCAGTGGCTGAATGGACTCGGGGGGCAACCCCCGTGTCCTGCAAATGGGTAAAGCCACCAGGCCCGCCCAGGGGGTTTGATTTCGACGTGACCAAAACTGAGCAAATCTTCGACCTTTTACTCAAGGAGAAGCAGTTGAAGATACCCGAAGGTCTCAAATTCCCCACGGTACAGGAGCTGAATGGAAAGCCATACTGCAAATGGCATAAATCGCTCTCCCATGCCACCAACGACTGCAGGGTGTGGCGTCAGCAGATCCAAATGGCGATAGAACAAGGACGTCTGATTTTCAACCAGTACGCCATGAAGGTCGACACTCACCCTTTCCCCGCCGTTAACATGGTGGAATGCACTTACCCTGAAGGTTGCCAGCCAGGATCCTCGTTCAGCATCAACATGGTAGGACCTGGGCACCACTCTGGCAAGGATGGAGACGAGGGCAGCTGCTCTCGTAGCAAGGACACAGAGGAGGCCGCTCCACGCGATCGGCTCCGTCATGATGGCAAGCGCTACGTCACAGAGGGAGAAGTGAAGAACATAAGATATCAGCGACCCCTCTCTGATCACCTCCTCAACAAGTATGTGAGTCAGTATGACCAACGCCGACGATCCAGCGATGAAGATGAAAGAGATCGCCTGGCTAGAGAAGCCAGAAGACAGCGTCGGATGATCGCGATGAGGAGAAGTACGAGCGCCGTGCCAAAGGAAAATCAAGGGAGCAAGACGACAACGATAGGCACTGGGACTGCCCCTTCTTCAGACACTGCTGGGATTCAGGAATGAGCCGATTACCCACAATCGGCAATTGCCCAGAATGCAACCAGAAGAAGAAGGAGGCAGCCAACGTGTCCGTATTCCAACGCTTAGGGCCTCTCCCGCCTCAAAGCAAACGCGCTGAGTCCCCTCGATTGGAAGATCTCAAGGATTCAAAAGACGAGGGAGAAGAAGAAGACAGGTACCACCGTCCAAGGTGGTGCCCTGATGGACTCAGCCGTTCCCAGAAGCGCAGGGTTCAGCGATTGCGCGGCCTGGAGGAAGCCGAAAGGTTATACCTGCACACGTTGAGGAAGGCGCGGCCTGATCTGGCCGCTAAAATTCAGCGAACCCTGGATGAAGAAGGTCGGCCACGAAAGAAAGAGTGGCGCCCCAAGCAAAGGAAAGCCGATGATGAAACATCGGCTGGCACAAACATGGTGCTCATTCTTCCAATGGAGCTTAGTGCTCCAGGTTTAAACGATGCACTCAAGTTGGACGACGGCGAGCACATCGACGTGACAAAGGATGGGGTTAGGCTGGTCTTATCCACCGGCCTGACCGTGTAGCAAGAACAAACCGATGAGCAATCGGCCAAAATCATCCTCACCACATGTTCTGCTTGTGTGCAACATCGATCTACTGGGCAGCGGTCACATCGGCGAATGAGAGTCAACACGAATCCTAACGGAGCCGACGTGCAAATACAGTGCCTTGGTTAACTACAGAGCCGATATCTGCAGTAACCTGGCAGATTCGGCTCGGGGGGCACCTAAACACGATGAACATGTGAACATGTGCAGGAGAACATGTGTGCAGTGAAACATTGGGGGCCGATTAGAAAAATCGGCCAGTAAAAAAAAATCAGGAGCCCATCTCAAGAGGTACAGCTGATATAAGCAGAAGCCTGATGGAGCAGTTGTTGAGTCACAAGGAGAGGCTCTACTGGATGAATTCCTTCTCAAAGACCTCCAACTCCTTCTGCAAGACTGCAAGGTCAGCAGTGCCAGTGTAAGCATGCAAATCAGGTTAAGGGTGGGTCCGACAAAGGGAGCATACCTATCCTAGAAGCATGAGCACAGCCGGTAACGAATCGAGCGGCTATGGCATTTTTTTGCCTGGCGTGGATTAAGGTGGCGGCTTGGTCGATGTCACTTTCAGAGGTTGTCGCGTCGCTTCCCTGCCACGGTTGATGAGAGCTGAAGAGGCTCGGGGGGTAGCTCGCCCTGAAAAATCTTTGCTCTGGAAAGCCGATTTGGTTGGAATCGGCTGGTTCTGCGTTATAACTGGGAGGCCGATGGTAGCACATTTGACTGATTCGTCACTGTTCTCGCCTTGGATGAGGCTTGGGAGGCAACTCGCCTTGAAAGTTCTTGGCCCTGGAAACCCAATTTGGTTAGAATCGGCTGGTTCTACATCGCAATTGTCCTGAAGAGTGGTGCTTTTGTTACAGAAGTATCAGCTTCAGCATCCAAGCTGATTCAGCGACAGTCCCAGGGTTCTCTTAAAGACGCCTGCTCAAAACCAAGTCACAGGCCTGCTGCGATCGTTGGTGCCAAATGCTATCGTCATCGGCCTGTCTCGCAGATTATCGTCAGGGACCAATGCGTTGCCGTCAGACGGTCGACAAAGTCAGAAGAGGTATATCGGCTTTCGAAGGAAGAAAGGTGATCGGCTTTGGTGCATCCTCTCTAACATTCTCGCCTCGAGTAAGGCTCGGGGGGGCAGCAGGCCTGGTGGATGCTCTATTTTGGAAGCCGATTGGAAGGTCATCGGCTGGCCCGGCATCACAACCTTCTTCAAAGGCGGCGGATTGTTACAGAAGAGGACCATTAGAGCTGCTGGAAGGAATCTAAAGGGGATCCATCATCATCGACTCTTTGTACATTAGATCGCAAAGTCGTCAGTTGGGAGGATGAAGGATGGATTGTGAGCGACCGGTGCGTTATCATCGGCTCGTTGAGCAGGTCAACAGATCATTCCTAAGCTAGGACCCTACGTCAGTTGGGAGGATGAAGGTGGCGTGGACACGGATGAGACCTGTTTGACCATGTGAATAGGCGGTTATCGCAAGCCAATGCCCTACTATCGGCTCTCTGCACAACGACCTCGTTTGACAATCGGCAAAATTAACAAGAAAGCAAAGTTTTGAGGAATACTTCTTCGATTAATAGAGGATTTCTTACAAAGAAAGAGCCGATTGCTCAAAGGAGGAAGAACAAAAGAAGGGCCTGATGGGCCAAGCTACTACTACTAGGCCTATTCTACTAGGTCCTAGTCTACGGGCCGCCCTCGTCATCGTCGTCGGAACTCTCGCCGGCACTGCTGCCGGCGAGCTCCTCGTCATTGCTCCTGCGGCCCCCAGAAGGGGCCTCGTCATCTTCATCGTCGACGTCGTCGTCATCATCATCGTCGTCCGACCCGGCGCGGAACCGCTTCGCCGGCGGGTAGTCCTCGAGGGAGTCGGAGGCGTCGTCTTCCTCCTCCTCTTCTTCGGAGGAGGTATACTCGTCCCAAGAGAACAAGTCGTCTTCACTCTCCGGTTCCAGTTCCCCGTCAGCGAGGAATTGGAGTTCTTCGTCTCCGCTGGTCAAGGACTTGTCGTCCTCGGACCGAACGGAGGAGGCATGGTCCTCCTGGTCCCACTCTTCTGGGGCGCGCCTGTTGTGCGCCCTCATCTGGGCGGCCACCGGGTCCCATTCTGGTGTCGGCTCACGAGGCGAGGAGGAATTGAAGGATACCGCCGAGCTGGAGGAGGAAGAGGAGGAGTAGGACTGAGAGGAGAGGTCCGACGAGGCGGAGGAAGAAGAAGAGGAGGACATTGCTCTGGATTGGGGTTTTTTTGAGTGCCGATGGCCAGAACAGAGCAGGGGATGAAGAGGCGAACTTTTCGGCACGATTAAGTAAAGGGGATATGGTAGAGATTCAATGCCACGACAGTTCCCGAGGAGGTGGTGCCCAAAGAATAAACTGCCAAGTCACGCGGAGAAGTTGAGAAGGCAGGGCATCATGATGAAGGATACTGCGATGGTTCTGCTCTGCTACGACATGACCCGACGAAGGAAGGACAGAGTGATTTTGGAATTATCAATTCCAAAACAAGGGGGGCATGTGTTATCACCAGAATGTGACCAAGTCAGAAGGTGGGCCGCGATCAAGATGGGCTTGAAGATTATATATTGAAGAATATACGTGAATCGGCCTTGTGTAACAAGTTTGGGCTAAGTTTGCCCTTGTATCTGTAACATAGTAGGATACGTGTCGGATAGTTAGAGTTGGGCCCGTGCCCGGTTGGGACTTTTTCCCACGTTAGAAAGTCTACGGACTATAAATATGTATCTAGGGTTTATGGAATAAACAACAACCAACGTTCAACCAACAAATCAATCTCGGCGCATCGCCAACTCCTTCGTCTCGAGGGTTTCTACCGGTAAGCATCATGCTGCCTAGATCGCATCTTGCGATCTAGGCAGCACAAGCTTATGCTCGTTGTTCATGCGTTGCTCGTACTGAAGCCTTTTTGATGGCGAGCAACGTAGTTATCTTAGATACGTTAGGGTTAGCATTGTTCTTCGTATCACATGCTATCGTAGTGCAACCCTTGCATGTCTAGCCGCCCTTACACCTATCCTAGGTGTAGGGGCGGCACCCCGCTTGATCTTTATTTAGTAGATCCGATCCGTTACGGTTGCTCCTTGATTCTTCAAGGATTAGTTTAATATCTGCAATAGTTAGGCCTTACAAAGGGTTGGAGGATCCAGCGGCACGCAGGGTGTCGTTTGCTAGTCCTAGACAGGATGTTCCGGGGATCAACCTCGTGTTGGTTTTTAGGCCTTGTCTAGGATCGGCTTACGATCACCGTGCGTGGCCGCGAGGCCCAATCGTGAGTAGGATGATCCGATTATGCGGTGAAAACCCTAAATCGTCGTAGATCGCATTAGCTTTATCTTGATCAAGCAGGACCACCATATATTCGTGCACCTCGTACGAATCATGGGTGGATCGGCTCCTTGAGCCGATTCACAGGATAACCTGAGAGCCGATCGAGGCTCGTATTTAATGTTTACGTGTATGCCATGCAGGAAACTAAGCGAGGCATCTTCATCACCTTCCTGACCAGGTATAGGTCAGGTGGCACGCCCTTGCATCAGCATCGTACGTGTGTACCAGAGGCTTTGCGGGCCGTCGCTCGGAGGGACCAGGGCCAGCCGCAGCCCTAAGTTGTTCCCGGCTCTACTGTGTTGCCCGTCGCTGCTCGCCGGTGGGTTTTGACCGCAACAAGAGCTTATTGGTTCCGAGTTTAGCCACATTCCACATCTAGAGGAGGAAGATGACCCTATGCTTAATCACTTCAAGTACGCAAAACGCAAACCAGCAGAAGCCGCAAAATACATGGACAACAGCCGTAATCTATTATCATTGTTCTTTCAGTTGAACCGACATCAGTCGGGAGCAATTGATACAATGCTGGAAGAGTTCACGGAACCCAAAGAGGAGGCGAAAGGGAAGGAACCAGTGGTGGATGAGGTACACACACCAGTTTATTCAGCTGGTGATTATATTAGTATTGACCATCCTGAACAACTAGCCACACCCATTACACCTAGGTACTATCCTAGTAGCTCCTATAAGGGATATGAGGGTGGAGAGGAATCTGGGAACCATCAGCGTTCCGAGACTCCTATCGAGAACTCAACAGGTTGGCGTTGGGGGTCAGACACTGGAAACTCTGGCAATCCAGTCAGAGGTAATTCCGAGATGGAAGAAGATGCCACAAACCAGTTCCAGTACGATCAGTACAATAGGGGAGACTATGAAGAGTATCCTATACTGATTGAGTCGGATACTGATGGTGGGAATACCTATGGTGGAGTCATCGGGGAGTACACCCGATGGGTGGATTATGATGCCCTGAATAATCAGTTTATGACCATAGATTTTTCTCTGGGATCATCTTCGGATTCCGATTACCAGCCAACGGGAAGACCTTATGTTCCAGAATCCGTCAGGAGGACTACGCGTTCGACCAGATGGAAGCCTGGAATGTACCGGGAGTGAAGCACGCATAGAGACCACCAAGGGAGGCGAGACTACGATATACAAGTACCACGTGTATCGTAGTGTGTAATATTTGTAGAAATTTGTATATATACTTTAATAAGTGAGTTTGCATACTCAAATCGACTTGAGTATTGTAATAAGACCACTTAAGTATGTATATACATGGTATATGTTTTGTATGATTTGGAGTTGCTTCTTGATTTCCATTGCGTGACTAGTTCTGTGCACAAAGTTGAGCTCAGAAAACTTGCGCATGAAGTAATTATGAGTATCATCTTGTGTTGCAGAACTAGGGGGATATGTCGGGATCGACGGGTGAGGAAAGTGACGCGCAGCGCATGGAGCGTGAGGCAAAACAGAAGGAAGAGGCTGACGAAGCAGCCAGAAATCAATTTCCACCACCACCACCACCCATGACGCAGCAGAATTTCATCCAGTACATGCAATTGGTGGAGGAGAGGCAACGTATTACGTTGGAGCAGCAGAATAAATTCTTCCAAGAGCTGCTGCAACAGAATAGGGCAGAGAGACCCGAGAATCCGGGAGTCACACTAGCAGACTTCCAGAATACAAAGCCTATATCTTTCGCATACGCGCCCGAGCCAATGGACGCGGAAGATTGGCTTATGGACACCGAGCGAAAGCTCAATACCGTTGGTTGTAACGACCAGGAGAAGGTCCGTTATGCTACACACTTATTGTGTGGACCCGCCGCATCATGGTGGGATAACATTGTAGCCGTTTATCCGGCTGGAAAAGTATTTACCTGGGAAGAGTTTGCAAGGAAGTTCAGGGAATCCAATGTCCCTGAAAGTATTGTGGAACTGAAGCGTCGAGAATTTGAAAGTCTCGAGCAGAAGGACAAGGCCATCCTGACCTATGTCAGGGAATTCTCAAAGCTGTCCCGGTATGCTGTTGAAGAAGTCAACACCGAGGACAAGAAAAAGAAGAGGTTTTTGAGGGGGTTAAGTCCCCAGTTTAAGGTACAGCTCCGTATGATGAGAGCGACGGAATTCCAAGAGCTGGTGGATGCAGCCATCACTCTGGAAGATGATTTCAAACAACTGCAGGAGGAAAAGAGGAAGAAGGCCAAGTTTGAGCCTAAGAGGTTTGTCAGCAACAAGCCAAATACCAGCTTGAGTTTCAAGCCAAGGTACAACAACAACAACAACAACAACAACAACAACAACAACAACAACAACAACAACAGCAACTACTACAATAGCAGGAGGAACCAAGCGTTTCAAACTGCCAATCCAATGGTTTGTCGAAGCTGTGGACTCACAGGACATTTTTCCAAGGATTGCAAGAAGCCAAGGATCATATGCTTTGGTTGTCGCCAGGAGGGGCACATGCTGAAGGACTGCCCCAAGAGAAATACCGGAGGAGGTCAATCTGGAGGAGGAGGAAGCCGAGGAGGAAACACCGGATGGAATTGGAAGAATAAGAAGCCCTTTGGCAAGCTGAACTGCACCAGTCTGGAGGAGGTGGTCAACTCCGATCAGGCAGTGATAGGTACGCTCCAGATACTCACTCACCCTGGCAAAGTACTTTTTGATACTGGTGCAACTACATCATTCATTTCTCAGCAATTCATCATCAAACATGGGATTAGTTGCACTAAGTTAGATAAAACCATAACCATACTTTCCGCGGGGGGAACGATAGTAGTAACCCATACCAAACAAGGACAAGTCATCATGATCAATAAGTGCGCATTTTACGCAGACCTGTTCATTTTACCGATGAAGGACATTGATGTCATTCTTGGTATGAACTGGTTAGAAGCTAATGGAGCATTGATCGACTGTGTGAACAAGACGGTATCTTTGAAAAGCCCCGATGGAAGTAGAATGATCTACCAAGGCGACAAACATACACAGATTGAAGTTGAGCTACAGTTGAACAGCATGAAGGAGGTGAAGTTAGAGGATATACCTATAGTGAATGAATTCCAGGATGTGTTTCCTGTGGAATTACCTGGTATGCCACCAGATAGGGAGATAGAATTCACTATCGACCTAATTCCAGGAATAGCTCCGATTGCTAAAGCACCATATAAGATGGGGCCTAAGGAGTTGAAAGAACTCAAGGAGCAATTGGATGACTTGGAACAGAAAGGATTTATACAAGAAAGTGTTTCACCATGGGGATCACCTGTGATCTTTGTGGATAAAAGAGATGGAGGAAGAAGGATGTGCGGAGACTACATGAATCTTAACAATGTCACAATCAAGAACAAGTACCCACTTCCAAGGATACAAGATCTATTTGATCAAGTTAGAGGCGCGGGAGTCTTTTCCAAAATTGATCTACGATCCGGTTATCACCAGATAAAGATCAAGAAGGAAGACGTTCCGAAAACAGCCTTTGTCTCAAGGTATGGACATCATGAATACCTTGTAGTGCCTTTTGGATTAACAAATGCCCCAGCAATTTTCATGAACCTCATGAATAAGATTTTCATGCCATATCTAGACAAGTTTGTCATCGTATTCACTGATGATATCTTGATCTATTCCAAAGACAAAGCAGAACATGCTGAACATCTGAGGTTAGTATTGCAAACATTAAGAGAACATCAACTCTATGCCAAGTTCAGCAAGTATGAATTTTGGCTAGATCAAGTGGAATTTCTTGGTCATGTCATTAGCAAAGATGGGATAGCTGTTAACCCGAGCAAGGTAGCAGCAGTTTTAGAATGGGAAGCACCCAAGACTGTCAAGGAAATCCGAGGATTCCTAGGAATGGCAGGATATTATCGGAGATTCATTGAAGGATTCTCCAAGATAGCAGGACCAATGACGAAGCTGTTAAGAAAGAACACACCATTCGTATGGTCAGAGGAGTGTGAGAAGAGTTTTCAAACTCTAAAAGAGAAACTCACCACGGCACCGGTGTTAGCAGTTCCTGAAGTTGGCAAGGATTACACCGTGTACTGTGACGCATCCAAGCATGGATTGGGTTGCGTACTCATGCAAGATCGGAAAGTGATATCTTATGGATCAAGGCAACTCAGACCTCATGAAGTGAACTATCCAACACATGACCTAGAACTAGCAGCAGTTGTATTTGCACTCAAAACTTGGAGACATTTTCTCTATGGAGCCAAGTGTGAGCTCTATACGGATCATAAGAGTCTCAAATACTTCTTTACTCAGAAGGAAATCAATATGAGACAGAAAAGATGGCTAGAACTAATCAAGGATTACGATTTGACCATCAATTATACTCCAGGAAAGGCCAATGTTGTTGCAGATGCCTTGAGTAGGAAGAGCACCGGAGGAGTGGAACAAGAAATATCACCAGAGTTGAGGAAGGAAATAAGCCAAGCCCAAATACAACTTTGGGAGAAGGAAGCTCATGAAGGACTATCAGCTTTGCAAGTAGCCGATGAGTTGAATGTTAACCTGAAGAATGAGATAATGATGGGTCAGTTGGATGATCCATTCATCGTGGAGGAAATGAGGAGGATTGACGAAGGAAGACCATCAGAATTTCACCGAGGAGAATCAGGATCACTTCGGTTTCAAAAGAGGATTTGCGTTCCGGATATTGCTGAAATCAAGGAAGTAATACTCCGGGAAGCCCATCAAACACCATACTCCATACATCCGGGGAGTACAAAGATGTACATGGATCTAAAGGAGTTATTCTGGTGGAACAACATGAAGAGAGAGATAGCACAATATGTGGCGGAATGCCATACCTGCCAAAGAGTGAAGGCTGAACATCAGAGTCCGGCAGGAAAGTTAAAACCTTTACCAATCCCAGAATGGAAATGGGAGGAGATAGGAATGGATTTCATCACCGGACTACCCATGACCAATAAAAAGAAGGACATGATATGGGTAATCGTGGATCGGTTGACGAAAAGTGCACACTTCTTAGCGGTGAACCAGCAGGATAAAGGAGAAAAACTCATCGATCTTTATATCAAAGAGATCGTGAGTAAACATGGAGTGCCCAAGAAGATCGTGTCGGATCGAGGATCCGTGTTCACATCAGCATTCTGGAAGCAACAACACGAAGCTTTAGGATCCAAGTTGGATTATAGTACCGCCTATCATCCTCAGACAGGTGGACAAACGGAAAGAACTAACCAGATTCTAGAGGATATGCTTAGGGCTTGTGCCCTAGACTTCGGAGGATCATGGGAGGAGCACTTGCCACTAGCAGAGTTTTCATACAATAATAGCTATCAAAGCATCATCAAGATGGCACCGTTTGAAGCTCTATATGGAAGAAAGTGTAGATCACCCATATGCTGGTATGAAGCTGGAGCAAGCAAAGAGTTCAACCCTGATTATGTCAAGGAAAAGCAACAAATAATTGACATTATCAGAGATAGGTTGAAGATAGCCCAAATCGGCAAAAGAGTTACGCTGACCAAAAGAGAAGAACATGGGAACCACAAGTTGGAGACATGGTTTATCTCAAGGTGAGCCCGATGAAAGGACTTCAGAGATTTGGAGTAAAGGGAAAATTAAGCCCTAGGTACATCGGACCTTTCAAAATTTTGAGTCAAAACCGAGGGTTAGCCTTTGAATTGGAACTACCGGGAAGGTTATCACAAGTTCACAACATATTCCATGTGTCGCAACTTAGAAAGTGCTTGAAGACCCCAGATGAGCCAATATCACATGATGAGCTTGAGTTACAACCAGATTTGACATACATCGAGAAGCCAGCGAAGATTCTCGAGGAAAACTGGAAACAACTCAGGAATCGAGCCATAAAATACTGCAAGATACAATGGAAGCATCATCCCGAGAGGGAAGCCACCTGGGAAAAGGAGGAAGACCTGAGGAAAACATACCCCGAACTCTTCAGGTATTACAACCACAACTTCGGGACGAAGTTTTCTTTAAGGGGGAAAGGCTGTAATGTCCCAGGTTTAGAGACGATCGAGGGGTAGATTTTAGAAGGGGATGTGCATTGCATTGCAATTTACGGGGAAATTTCGCGCTTCTAAAACAAAACTGCATCGAAGGGGACCAGGTTTCTCTCTCGACACTTTACAGGGTTAGGGTTTCGAGAGAGCTATGAACTTGTTCCTACTTATCTAAATTAGAGTTTTGAGAAGAGAGAAGAGGGATTGCATTACAATCTTAAGTTGCATAATTGAATTGCTTGATTGAATTCAAAATGAAAGAGGAATTTGAATTTCAAATTCAAACATTAAACAAATACCCATAATTCAATTAGGAGGAAATTCATCTAGTCAAATGTAAATAATATACATTATCAACAATACAAATAAGAAGACAAGCTCATTAGAGAAAAACTTGAGCTTTATTGATTAACACACATTATACAATGTCTTTACATTATTCACAAATGAGATAAAGGAATATACAACACTTTACATGAATTGGAAAAATTAGAAAAGAAATAAAAAGAAAATTACAAGGTTGGATCCTATCCTAAATGCTACATGATCATCTTTACTTGATGATCTCCATATTCATCTTGATCAATTGTTTGATCCCTGCACATAATCACAACAAATAAAAGTTAGGTTAGAAATCAAATGAAAATATGAAATAAGCAGATAGGACCAAAGTGGCCGAGCTGATCCATGCCACGGTCAAGTTCCAGGTCCAAGTGCATAGCACCTGGCAACACACACACACAGCCTGCTCACAGGGCTGTGTGCATGCAGCACACACACACAGTGAGTCACCCAAAGGGAAAGGTGGAGCTGTCGACTAGAGAGGCAAGGGCCAACCATATAAAACCTTTTCCACAGTAAACCCTAGTCATACATCGACAGGATTGCACTGGGTAAGTTCATCAGAAAACCAAGAACTCAAGAACGGGAAGAACAGCCACTGCTGTTCAACCTTCTCAAATAGCCACAACACTTAACCAAGATCACAAGCTCACCAGGAGGAGCAGGACAAGCACAAGATCATCACAGAAGCAAAACCTCTACACCAACAATATTTCTAGGAGCTGGAGTGAGATATACATCAAAGCAACCTGAGCAAAACCAAGTTCTGCTCATAAATAAGCATAGGCATCAATCACACACAAGCAAAAGGGTGTGAGCATTAGTTTGTATCATCATCTGGCTACTAAGCCTTTTGGTGCAAGCAAACTAGAGAACAGACAGTGGGAGATTTCCAAGGGGAACATTGGCATGTCAACTAGATGACATACCAGAGAAATCCAACCTGGATTAATCCCTAACTAGCCATTCAAAACCATCTAGCACCTAAAGCCAAGCAAGCCATCAGATAATAGACAGATCTTGTCTATTTTGTTGTCAACAGCAAAGGTACTGGAAAACCAACATGGTTTCTTCCAGTGAGGTATTCACCAAATCACAGTCAGCCAACAAAGGTGGGAGCTACCCTAACAGCAAAGCAAGGCTGCCAGGGCCACCTCAACCACTTTACCAAATCCCCACAAAGTAGCCATGCACAAATATCATCACCCAGATGGGTTCAAAAAGGAGCTAGGGTTCCAACAGATGTTGGCATCCCTCTAGCTCAATCTTATTAATTGTAAATGATCATTACTGATAAACAGTTCACATCATTCATCTATTTAGCCAAGCAAGGAATTACAGATAAATGAAACAGACAAGGAACCAAGCACCAACTTCTTGTCAGTGAACCAAGGGTTCACTGCAAGCATCAGATGATGCTTGAGCAAGCATTACCATTCACTAGCACAAGTGCATATGTCACACAGACACCAGGAAAGCACCAGCTAAACATAAGCATGAAACAGCAGCCAGTCACCAAGCATCTGATGATCATAAGATCATCAAGGCTTGACAGAGCATGCTAGAGCCAGCCTAGCACCAACACAGTAACCATATAAATTAAATGGCCACAGAACAAGAATAATGGTTTAGCAGACAATCAATTACATGCCATATAATTTTATGCAGCAGCACATCATCAAGGGATGGTGTTGTTTAGCCACAGGCATGCTCAAGGGAACATGACTATGAATGATAGCACACTAAAGAGCACCCAAATGCACTGGTTCTTGCAAATTTGCAAGAAATGGCATACTATAATCAAGCCAGGGACAGAATTATGCACACACAATATGTTCAAGTGACAGTAGAAATAACAAGAGCAAACCAGTAGGCCATGAGCATCACTGGATGCTCATGAGCAATCACAGGAGGGCCACAGCAGGAGATCACCATGAATAGAAGTAGCTAGGAAGCACAGAAGCATGGCAGTAGCAGCACAGTAGGTAGCACACGCATAGCAATAGAGCAAGCACATTAGCTAGGAGCCATGGCACATGTAGGCGCAGCAGTAAGCGCAGCAGTAACTAGAAGCCTACCACAGAAGCAGTAGCAGCACGGCATGGCGGCATCTCCAACAGGAGGAGAAGACATGGCTAGAGCGAGAACAGGAAGAAGGAAGGCAGGTATAAGAGAGAGGGAGGCACACACACCTGGGCAGAAGCAGCACAGCGTGCCCATGGCGGCACGGCGGCACGGGCCGATCACGGCAGCGCCAGGCCGCAGCCAGGCCAGGCGTCGCCGGGCGCCAGAGCCCCAGCAGCACCACAGCAAGGCACACGGCCGCGCCGTGACGCCAAGATCGACGACGGCAGCGAATCGCCATGAATCGCCACGGCCAGGGTCGCAGGCAAGTTGAGGACGCGCGGTGGCGAGGACGAAAACCAAATCGGCGCGGACCACCGTGTTCGCCGTTGAGAGGCGGTTTGGATCCGCCTGATCTCGCCGGCGGCGGCGGCCTGAGTTGGCCGGAGGAATTCCGGGAAGGGGGCGGCGACGAGGGAATCGCCAGAGAAGAAAGGGGATTAGGGTTTCTGCGCGCGAGGAAGAAAGGGGCGAATGGGCCGACCGAGCCCAAGTGTGGCTCGGGTCAGGGTTAACCCACTGGGCCACCCTGACAGGTGGGCCCAGGGGCATTTTGGTCATTTCAAAATCCAATTAAAACAAAAACTTTGAAATTACATAAGAAATGTTTAAAGGCTCTAAAAAATAGATAAAAATATGAAAATTGATCAACATAAAATTCTCTATTTAAATAAAATAACAAAGAGAATTTTTGAGAACAACCAAGAATAAGTCTTAATTTTGATGATTAAAATAATCATAAAATCACACATGTTATTTCCAATAATGAAAATAAGTCCATTAATGCATTTGGACTTTAAAAACACCTTGACAACATTTCAAGGTTGTATTTTACTTTAAACAGAGTATCTCCAAATTCATTCTTAGTACCAACTTCTTACATGAAATAATGCTGACATCGGAAGGGGGGAACAAACCCTAAAACTGGAATCATGCATAATTGCTTCTTTAACCATTGCCCTTATCGGACAATGATGCTATTTTTCAGCAGAAGGGGACAAGAGTCAGTCCACACCATCCAACTGCAAAACTTTGCAGTGTTCAGGCAAGTTCATCACTTGCTCATGTCATTTGAGTATTTTTACCAAATTACTTGCAAAGTACTATGTTTATCACTACTGCATAAAAAGGCAAAACCACTATTTTCATAACTATGAATATGACTATGTGGTTGGCAATGGAACCATGGATTGTGTGGATATGGTGGAGGTTCCATTGCAAGGGTTTATATCCATCTAGGATTAAACAACAAATGTCGCCAGTGATTCTTGTGCCGTAATACCCGTGTTAACCATAAGATCCGGAGTGGGACGGAGTAGTCAAAAGTGTTTCCACCTCTCGTTCATCAACGGATGCGCTTTACCGTAGTACACTTGTAATCCAAGGGGGCAAGCGGTGAGGCTGGGGAGTCCTAAGTCCCCACGGCATAGTCCGTAGTACACTTGTCGCCCGAAGGAGCAAGCGGTGAGGCTGGGGAGTCCTAAGTCCCCACGGTATTGCGGTCTATGATGGGTTGCAGCTACCGGCGTAGGAGTGTATGGTAGAGCCCAGCACTGTCGTCGTGGTCGGGGTCCACCTTGAAATCTACAGGAATAATTGGACCGGCGTGGACCCAGGGTCGGGGCATGCAACAAAGGGTAGGTGTTCAAGGTAGCGGAGGAACATGATTGGCTAGACCTTATACCGGGCCTCACACCGAAGGAAGTGTGGACGGGAAAGCTGCCCGGTTGGCACCAAGGTTAAGATCTCTTATGGGTAAAGCAACACACCTCTGCAGAGTGTAAAGAACCGTGACCTGTCACTCCCTGTTCCGGGATATGGAACTGCGAATGCGGCCGGAAAGGAGCTCCATGAAGTTCTAGTAAACCGGTGAAGGCTGACAGACATAGCTCTTTGAAATAAAATCAATCTCTTGAAGAAATGTTTATCAAAACCTGCATTGGTATTAGACTTTCTGGTCTAATATCGTAGATAGTGCATTAAACACCTCTTATCTATAATGAACTTGTTGAGTACGCTCGTACTCATCCCAATCTTAAATCCCTTGCTTAGATTGTCTGAATCGTCTGGAGGAGGACTACGACAACACTGAAGGAGCCGAGATCATCGGCTATGAAGAACCAGACCTCTCGGGAGGTATTGAAGGCGTAGACTACCTGATAGTCTACGGAACCGGGGAGGCTTCCGGTGGAGATCAAGCCTAAAATCATCGAGTCGTAGTAGTAGCCGAGCAGCCCGAACTCTTAAATACTCAGCTGCTCGCGAGAATAAATGTACGACTTAATGAGACAGCTCTATTGTAAGTTAAGTTGGGTTCGCCTCGAACCCAGGAGTAAACCTCTTAGGACTCAAGAGGAGCTCCGTGACGATATGTTTGTTATGCTTGTAATAATAAATGAATGAGTTATGGACCTGCTATGTTCTGTTGTACTACTTTGAGGGATGTAACATTCGCGGATTGGTACTTCGTGAATGTTATATCAACGACTGGCATACTACAACATGCAGTGGTATGCAGGGTCACCACATACTCCCATCGGGAACGCAATATAAGTCATCCGTTGACTCGATAAAATGTTCTATTCCAGCAGCCGAATAAGCACTCGACAATATATTCTCAGAACGCCAAAAGTTGCGAATAAATTCTGAATGCCGCAAAACATTGCGAAGGTAAGACCCCAGATCCGTTCTGTGCGGCGTGGCGCCATCTCTGACGTCGGTTTGCTACTTTTTTCCGTATCAACAGATACGAAGAGAAATCCTAACGGACGCGTTAGGTACCCGATAAATATTACTGGGACTCAACAGAATGATAAGACCTTAAGCGGCACCTGTCGAAGTTTACACCAGTATCCCGAGATCATGTCCAGGGACGTGATCTTGAAGTAGGTTTTTGCGGATTGCCACTAGAGCAGTTAACTAGTACCTGATCCGTCAGATGAACTAGCCCCAACTACCATTATCCCTGTACAATATAGAAATTCATATGCAAGGACATGTGATAAAGTTCAGAGTTGTCATAAAGGTGGAGATTTTACTTGACTCTACGATTCAAATAAAATCTCGGGGGCTACTGACATAGGCATCCCCAATGGGCCTGCCGAAGATGGTACCCGGGATTTATTCAAGGCCCAAGACTCGAAGAATAAGAAGATTCGGAAGCCCAAGGTGTTATTATGGAAAGATAGAGTTGTAATAGGAAGGGTCAATTGTAATCTTGCGGGACGGGTTAGAAACCCTCCCGTACTCTGTAAACTTGTGTGTTACGAATCCCTCGGCTCCAACTTGTATATAAGGAGGAGTCGAGGGACAAAGAGAGGATCGAATCATTGTTTAGCAAACCCTAGTTTTTTACATCGTCGAGTACTTTTCGGCTGAAACCTTCGAGATCTACTTGCCCTCTACATCCAACGAAACCCTAGTCTACTACTTGTAGGCATTGACAAGTTAATCCCTTGTCATCGGGGGAGAACTACTCCCTCCTCATCATGGGAGACAGCAACGGCGATGAAGATGGCGGTGGTGTCGATGGAGATGGATTCCGGGGGCACTTCCCCGTCCCGGCAGCGTGCCGGAACAGAGACTTCTGTCCCCCGTACTTGGCTTCGCGATGGCGGCGGCTACGTAACTTTTCGTGGAGGAAGACCGGGCGCCTTAGGATTTTTACTTCTGAGATAATATATAGGCGGAAAGGCGGCCTCGGAGGAGTCCCAAGGGGCCCACCCCACATGGCGGCGTGGCCAGGGTGGGGCTGCGCCCCCCTATGGTGTGGGAGCCCCTTGGCCCCCTTCTGGCCCTTCTCTGGCTATCTGGGTCCGTCTCGGAAAAAGATTGACTTCTGTCTTCGTGGGGTCCAATTCCGAGAATATTTCCTGTGTAGAATTTCTGAAACCAAAAACATCAGAAAACAGGAACTGGCGCTTCAGCATCTTCTTAATAGGTTAATCCCAGAAAATGCATAAAAATGATACAAAGTGTATATAAAACATGTAGCAATTGGTATAATATAAGCATGGAACATCAGAAATTATAGATACGTTGGAGACGTATCAGCCGCCTCCGTACGTGTACATCGTCGTCGTCTCGATCTCGCCGCGCGCGCGCCGGCCGGCGGCCGCCGTGTTCTTCCCCAAAACGCTATCGAGACCGCGCCGCCGCCGCCGCCACACGCGCCCACGCGCCGCCAGTTACTGGCCCGCCTCGAGGCCGGCCGGCCCCGGAGAGACGTGCGCGCGGGAGAGACCGGCCGCCGGGCCACAGAGAGAGAGAGAGACCGGCGGCCGTTTTTTTTAAATTTGTAACTAAGTTTTTTTAATTAAAATTGTAACTTAATTAAACTTTAAATTTGTAACTAAGTTTTTTAATTAAAATTGTAACTTAATTAAATTTTAAATTTGTAACTAAGTTTTTTAATTAAAATTGTAACTTAATTAAATTGTAACTTAATTAAAGTGTAATTACAGTGTAACAAAAAAACTTAGTTACAAACTCAAAAAACTAAAAAAAACGGAGTTACAAATTTAATTACACTTTAATTAGTTAAAAAACAAAAAAAAAACGGCGCGCGCGTCTCTCTCCTGTAACTAACCTTTAATCGCCGCCAACGCGCTCAACAACGTCCTCCTCCACCTCCCTCTCCGTGACGCCGTCGTCTGCCGCCCCATCTCGCGCTCTTCCGCGACACCCTCTCCCACCCCTTCCTCGCCCCCTCCTACGTAGTACCCTCGCTCCGCCTCCTCCTGCCCCGCCTTCGACCCCCGGCGTTGGGGTGTCCCTATATATACCGGCGCGAAACGGCCGCGCCGATCACCCGGTCCATTGGCAGAGGTGAGCAGAGGTCTCTCGGTCACGCGGTCACTGCGAGGTGAGGTCGATCATCCGCATATACACATCTAATACGCGTCCTCCCTCTCGCCTCCCTTGTCGCCCTCTCTCTTTATATGTAGAAGAGATGTGATAATGCTGGCCAAGTCGTAGTCGGACTCCCCTTTTGCCACCGCCCTTTCGCCACCGCCACCGCCCCCTTCTTTACTTAATTAATTAGTTTTTACTACATGTTTTCAGGACTGACATATGGCGGACGATAGAGCTGACCCGATTATGGCCAACTATGATCCGGATGCTGAAGAACATATAATGGGCATCATAAATGGCGATGTTCCTTATGTGCCGACCGAAAAAGATGAAGAGGAGGATATCTCTTCTTATCTGAACCTTGACGGTGAAGATAAAGGTCGTCAGCGAGGTGATGATGAAGGAACGAACATTGTCGATGGAGGTCAACCATCGATAAACGACGATCTTCAATTGCAAGTAGCAACCACCTCCGGCGAGGTATATATATACATTGAGCCTCTGGTGATACAAACTTACCTATTTGAATAAATATGTGTACTAACACGCGCGACTCTCTTTCTTATTTTAGCCCTCGGTCGGATCGTCGAAACAATCGAGTACGGCGTCAAAGCATGGCGCAACCAAGATGCTAAAACAAGGAGAAACATATACCATCGAGGTTGTCAGTGCAACCGGCAAGCCGCTGGAGCCCCAAAAGCACTCCACCAAGTTTATCAACCAATGCGGAGCCGTTGTTAGAGACAACGTCCCGTTCACCGTCCAGGAATGGAATGAGCCAAAGAAGGCACGTCTTGGTTTCAGTTTTGTCGACAAGAGAACAAAAAAAGATTCCTGGAGAAAGCTTATGGAACATTTCGTTCTACCTCCGGAATACAACAAAGTCGATGAATTCGGTAACGAGATTCCGGATGGACGTGAGAGGAGGAGGCTAGTCAAACAGTTCGCTCTTCATAAGATGACCAAAGCATTCCGGAAATTCAAGCAAAATCTAGCCCGTGACTATGTCAACAAGAACAAGACTCCGGATTTCAAAGGACAATATGAGAAACTAAAAGATGATTGGCCAGAATTTGTGAGGCAAAAGAAATCGGAGCATTTCATTGAAATATCGAAAAAAATAAGGAAAATGCAGCTAAGAAAGAGTACAATCATATTATGGGGCCAGGAGGGTATCGCCTTTCGGAACCTAAGTGGGAGAAGATGGAGAATGACCTGAGGGCGCGAGGAATCCCTCTAGGTACAGAGGGATGGGACCCAAGGGCCAAAAGCTGGTGGTACGGGCATGGGGGATCGCTAGACCCGGAGACAGGGGTGTGTGTTCACCGGAAGAAAGCGTTTAAACCCACCCAAGCCCTTATTGACGCAATGAGGGATGCTCAAGAGGGGAAGATCAAGTTCAATAGAGAGAATGACGCGCTGACAAAAGCCCTCGGGAATCCTGAACACCCAGGACGTGTATGAGGCAAAGGCGTCATTCCGTGGTCCGTCGGGTTTTCCCAGGATGATGACCCGTACGGTTACATAAGCCGTAAGAGAAAGACGGACAGGGGTGCAGATTTTATGGGAAAGTTGGCATCGGAACTCCTTGAGGTGAAGCAGATGGTGTATGAACTAGCAAAAGAAAGATCGGCAGCTGCAGGGCCGCATGAAGATCTCGGTAGCTGATGTCTACGCCCCCTCCTTTTCCTGTAGACAATGTTGGGCCTCCAAGAGCAGAGGTTTGTAGAACAGCAACAAGTTTCCCTTAAGTGGATCACCCAAGGTTTATCGAACTCAGGGAGGAAGAGGTCAAAGATATCCCTCTCAAGCAACCCTGCAACCACAATACAAGAAGTCTCTTGTGTCCCCAACACACCTAATACACTTGTCAGATGTATAGGTGCACTAGTTCGGCGAAGAGATAGTGAAACACAGGTGGTATGAATGTATATGAGCAGTAGTAACGACGCCAGAAAAGTGCTTGCTGGCGTGTAGTAAGTAAACATGCAACAGAACAGTAAATAAACGGAGATTGCAGTATTTGGGGACAAGGCCTAGGGATTATACTTTCACTAGTGGACACTCTCAACATTGATCACATAACAGAATAGATAAATGCTATACTCTACACTCTCTTGTTGGATGATGAACACCACTAATTGTGTAGGGTTACACGAACCCTCAATGCCGGAGTTAACAAGCTCCACAATATTCGATATTCATGTTTAAATAACCTTAGAGTGCACGATAGATCAACACAACTACACCAAGTACTAACATAGCATGCACACTGTCACCATCACACTATTAAAGAGGCATAGATCACATCAATACTATCATAACAATAGTTAACTTCATAATCTACAAGAGATCACAATCATAACCTACGCCACGTACTACACGATGCACACACTGTCACCATTACACCGTGCAGGAGGAATAGAGTACTTTAATAACATCACTAGAGTAGCACATAGATAAATAGTGATACAAAGAACATTGCAATCATAAAGGGATATAAATAAGCACTTCACTATGCTATTCATAACAGTGAATAAGTATTCTGTGAAATATAGCCTAAGAGACCCACACGGTGCACACACTGTCACCTTTACACACGTGGGACAAGGAGTCTCCGGAGATCACATAAGTAAAATCCACTTGACTAGCATAATGACATCTAGATTACAAGCATCATCATATGAATCTCAATCATGTAAGGCAGCTCATGAGATTATTGTATTGAAGTACATAGGAGAGAGATTAACCACATAGCTACCGGTACAGCCCTTAGCCTCGATGGAGAACTACTCCCTCCTCATGGGAGACAGCAGCGGTGATGAAGATGGCGGTGGTGTCGATGGAGGAGCCTTCCGGGGGCACTTCCCCGTCCTGGCGGCGTGCCGGAACAGAGACTCCTGTCCCCCAGATCTTGGCTTCGCGATGGCGGCGGCTCTGGAAGGTTTTTGCGGGTTTCGTCGATCCTCGTAGGGTTTTCACGACGGAGGCCTTAAGTAGGCGGAAGGGCGGCGTCAGAGGGTCGACGAGGCGGCGACACAACAGGGGGGCGCGGCCCACACCCCCTGGCCGCGCCGGCCTATAATCTGGGGCCCACAGGGCTCCCCTCTGGTGGCTCTCGGGTGTTCTGGAAGCTTCGTAAGATTTTAAGATCTTGGGCGTTGATTTCGTCCAATTCCGAGAATATTTCCTTACTAGGATTTCTGAAACCAAAAACAGCAGAAAACAGGAACTGGCACTTCGGCATCTCGTCAATAGGTTAGTTTCAGAAAATGCATAAAAACAATATAAAGTGTGAACAAAACATGTAGGTATTGTCATAAAACAAGCATGGAACATAAGAAATTATCGATACGTCGGAGACGTATCAGAATCCCCAAGCTTAGTTCCTACTCGTCCCGAGTAGGTAAACGATAACAAAGATAATTTCTGAAGTGACATTCTACCAACATAATCTTGATCATACTATTGTAAAGCATGAATGAAGTGATTCAAAGCAATGGTAAAGACTATGGTTAAACAACTGAACCATATAGCAAAGACTTTTCATGAATAGTACTTTCAAGACAAGCATCAATAAGTCTTGCATAAGAGTTAACTCATAAAGCAATAGATTCAAAGTAAAAGCATTGAAGCAACACAAAGGAAAATTAAGTTTCAGCGGTTGCTTTCAACTTGTAACATGTATATCTCATGGATATTGTCAACATAAAGTAATATAACAAGTGCAATATGCAAGTATGTAGGAATCAATGCACAGTTAACACAAGTGTTTGCTTCTTAAGATAGAAAGAAATGAGTAAACTGACTCAACAATAAAAGTAGAAGAAAGGCCCTTCACAGAGGGAAGCATTGATTGCTATATTTGTGCTAGAGCTTTTATTTTGAAAACAAGAAAAATTTTTGTCAACGGTAGTAATAAAGCATATGAGTTATGTAAATTATATCCTACAAGTTGCAAGCCTCATGCATAGTATACCAATAGTGCTCGCACCTTGTCCTAATTAGCTTGGATTTACATGGATTATCATAGCATAGCACATGTTTCAACCAAGTGTCACAAAGGGGTACCTCTATGCCGCCTGTACAAAGGTCTAAGGAGAAAGCTCGCATTAGATTTCTCGCTTTTGATTATTCTCAACTTAGACATCCATACCGGGACAACATAGACAACAGATAATGGACTCCTATTTAATGCGTAAGCATTCAACAACAGATAATATTCTCATAAGAGATTGAGGTTTGTTGTCCAAACTGAAACTTCCACCATGGATCATGGCTTTAGTTAGCGGCCCAATGTTCTTCTCTAACAATATGCATACTCAAACCATTTGATCATGATAAATCACCCTTACTTCAGACAAGACGAACATGCATAGCAACTCACATGATATTCAACAAAGAAATAGTTGATGGCGTCCCCAGGAACATGGTTATCGCACAACAAGCAACTTAATAAGAAATAAGATACATAAGTACATATTCAATACCACAATAGTTTTCAGGCTATTTGTCCCATGAGCTATATATTGCAAAGATAAAGAATAGAAATTTTAAAGGTAGCACTCAAGCAATTTACTTTGGAATGGCGGAGAAATACCATGTAGTAGGTAGGTATGGTGGACACAAGTGGCATAGTGTTTGGCTCAAGGATTTTGGATGCATGAGAAGTATTCCCTCTCGATACAAGGCTTAGGCTAGCAAGGTTATTTGAAGCAAACACAAGTATGAACCGGTACAGCAAAACTCACATAAGAATATATTGCAAGCATTATAAGACTCTACACTGTCATCCTTGTTGCTCAAACCCTTACTAGAAAATATCTAGACTTTAGAGAGACCAATCATGCAAACCAAATTTCAACAAGCTCTACAGTATTTCTTCACTAATAGGTGCAAAGTACATGATGCAAGAGCTTAAACATGAGCACAACAATTGCCAAGTATCAAATTATTCAAGACATTATACCAATTACCACATGTAGCATTTTCTGTTTCCAACCATATAACAATTAACGAAGCAGTTTCAACCTTCGCCATGAACACTAAAAGTAAAGCTAAGAACACATGTGTTCATATGAACCAGCGGAGCATGTCTCTCTCCCACACAAGCATTTATTCAAGCAAAACAAAAATAAAAACAAACAGACGCTCCAAGTAAAGTACATAAGATGTGACCGAATAAAAATATAGTTTCAAGAGAAGTGACCTGATAAGTTGTCGATGAAGAAGGGGATGCCTTGGGCATCCCCAAGCTTAGATGCTTGAGTCTTCTTGAAATATGCAGGGATGAACCACCGGGGCATCCCCAAGCTTGGAGCTTTCACTCTCCTTGATCATATTATATCATCCTCCTCTCTTGACCCTTGAAAACTTCCTCCACACCAAACTCAAAACAAACTCATTAGAGGGTTAGTGCATAATTAAAAATTCACATGTTCAGAGGTGACACAATCATTCTTAACACTTCTGGACATTGCACAAAGCTACTGGAGGTTAATGGAACAAAGAAATCCATCCAACACAGCAAAAGAGGCAATGCAAAAAAAAAGGCAGATTCTGTCAAAACAGAACAGTCCGTAAAGATGAATTTTTTAGAGGCACCAGACTTGCTCAGATGAAAATGCTCAAATTGAATGAAAGTTGCGTACATATCTGAGGATCACGCACGTAAATTGGATTATTTTTCTGAGTTACCTACAGACGTAGGGACTCAATTTCGTGACAGCAAGAAAACTGTTTCTGTGCAGTAATCCAAATCTAGTATCAACTCTACTATCAAAGACTTTACTTGGCACAACAATGCAATAAAACAAAGATAAGGAGAGGTTGCTACAGTAGTAACAACTTCCAAGACTCAAATATAAAATAAAAGTACTGTAGCAAAATAAAAACATGGGTTATCTCCCAAGAAGTGCTTTGTTTATAGTCATTAAAATGGGCTCAGCAGTTTTAATGATGCACTCGCAAGAAATAGTATTTGAAGCAAAAGAGAGCATCAAGAGGCAAATTCAAAACAAATTTAAGCCTAACATGCTTCCTATGAAAAGGAATCTTGTAAATAAACAAGTTCATGAAGAGCAAAGTGACAAGCATAGGAAGATAAAACAAGTGTAGCTTCAAAAATTTCAGTGCATAGAGAGGTGTTTTAGTAAGATGAAAATTTCTACAACCATATTTTCCTCTCTCATAATAGCTTTCAGTAGCAACATGAACAAATTCAAAAATATAACTATCACATAAAGCATTCTTATCATGAGTCTCATGCATAAAATTATTACTCTCCACATAAGCATAGTCATTCTTGTTAATTGTAGTGGGAGCAAATTCAACATAGTAGCTATCATCAAATATAGGAGGCATATTGTAATCATAATCAAATTTATCCTCCATAGTAGGTGGCACCAAAAGGCTACTATCATTATAATCATCATAAATAGGAGGCAAAGTATCATCAAAGTAAATTTTCTCCTCAATGCTTGGGGGACTAAAAATATCATGCTCATCAAAGCCAGCTTCCCCAAGCTTAGAATTTTCTATATCATTAGCAACAATGGTGTTCAAAGCGTTCATACTAATATGTTCCATGGGTTTTTTAATTTCCGCATCAAACCATCCATGTCTTAAATCAGGAAATATAATAAGAAGCTCATTGTTGTCCATTATGCCCAACTAGTGTAAACAAGAAACAAAAAGATGCAATTGCAGGATCTAAAGGAAATAGCTTCGAGCAATCACAACGGTACCAGAAAAGTGTTTGGTTACCTGGGACCAGCGTGTGAGTGCCTTTTACCTTTCCTCCCCGGCAACGGCGCCAGAAAAGTGCTTGATGTCTACGCCCCCTCCTTTTCCTGTAGACAGTGTTGGGCCTCCAAGAGCAGAGGTTTGTAGAACAGCAGCAAGTCCCTTAAGTGGATCACCCAAGGTTTATCGAACTCAGGGAGGAAGAGGTCAAAGATATCCCTCTCAAGCAACCCTGCAACCACAATACAAGAAGTCTCTTGTGTCCCCAACACACCTAATACACTTGTTAGATGTATAGGTGCACTAGTTCGGCGAAGAGATAGTGAAACACAGGTGGTATGAATGTATATGAGCAGTAGTAACGGCGCCAGAAAAGTGCTTGCTGGCGTGTAGTAAGTAAACATGCAACAGAACAGTAAATAAACGGAGATTGCAGTATTTGGGACAAGGCCTAGGGATTATACTTTCACTAGTGGACACTCTCAACATTGATCACATAACAGAATAGATAAATGCTATACTCTACACTCTCTTGTTGGATGATGAACACCACTAATTGTGTAGGGTTACACGAACCCTCAATGCCGGAGTTAACAAGCTCCACAATATTCGATATTCATGTTTAAATAACCTTAGAGTGCACGATAGATCAACACAACTACACCAAGTACTAACATAGCATGCACACTGTCACCATCACACTATGAAGGAGGCATAGATCACATCAATACTATCATAGCAATAGTTAACTTCATAATCTACAAGAGATCACAATCATAACCTACGTCAAGTACTACACGATGCACACACTGTCACCATTACACCGTGCAGGAGGAATAGAGTACTTTAATAACATCACTAGAGTAGCACATAGATAAATAGTGATACAAAGAACATTGCAATCATAAAGGGATATAAATAAGCACTTCACTATGCTATTCATAACAGTGAATAAGTATTCTGTGAAATATAGCCCAAGAGACCCACACGGTGCACACACTGTCACCTTTACACACGTGGGACAAGGAGTCTCCGGAGATCACATAAGTAAAATCCACTTGACTAGCATAATGACATCTAGATTACAAGCATCATCATATGAATCTCAATCATGTAAGGCAGCTCATGAGATTATTGTATTGAAGTACATAGGAGAGAGATTAACCACATAGCTACCGGTACAGCCCTTAGCCTCGATGGAGAACTACTCCCTCCTCATGGGAGACAGCAGCGGTGATGAAGATGGCGGTGGTGTCGATGGAGGAGCCTTCCGGGGGCACTTCCCCGTCCCGGCGGCGTGCCGGAACAGAGACTCCTGTCCCCCAGATCTTGGCTTCGCGATGGCGGCGGCTCTGGAAGGTTTTTGCGGGTTTCATCGATCCTCGTAGGGTTTTCACGACGGAGGCCTTAAGTAGGCGGAAGGGCGGCGTCAGAGGGTCGACGAGGCGGCGACACAACAGGGGGGCGCGGTCCACCCCCTGGCCGCGCCGGCCTATCATCTGGCGCCCACAGGGCTCCCCTCTGGCGGCTCTCGGGTGTTCTGGAAGCTTCGTGGGATTTTAAGATCTTGGGCGTTGATTTCGTCCAATTCCGAGAATATTTCCTTACTAGGATTTCTGAAACCAAAAACAGCAGAAAACAGGAACTGGCACTTCGGCATCTCGTCAATAGGTTAGTTCCAGAAAATGCATAAAAACAATATAAAGTGTGAACAAAACATGTAGGTATTGTCATAAAACAAGCATGGAACATAAGAAATTATCGATACGTCGGAGACGTATCAGTAGCCAGCAGCGGAGAAGCAGTGTGGCTTCCACGGAAGCCCCGTCTGGTGCTAATGCATCCTTGCTGGACCGGCTGGTGCTACCTCGGCTGGTGCTAATGCACCAATGGTCTAGATTTGTGCACCGGAGCCTCACTACCCCGTGGATGATGTAAAGGAGATGAAAGAATGTGATCTGCATTTTCCAGTGGGGGGCATATGTTCCACGAAGGTAGCTAGCGGCAGTGCTTTACCCTGTACACCTGGAGCACTCCACCACAATAACCCCATTGAAGATGGCTATGCTCGTGGCACGGTGGAAGAAATAGTCCAAGGGTTTGAGGAGCTGGAGATTGACATTGCTACACCCGAAGGGGAGAGAAGACTTGGAGATGTCAAGCGCCAGTTCATTCTATGGAAAAAGAAGTACATAGTGTTTCCAGGCGAGGCGCCAAGGCTAACAAGTCCACCCCCCTCCGGTGGTGGTGGTGGCGGTGGTGGTGGTGGTTCACCTACACCTCCTTCACGTCAGCCGACGCCGCCCCCCAATCCACAACCTCCGGCGGGTAATCAGCCGCCGCCCCCCCCCCCCCCAGTCCTCATCCGGCGGGTACGCCACCCCCCAATCCTCGTCCGGCGGGTACGCCGCCCCCCAATCCACCTCCGGTGAAGAAGCGGAAGCAGATGGACAGCAAGGCAACCTCCTCCTGGACTATTAACCCGGACCCTTATGTACCTAAGACCACAAAGGTACCGGAGCCATCATTGAAGCCTCTCCTCCCAAGGCCTTGGGAACTGAGTGAAGAGCCAACCAACTTGGCCGCGGCTGCTGATCATGAGAAATGAAGGCGGATATGAAGGCGAAAAGAGAGCCTGAGCCCAAGCCAGTATTTTCTGAGAAGAAAAAGAAGTGGGCTAAGTCATTTTTGAGCACACCGTCCCAAGCCGAGAAGAATATGCCTGACGACTATGGACGTGAACTTCGTAGGCAAGCACTCATATTGAAGGAGAAGAAAGACTTGGCGGAGAAGGAGAAGAAATCCTTGGAGGAGGAGAAAAATCAAAGTAAAAAAAGCGGGAAACAAGTTGTCTAGCTCGGGGAACAAAGTAAACAATCGATCCCCCCGCTCATAGTGAAATCCGCCGGTCCAGATGCTGAACTAATGGACCCCACTATCATAGCAACTGCGGCGGCACAGGGAATGACTGTAACGGGTGCCAGAGAACAAGCGGCCCAGATCGGTATGACTTCGTGCAGTGTTAGGCCTTGAGGAGGCGCCAATGAGTGTGGTAGCAATTACATATGTGCCGAATGGGCCTCTCATCGAGCCTGCGCAGGAAGAGGATCTACCAGCACAAATGCAAAATCTCCTACGTTGGTACAAGAGTTACATAAAAACTAACGCCGGCAAAGAATATATTTATGCGGAAGTTAGACATGAGCATCACTTCAAACATTACTATGTAACAGTTCATCTGAGTGAATTGTTCCAGCTGTTCAATCTGCGCGAGCTCGACAAATCTATCATCAGTTGCTACGTTCTGTAAGTGATTTATTTCTACCCCATCTCGTTCATTGCCTGCACTATATATATATATATATATATATATATAAATATATATATATATATATATATATATATTTTTATATATATATATATATATATATATATTGTCCTAACTATATTGTTGTGTACGCTATTATGCAGAATGAAGATTAGGGAATGCAGAATAAGAAACATCCATGATGTTGGGTTCATTGACCCGCACATCGTTAATGGATATGTGTTAGAAAAACACCCCCGCGACGTGGACCAAGACCTGTTAGATTTTCTTAGAAAGCAGCAGCTCAAAAGTGAAATTCTATTTCTTTACCATTTTGGGTGAGTGTTTCTGTCTTGAGCACATTCTCTTTTGTTTACTCCATGCATGGTATGTCTAATCGATGAGTTATGCATGACTGTGCTTTGTATCGTGTCTGTAGGTTCCACTGGATTCTGCTCATAATTGAAGTTCACACCTCCAGAGTTCTCGTCATGGACTCTCTGAATATGGATTCAAAGCTTTGGGTCAACATGAGAAATATGATGCAAAAGTAATTATTTTCAATCATTTGCGCTCTATATCGATCGGCCTCTTTCGTTCATTTCCTAATATCAAGTAACTAATAACTCCCTTGTTCATTTAACTTTCTTTGCCCTGTAGGGTTTGGAGACGGTTCACAGATGAAACGGTCGGTGAATTTAAAAAAGAGCTAGAATTTAGAAAGCTACTGTCTGGGGATGTTCAGCCACCGGGGACCAATCTATGTGGATACTATGTTTGTGAGTTCATCCGGAGATACACCTCTGAGCGGAAGCCGTCGGATAACAACATCAAGAGGAATAACTTCCGGAAGACGCTTAGTCCAGAAGCTCGCTTCCGACCAATTCAAGAGGAACTAGCAGGATTTTTTATGAGGGATGTCCTCCATCCTAAAGGAGTATCACGAGGACGTAGAACTTCTGATGCCGTAAATTATGTATGGAAACTTGTTCGAAATTGTATATGGTCATTCGAGATTGAATATATATTGTATATTCCTCTTGAATTCTTCTTGGTTCTAATTTCAAACTTCTTTGAAATTGTACATTCATATGCATGTATACATGGGCGGAGCGCCTTGGAGGCGATACTGGGCTACAGCCCCCCCTTCCAAAATCGTAGCTAGGCATACTCTGTATCGGCCGCCTTTTATTTCGCTGCATCGGCCGGTTTTTGGCATACTACTACTTCATCCAGTTCAATGACAGCGAGAGTAATCAAGCACAGGGCAGCAAGAAGAGAAATCCATCGGTTCTCATCCGGTAGATCCCCACCTTGGCCCATTACGTGTCCGGTATGTAGACTGTAATCGCCTGTGTGACGGGATGGTGTCTGAATCTTGATGGCAGTGCTCAATCTAATAGTAGTGAATTATGTTTTGTTTAACCTCGACGCTTGGGCCGTCGAGTGATTCTTGATGTTTTTCCTCGCTGGCCATGCTATATCTTTTTTTTTTTTTTGAGAAACACAGTACAAACGCAGGCGCTCACATACACGCGCATACACTCACCCCTATGAACGCACACACGCACACCCTACCCTTATGAGCACCTCCGGAAGACCGAGACAGCGGATTGGATCTTGAAATTGACGAAGTCACCACAGGCGCCTCGCTATCGACGGGAACGTCGCCTCCCACTGAAAGAATATTCCGCCTTTATGAGACACACATATGTCAAACCTGGGGTTTGAACTCTGGTGGGCTGGGGGTACAACCACCCTCCTAACCACCCAACCTCAGGTTGGTTCTCGCCATGCTATATCTTTTGATTAGCTCCTCCTTTTTATTACTATATAAATACGGCTACAAGTCGCTTTAGTATGCTAGTTCTAATGGAAAAATCAAGAAATCACTGCTGGCCTCATAGGCCTTGGCATATGTGGATGTTGGTCAAACAAATTATATTTCCTC
The DNA here is from genome assembly GCF_019359855.2 of Lolium perenne. Taxonomy (NCBI): domain Eukaryota; kingdom Viridiplantae; phylum Streptophyta; class Magnoliopsida; order Poales; family Poaceae; genus Lolium; species Lolium perenne. The sequence goes on from NC_067246.2 coordinate 347,486,048, forward strand.
CCTTACTTGATATGTATAATTCCTGTGGAAATCAAGAAATTAAGTGCATTTTCATGCTTGAAAATCATATATTGATGTTACGAATGAAATTACAGCAAAATTATCGTGAACTTGTTTTAAAAAATAGGACTGATATCGGTCGAACTCGCCAAATCTAGACTCACGGTGGAACGCCCTCTCCGCCGTGCGATCAAGATCCAAAAGTGGCTGCAAATTCCGAAAAATAATCTCTGGAAGATGGACCTCTATAGAAAAATTTGGCTGGTAACTTCATAATTCCATTCCACGAGGAGGCTTCTGTGCGTTTATGATGCTCAGAAAAAAATATGCATAGAGTTAATCTGGCGGCCAAATTTTTTCAGCCCCCCCTCTGCTTTTAGTCACGCTCGGCCACTACATGTATATAGTAGCGTAGAATATGTGAAACTCCTTCAAAATTAAAATAAAACACAAAATAAAATAAAAAAGAAATAAAACAATAAAAATTAAAAAGAAACCAGATTTAGGGGGGCTAAAACACTAAACCTGTGGAGGCCTTTAGTCGCGGTTGGCCAGAAGAACCGCGACTAAAGGTACTCCGCCCCGACGGTCGCCTGGCGCTCACGTGGACGTGCCTTTAGTCGCGGTACGTAAGCAACCGCGACTAAAGGCGGGGCCTTTAATCGCGCTTAATTGGTCCCGGTTGCGCAACCGTAACTAATGGCAGTTGCAAACCGGGACTAAAGCCCCTTTTTCTACCAGTGTCGGTCGTTGACGTCGCCGTCTCGTCCAACCTCTCCAGGAGGCCCCTCAGGAACCCTACGTTCATCCTCACCTCCCTCTAGATGTCGATCTTTTCATGTGTTTTATTTTGGCAGTGGCTTGATCTGGCGGTCTAAGTATTAATAGAGACCAGGGAGGGTACGTGGAACCGGGGAGCCGGTCGGAGTCGATCGGCTGATAGGCCACAAGCCCACCTTGGCAGTGGATCGTAGTATGAGGCATCGATCTTTTTTTTTCGAGAATACATCCTGGAAGACGTATCAATCACATAGAAGAAGAGGCTGACAGCCGATACAACTCCACACACACCCAAGACGATACATAGCCAAGCGGCTTACAACACCCCGCTACAAACGACCCGATGAGAGCTACCCGCCCCCAACATCTTACCAAAAAAGGTGAGGAGATGGAGCATGAGCCACCGAACCGCGTCACGAACCAAGCGAGACACCACCATAGCACGCTCGCGACTCCAAGGCAGCCCGGACCAACGTACCTCCCCTCATGAGCCTAGAAGAGTCGGCGAGGAGAAGGCAGGATCCTTCGGAATTGGAGAAGCAGCACACTTGGTTGCATCCACCACGTCGTACGTAGCGCCTCGACGCCCCATGCCCTGGCCAGCAGCCAACACCAGCAGCGCATCACAATGCCCAGCCTCCAAATACACATCGGCCTCTCCCCATGAAGCCTCGACAATGTCTTCAAGAAGAGAACGGCGCCGTGGCACCGCCGCCGCCTTGCCCGAAGGACCGGACATAGGGTTTCCCCTATCACCAAGACGAGAGGGAAGGCCCGGTTGGCACCAAAGATCACGCCTTCAGGAAGGAAGCGGCGCCCTCAGGCGTCGCCGTGATCCACACCGGAAGCACCGGGCAGGGCTTTCACCCTGGTCCTTCACCGTACCCCCGATGTCGCCAGCGGCGAACTTGAGACGCTGGACGGAGATGCAGCCGCCGGCTTGGACCACCACCAGAAAGGCAAGAAGCCACACCGGCCTCACGGTCGCCGAAGAGGCATCGATCTTTTCTTTTCTCGTAAAAGCAGAGAAAGCATCCCGCAACCAAATATGGAAGGAACGAACCAAAGAGGTACGACCCGCTTGTTGCCTCTTGGTCGACAAAAACGCATAATGCATTGGTTACGCACAACTACAATCAGAATATTTTTATTTATTCTCATTATGCAATATCTCCAACGCCCCGTCGACTGATGAACGCCGCCCGTGACGAGACAGAGAGAAACTAAGAGCTATATGCATAGCTGATGCTGACCATAGGCTCCACAAAACTCCACACGCATGCTGAATTATTTGATCGCATCCCTGGCACCAAATTATATAATGCTCCCAAAAATTCGTATCACGAAGCAAACCAGTCCGATCCATAAAATCAGAAAACAAAACAGCGGCAGCAGTCCCGATCAGAGATGGTTGCATGATCTCTTTGCATTCTACATAATAAACTTTGCTTAATACATCGCTTGTTAAAGCATCTCCAGCCGCCTCCCCAAAGCGGCGGCCTCCAAAGATACTTGGACGTGCCGGATAAATTTTCGTTCTTAGCCCCGCATCACAAAGGCCCTTTCCGTCCGTCACGGCCAAATACGGTGTCCGGCGTCCCGAGCCCGTCCCCGGTCCACAGGGACGCTCCAGGCACACCGAACACAACGAAATGGAGACGAGGAGAGGCGGGCCCGACGCGTCAGCGACACGGGGTCTAAAACCCCGTCGCCTACCTCTGGTCAAGCGACGTTAATGGCGGCCAGCTTTCCCAGGCGACGCAGGGACGCGTCTCGTCGTGCATGGCCGCGTGGCCTTCCGCGCCGGCGTTTATTGCGGCTAACGCCCCGCTACCACTTCGCATGCCATCGTTGTACAATAAGAGCGCCTCTACTTCCTTCCCCATTCCAATCTCGCCGCTCCAATCTCTCGCCGCTCCCAATCTCCTCCTCCATCGCCCCACCCAATGTCGTCCTCCCGCAAGGACGCCGCGGAGAACGGCTTCGGCCGCGGCAGCCTCACGGAGGCGTGGGCGTTGTACCGTGCGGGGTATCCTGTCCCGCCGGACATGCATCTGCCAAGCAGCGGTCGATGGAGGATAGTCGTCAATGGGGTCGGCGTCCCACCGCTGCCGCCGCAGGGCACGGAGCATTGGAGAGACGCGATTAGGACCCGGTGGGCTCGCTTCAGCGCCGAGGACCAAGCTGATCCGACCTGGGCCCCCATCGGTAACGACGACTGGTGGGCGGAGCACTTCCAAGCGCAGCACGATGCCAAGATGAACAACACCGCCGGCCTCATCGGCCAGAGGAACACCTGGAACAGAGGCGCGCCTCCGCTTCTAGGGTGTTCACGGGCGCACCCTGGAGCACATCATCGACGGCATCCAGAACGGCGCCCCAAGGCTGGAGATGCTGCCGTCGCCGCCACCATATCCATCGCCCGCAGCCTCAAGGCGTTATACCATGCGGGGTATCCTGTCCCGCCGGACATGCATCTGCCAAGCAGCGGTCGATGGAGGATAGCCGTCAACGGGGTCGGCGTCCCACCGCTGCCGCCGCAGGGCACGCAGCGTTGGAGAGACGCGATTAGGACCCGGTGGGCTTGCTTCAGCGCCGAGGAGCAAGCAGATCCGACCTGGGCCCCCATCGGTAACGACGACTGGTGGGCGGAGCACTTCCAAGCGCAGCACGACGCCAAGATGAACAACACCGCTGGCCTCATCGGCCAGAGGAACACCTGGAACAGAGGCGCGCCTCCGCTTCTAGGTTGTTCACGGGCGCACCCTGGAGCACATCATCGACGGCATCCAGAACGGCACCCCAAGGCTAGAGATGCCGCCGTCGCCGCCACCATATCCTTCGCCCGCAGCACGCTGGCAGCCGAGGGGGACATACTCGTCCTCCACCAAATCTTCTTCCTCAAGGCCGGCGCGATCGGCGCCTTCGTCGCACTGCGCCACGCGCTACACCGTGCCTAAGCGCGAGATGAAGGACGAGCCGGAGTTCACGACGCCAGCCGTTAATCGGAGGCGCGGCGGCAACAGCGTCAGCATTCGCGAACCAGCGCGTCAGCAGTACAGGAGCATCGGCGGTGCCCTCCTCATCCCGAAGCCGGAGGCGAAGGAGGAGAAGGACGACGAGGAAGTTGTAAAGGTCGCGTAGCTACGGAGTACGAGTGCCAGCAGTGGCTCATCGCCAGCAGCGATGACCACAACGACTGCCTAGGGTTGCACACGGTGTTCGCTGCGTCGTTGATCGACAAGGACGCCTGGACGGGTGACCTCGACGCGGCGATCACAATGTCCATCCGCGACACCGGGAGGCCACTCATCGACCTAACCGACGACGGCGAGGCTGGACCAAGCGGCGCAGTGAAGGACGAGACCGTCGACGAACCTGATGAGCGTGGCAAGCAGGACGTCATCGTCGACGACATGTACAACTTTCACCAGTACTACGATGCCTCTGGCCACAGCAAGTACTACTAGATTAGGGTTTAGGTTTAAATTTCATCGAATTTCGTTCGAATCTATAATCTATGTAATATATGGCAAGCTTACATGAAGTCAACTGTTTTTGGTTAAATTTATAAAATCTCAAATTATGTTTGAGGGACAGGCCAGGGAGCGACGTTTTCCCCAAACACGACATGACAAAATGCGTCCCCCAAACATTAAATCCGGCGCTGTTTGGTGGCCGTTTTGAGAGACGCGGCTGAAGATGCTCTTATGTCTGTTCGACCAACTCGAAAAGCCTGGCAGAAATGTGACGACATATATATCATGACATGATATATCACATCAGCGAATATTCATATGAGTCTTGGACTCCTGGTTATAATGGATGGTGTTTAAATAAACATTGTCCACATGGCGTAGGAGATTCTCCACATGCGTTCAGATTCCTGGTTCAGATTTAGGTTTAAATTTAGGTTTAAATTTCATATGAGTCCTGGACTCCTGGTTCAGATTTAAACAAATTTTAAATTTTAACAAATTTCAGATTTAAACAAATTCCGAATTTGAATAATTCTATAATACGAACATTTTTAAAATCAGAAAAAAAAAACAAATCTGAACAGATTTCAAAGTCAGCAAAACCAGAAAAACTGAAAAGAACCGAAAACACTTGAGAAAGCCCAAAAAGCCGAAAACCAAAGGAAAAAACCGTACATGCTAGGCGCTAATGGATCGGCCCACCCCGTCCGTCGTTTCGTTTCAGGCCATGCTTCCCAAGCTTTTGCTACTTCGGCCGAATGGGTATGGAAGATTGCCCCTGTTGTTCTTCATATTTACAAGACATTTTCCACCGCAGGCCATGCGTGACTGCTGTCCCGATTCTCCGAGCTGCTCGTCCGTTCTCAGCATGACCGTTGTGCTCCATTTTAACGCATCCATTAATTTCACGTTCGCTACTCCATGCTCGGTTTATTGTATCTTTCCTGGTCAGTACTTAAACGCATGCACTAACTTGTCTGAACGCACACGCACCCATACCCATCTGTCCTAAGCATCAATCTCTAACTCTACTACTCCCTCCGTCCTATAAAAATCGTCTGAGATTTGTCGGTACTATAGCTGCACAAAAAAAGCTATTTTTTTCGAGAAAGCTATGTTAGATGAACTATTTGGGAAGTATATTATGTTTATAGTGATATTAATTTAAAAGAAAAGCATTTGACAAGGGTATTTTAGACAATTCTCCAGTCTACAGCTAGACAACCATCTAAATTGCCAAAGAGTAAAACTCAGTAAAGTAGCTTTTCTCACATAGTAGATTTCCTGCACAGTCGGCCGGAGCGAGCCCAAATAAAAAGGCCCTAAGTAGGCCAGCCCACCTCTCCTTCCTTTGTACCTTCTACCAGATCTTTACACCGCAAATATCTATATCTATATCTATACCTAATTATATATTACCCAAAAAACCTAACAATATATATAATATATATACTAGCTGAATACCTGTGCGTTTATACGCAGAACACATTCGAATAATTAGTGTGTGTGAATAAAATCATATAATCCAATTTAAAAGGCAATTTATTTCATGCTACCCTTTCGTAATTGTCTTCTGCTCCTACCAAGTTTGGTGATATGCTTCTCCCCTCCACTGCTTCATCCCATGTACTACACTTATGTTGATCAACTAATCCTTTCGGTTGCATGGGTACTTCTTATAGTGCACTTCGTTCATACTTATCTGAACCACCGAAAGGTGACCAATTAAAACACTCTAGAATTTGGCAGTGAATTCTAAAACCTTGGAACATGGAGTGAAGCGGTCTCCAGTTCTTGATATCAATATCATACGGAAGATTCTAGAGATACTAGTGGACAACCCATATGTACAGACCTTCAAGATCATTGGATCTGTCCCTAATATAGAAGAATATAAGATATCCCTTAACATAGATATAAGATTAGACTAGCGAAAATGCAATGCCCCAACTGCTTCCGAGGTGGCCGCGATGTGGGTTGAAGGGAGTGACCCACAGAGCACTTTTGATAGGCAAGTTGTCGTGTATGAAAAAGGGGACCGTCCTATATTTAGTAGAGCTTACTATGTTTGCTATGATACTTTGGCATATCCATTATTTATGTCGAGAGGGGAGACAGGATGGAATCATTGGATACCATATGCGACACCACCTAAAGTCGACAACAAGGATGAAATCGAGCATGAAGACTGATACGTCCAAAACGTATCTACTTTCCCGAACACTTTTGCTATTGTTTTGTCTCTAATTTGTGTATTTTGGATGCAACTAACACGGACTAACGCTGTTTTCAGCAGAACTGTTCTGGTGTCTCGTTTTTGTGCAGAAATCCAACTTTCGGGAAAATCCTCGGAATTTATGCAGAAGGCCCTATTTTCCCAGAATACTGACGGAGCCATAAGTACAAGTTGGGTGCAGGCCCGAGGGCCCCACACCACCAGGCGGCGCGGCCTAGGGGGGGCCCGCGCGGCCCTATGGTGTGGCCCCCTCGGCTGGCCTCCGACGCCCTCCTTCGGACTATTTATCGCCCTCGACCTAAAAACGCACGGGGAGAAGTCGAAGTCGCCAGAAACCCTCCAGAACGCCGCCACATCGCGAAACTCCGTCGCAGGAGCCAGAAGTCTCCGTTCTGGCACTCCGCCGGGACGGGGAATTGGAGGAGATCATCACCGCCATCACCACCGACGCCTCTCCATCAACCAGCAATGTTTCCCCCATCCATGTGTGAGTAATTCCCCCGCTGTAGGCTGAAGGGGATGGTAGGGATTGGATGAGATTGGTCATGTAATAGCATTAGATTGTTAGGGCATAGTGCCTAGTGTCCGTAATTGGTACTTTGATGATATTGTTGCAACTTGTTATGCTTAATGCTTGTTACTAGGGCCCGAGTGCCATGATCTCAGATCTGAACATGTTATTGTTTCATCATGATATTCATTGTTTATGATCTTACCTGCAAGTTGTATACACATGTCGCTGTCCGGAACCAATGGCCCCGAAGTGACAGAAATCGGGACAACCGGAGGGGATGGTAGTGATGTGAGGATCACATGTGTTCACGGAGTGTTAATGCTTTGCTCCGGTACTCTATTAAAAGGAGTACCTTAATATCCAGTAGATTCCCTTGAGGCCCGGCTGCCACCGGCTGGTAGGACAAAAGATGTTGTGCAAGTTTCTCATTGCGAGCACGTACGACTATAATTGGAACACATGCCTATTGATTGCTTTGTACTTCGACACCGTTTTATTATTATCTGCAAATGCCCTGCTATGATTGTTACATGAGTTTCTCTCATCCATGCAACGCCCGTTATCTATCCCTGTGCATACAGTATTTTAATCCTGCTGTTTATTATAATTACTACTGCTGTTTCTGCTACTCTGCTGCTGTTATTTCACTACTGCTACTGCTATAAAACTGTTACTACTGATAAACTCTTGCGAGCAAGTCTGTTTCCAGGTGCAGCTGAATTGACAACTCCGCTGTTAAGGCTTCCAAGTATTCTTTGTCTCCCTTTGTGTCGAATCAATAAATTGGGTAATACTACCCGCGAAGACTGCTGCGATCCCCTATACTTGTGGGTCATCAAAGACTTGCAAGGTCTAGATCGGAGTTCAAATGTACATCTGGAACCAAGCACAGATGGGGTAGTAGGTAATTATCCGCATGCTTTCAACGTGTTTCACATCTTATTCGTTGTTAGTGGAGATGACCGATTAACAATTTCTTTATCCATGTTCTATATGATGAAGATGGCTAGGATGATGGTGAAACTAGGGGGTTCAAGACATTTGTGAGCGTAAGGGGACTAGTAGAAAGCATGTCTTTTGTTCGGAGTTGCCGGGAGCACTAGTCCCAGCTATGTTTGAATCCGGGACTAATATACCCATTTTTCCCATTAGTCCCGGTTCAAATGGCTAGGACGAAAGTTTTAGTCCCGCTTTGTAACGGACCCTTTAGTCACGGTTGGAGACACCAACCGGGACTAAAGGGGTTGCGGTAGGCCCCGCCGGTGCCAAAACCTTTAGTCCCGGTTGGTGTTCCTAACCGGGACTAAAGGCCAATCTAGCAGGCGGTGGCCAGTGGATAGGTCGCCACGGATTTGGTCCCGAACTCGCGGAGACGAAGTCGAGGTTGTCACCTCCCATCCCCCGCCTGCCACCTTGTCACGCCATGCCTTGAACCTCGCCGCCACCCTCCTGAAGCGCTCCTCCATCTAGGAGTGGTGCCAAGGTCAGGCATCTCCGGGATCTGAGATCGCCGCAACACCGAGAGCTGTTGGCTTCGAGGCTAAGGCTAAATGGGCGGCAGGGCAGGGGCTTACGGATGCGTGTGCGCCTTTGTCGGTCGTTGGGTAGAGCACGACGCATGGCGAGCCCAGGGTGGAACCCGAGGTGGTTCCGCTATGAACAGGACCTCGGGTCTGGCCTGGAGCCATCCTCCAGCAGTCTCGATCTATAGCATACGAACCACCTCCTCGCATGATCGTTTGCGCTTTGCTTCAAAACCGCTCACCACGCTAACCTCACCCTCGCTAAAGGTACCGCCAAATAACATCTCGGTGAGAAGCTCCTTCTCCTCCTAGCCCCGCGCCGGGCTCCAGCACTACCTCCCCTGTGGCCGATTTGCTCTCCTTGACATGTTTTTCGGGGCCTGTGACTTAGACACGAGTGAACGGTCCCGACCGGAGATGGCATCAGTGGAAAGGTTGCGTATAGGGCAAGCTTCCTGCTGTGGCTGTGGCAGATTATATGAAGTGGCCGCACTGCATCGCTGCCGATCTAGGTTGAGTATGGGCCAGGGAGTTCAAAGGTTTGGATCGAGGTGTGGTTGTAGATGCAGACGTGGTGGTCTTGTTGAGGTGTCTTAATCGATTGAAAACTACAATTCTGTTCTTGACATTTACCAATTTGATTCACGAGTCAACTCCTTGATCATGGTATTGATTTTTATTGCCTCATTTACATGCAAATTCGTTCCATCTTCTCGGTACCATCCTGGAAATAGGGCTAGGGACATCTCCTTGTAGATATATATCTCTATAAACATATAATTATCAATGGGATGCAGCCAGTAAACTACCTTTTTTTATTTCAAGGTGTGACCAATTAAGTTGTACACCTTTTACCGGATTAACCCTTCTCTTAGTTACTTAAGCACATTCGTTATATTCAGTCATTGTTCATCTGCAGCATGGCTTACTGGTTTAGGATAAAAAAAGGAAATTCGTGAAGCTCAATATACGATTCAAAAACTTTTGTTGTATTGTGGAGACTTGTGTTGCATGCAGGTTTTTTTTTCTCGGCCGGAAGTTCTGAGATTTCGGCGAAAACCGGTTTTACCGGTTACCACCGAGAAAAAGAAATACCGAACTAAATTCTACGGTATTTAAATAATTTGGTCAAATTTAAATTTTGTAAATAAATTTTGAACCAACTAGTGTGTTGGTTTGACAAATCCCGGTCGGTATTTCCGAAATATCCGTAATAACGGAATAACTTGTACCCACCGATATTTTTTAATTACCTACCGAGAAAAAAAACCAAATGGCTATTTAAAATGAAAGAGAGACACTTTTAGCTCTGAGAGACTCCCCAAGTTACAATCTCTTACTCTACTATGTCGCTGAAATAGACTTCTGTATTGAACCAAATGGCTATTTAAGCATACTCGACCGATGAAATTAAAATCTCCCTTATCCAAGACTCTACTTGTTACGAAAACAAGGGGCATGTGTTGTCAGTAATTTTCGGCCGATTGCCTGCCAAGTTTCTACATTTTCTGGAAGGGCTCGGCTGAGATCAAGAACCGGCAAATCTCAGAAAAGCTCGCGAAACAGCGTACCATGAATTATAACTCTTGTCTACATTTGTACCAACATAAAATAAAGTTTCCTACTCCTTCTATCATTCATAAAATATGCTTATCTCTCCTTGGTAGTAAAGTTTGGCTTTGCTTTCATTTACCGAAAATGCCATTGGAGTGATATTGATCTTTATTATAGTGTCCAGTGGTCTTATTCGGACAACTTTTGTGCCGCCCTTATGTTGGACTATGCATGCATGTAGGTACTGCAAGCTGATTAAGAACGCCACTAACTGTTTAAGCTGCTTATCATGCTATATTTCTGTTAGATATATATAGATTCCGCGAACGGTTGTTCGTGGAATCAACCGAGCTTGATCTCGGGCTCTCGTCCCGGCCGGCTATAAATTCCGCCACTCCTTCACCCAGTACTCCTCGTCTTGCATGCTCAAACGTACAAGAGCATGGCACTCACTCATCTCCTCCTCATCGGCGCCGCGCTGCTGTCACTTACCTTCTTCTCCGGCTCAGGTAATGCCGATCACCTATGAATAAACTGAAGGAGCTGTTTTAGCCCGTGCATAGCATGTCACAAAAAAAAAAAAATACTCATTCTGACAGCTCTGGCCGGCGAGGTGGGAGTGTGCTACGGGATGTTGGCTAGCCACCTCATGCAACCGCCAGCTGTGGTGCAGCTGCTGAAGAACAATGGCATCACAAAGGTGAGACTGTACAACGCCGACGCGGGAGCGCTCCGTGCGCTGGCCAACACGGGCATCAAGGTGGCTGTGTCGCTACCAAATCCGAACCTGGTAGAAGCAGCTGGTACCATGTCGTACGCGGTCGAGTGGGTGAAGAACAACGTGATGGCGTACCCGGGCACGCTGATCGACAGCGTGGCCGTCGGGAACGAGGTGTTCCACCAGGCACCCGAGCTGACCCCTCAGCTCCTCCCGGCGATGAAGAACATCCAGGCGGCGTTGGCCAGCGTGGGGCTGGCCAACGCCGTCAAGGTGTTCACGCCGATCGCGATGGATGCGCTCAAGGTGCCATCGTGGCCGCCGTCGGTGGGCGAGTTTAGGGACGACCTTGCGCAGTCGGTGATGGGCCCCATGATCGATTTCCTGGACCAGACCGGCTCACACCTCTCCTTCAACATCTACCCCTACTTCGCGTATAAGGAAGATCCTAAGATCGACGTCGACTACGTTTTGTTCCGCCCCAACAAGGGCCAAACAGACAAGGTCACCGGTCTCATCTACTACAACATGTTTGATGCTATGCTTGACGCCGTTTTCCATGCCGAGGAGAAGCTGCGCAACTCTCTCGGGCATGCTCGAGGTAGGATGCTTGAGGCTAGTGACTCGTCAGCGACTATTCACGAGACGGGGGGTGAGGCTAAAGTAGGGTCGACCAATCATACAGTAACGGGCCAAATGAGTGCCGCGCCGGCCGGCTGGGACGCCCAGGCCTACAATTCTAACCTCATCAGCAAGGTTCTCAGAGGCACAGGCACACCTTACAGACCCAACGCCGACATCAACGTCTACATCTTCTCCCTTTTCAACGAAGACCTCAAGCCCAACGAGGAGGAGCGCAACTTCGGCCTCTTCTACCCGGACGGCACGCCGGTGTACAAGGTCGACTTCCAACACCCTGGCCCTAGCCCTGGGCCGGGGACTAGCTGGTGCGTAGCGAATGCGGCGGTCGGCGACAAGCGCCTCCAAGATGCGCTCGACTACGCCTGCGGCATCGGCCAGGCGGACTGCAGTGCCATCCAGCCAGGCGGCCGATGCTTCGATCCCGACACCAAGGTCGCGCACGCGTCCTACGCGTTCAACGACTACTACCAGCGCAACGGCCGGTCCGATCAATCCTGTGACTTCGGCGGCTGCGGCTCCGTCGTCCACCAGCAACCCAGTGAGTTGTCCACCACCCTCAGACCGCGTGCGTCAATGCATATCTTATTTTTGTGTCATTTAATCTAAAATGGTGCTTATTCAACTGTTGGCAGAGTTTGGCAACTGCCTGCTATGATGGATATGGATGGACTCAAGACATGCATGGTTGGGAAGACCACCCAAACACCACGCAGCTCGATCAAGAATAATCACTTGTAATTTTTATTACTTTTTAACTTTTCTCTGTACTACTATGGATGATTATCAACAAATGCGGTGCATGTGTAATGGAATACAATCCCTCATCGTAGCTTTTTTTTGAACTGAATCTCATTTATATTATAACAATGTTTACATTTTCTGGATAACGGGGCAACTAAACCCACAAACGCAGAAGAAACCTTTTTTTTTAGAAACACAGTACAAACGCAGACTCACGTACACGAGTATACACTCAACCCTATGAATCCACACACGCACACTCTACCCCTATGAACACCTCCGAAAAACCGAGCCAGCCGAAGACCCATTAGTCCCGGTTCCTATTTAAACCGGGACTAAAACTTCCAGAGATGCTGGACCAAAGCCATGTTTTTTACTAGCGGTTTGCAGAGTTTGGCAACTGCGTGCTCTGATATATGGATGGACTCAAGGCATGCTTGGTTGGGAAGACCACCCAAACACCAGGAAGCTCGGTAAAGAATAATCACTTGTAATTTTTATTACTTTTTGACTTCTCTGTACTACTATGGATGATTATCAACAAATCCGGTGCATGTGTAATGGAATACTATCCCTCATTATAGCTTTTTTATTTTATTGTTTTGAACTGAATCTCGTTTATATTAGTACAAGGACGTGGCTAGGCAGCATCCACTCCATCCGGGTGCTCGTTTGTCAATCCTAGCATTCATAGTAAAAAGGGAAGTCCTGCCAACCAAAAAGTTATGTTTATGACCGTTCATAGAGATCACCCTTTAAACACCGCATGTGCATTTACTTTCATTTGAAGAAATTTTTTAAAGGTCGTAACTTTTAAACCGTGTGTTGGAATTACATTTCGTTTTCACTGTTAGACGTCTCACGATAAGATCTTCGAAACTAGATCCCATTTGTATATGTTTTGACAAACTTGTTTTTTAAAAACTAACTCCGTTGTTACGGAAAAGAAACTCTAGTTTTGGCAAAGCAACTTGGTATAAAGAATTGGTTCCACTACTTCTTTTTGTATATTTTGTACCAACTTTGTTTTTGAGATACTAACCCGTTAAGTTAACGACTATTAACTCTATTGTACTAGTACCAAGGCATCAACTTTGTTCTACTAATTGCCAACCATACTTTCTAGTACCGTTAGTGACTTCGTTTTTGATGTAGACAAATTAATATCAACGAAAATACAACTTTATATCAAACAATACGCAACTTTGGTGCATCGGTATGCAGTTTCACGATAATGCAACGCCATTTCACATACTGTGATGGTAGCTGACTTAGTACTAGTGGTAGACAACTTAGACATGATGATACACAAGTTAACCATAATGGATCCCAACTTCACCATATTAGTGCTAGACAACTCAGTACTAGTGGTACACAACTTACATGTGGTGCTAGCACACTTAATGCTGGTGCTAGGGAACTTAATCGTGGTGTTAGGCAGCTTAGTACTAGTGGTAAGAAACTTCAACACCGTGGTAACCATCCCCACTGTTGGCAAATTACGCAAGATACAACTTCACATATGGGGTATGCAACTTAGCACTAAAGTGTACATCTTAGCAATAATGGTATGAAACTTAGCACTACGAGGTATACAACTTAGAAATAATGGATGTGCAACCTAGAAGTAGGGGTGTATAACTTATGAAGAGCGGGCATGAAGCTTTGCACTAGGAGGTATACGACTTAACAATAATAAATATGAATGTGCAACTTAGCACTAAGGGTATACAACTTAGCAATAATGAGTATGCAAATTAGCACACACGTAAAGCAATGATTTACTATATACAAACACAACTTAGGAAAATGTGTGAGAGAGCAACTTATTATGTGCAAAAAAACAACTTTGCTTATTTCTGGATCCATTAATACTGCCGCTAAAAATACAACTTACCACGTGTATGAGAAAACAATTTGATATCCTCTTGGCAGCGGCCGTTATGGCGTACAACTCCACCTCGATCAATGTAGGCCCTTTGACGAAGGGGAATGCGAGAGGACGGACGAACCGCCGGCGAGAAGATTGAACCAAGCAAGTTGAGGAGAGGATGAGAGATCGAGGGCACGATATTTGATGGGAGGGACTAAAAAGCAACATCCAACTGAGCCAAACAAGGACCGAACAGGAAACCACATGTATTTGTGCCTAAAATCCTTGAAGTTAGAGGAGTAAATACCAAAATAAATGAAGAGATAAGATCTTCTCTCTCCCAAATGGATTCACAACAAACTGTTGTGGCTGAGCGCCGACTTTGGCCTCGTCGGGTCCTCCACGCACAACCCCGTCCCTCCCCGCCACCTTCCTGCAAGAACCGCACTTCTCCTACGAAGTTTTCTTCCCCGGTGCCTAGCGCATCTTGCCGCCCCGCCCGACTAGGACCACACTGTTTTCATCCCTTATACAACTTAGCAATGATGGGTATGCAATTTAACACAAGTATAATGCAAAAAAATCTTGTATACAAACAAAACTTAGCAAAATGTGCGAGAAATCAATTTATTGTAGTACCAAAATTGGTACTCAACCCCAACCTTATCCTAACACACATGTGAAAATTGGTATTCCACCCCATCGCTCGATACCCATCACACCGCCCAGTATTCTTCCTCGCGGGGTACTCCTTTTCTCCGCGCTTGCTTCCTCCCCACCACCTCGATGCTCCAGCGCCCCCTGCTGGCCTCGCTCCGGCCACATGCGAGCCGCTCCATATCGCACCTCTTCTTCTCTGGCTTCGACCTCCTTCACCGATGCCAACAATCGCAATGGGAGGAACTTGTTGCGGAGGAAAGCACGGTGGTTGGCCACGGTTCCAGGCGGGCGATGCGGTGGCAAGATTGTACCGCGTAGGAGGTGCATAAGTGGGTCGGGGCCCTCTATTGGTGAATGTTGGGGTTCCGGGATGCTCGTTCAAGGTGGGGAGGCTACCCGAGGTGCGCGGCGAGGTGGAGGTGTTCCTGACAGCGTGTGGTGTAGAGGTTCTTGACCTCGCGGCAGCACACGACGTAGAGGTCCCCCTCCTCCCCCCCACCCGGCGGCGCGCAGTGAGGTGGTGGTGTTCCTGGCGGCGCATGGTGCATAGGTGCGTGGCCTCGCGGTGGCACGTGGCAAAGAGGTGGGGAGCCTCCCAGTGGCCCGCGGCGAGGTGGGGGTGTTCCTGGCGAAGCTTGGTGCAGAGGTGGGTTGCCTGCCGGAGGTGTGCGATGCGGGTGCGGGAACCCGACGGCGAGAGGTAGAGCACCTAGATGTGGGGTGTTTCAGTGCTGAAGAGGAAGAAGACATGTGATACGTCTCCAACGTATCTATAATTTCTTATGTTCCATGCTAGTTTGATGACAATACCTACATGTTTTACTCACACTTTATAATGTTTTTTATGCATTTTCCGAGACTAACCTATTAACAAGATGCCGCGGTGTCAGTTCCTGTTTTCTACTGTTTTTGATTTCAGAAAAGTTAGTTTACGAATATTCTCGGAATTGGACGAAACGAAAGCCCACGGTCTTATTTTCCACGGGGTCTTCCAGAACAGCGAAGAGGAGACGAAGAGGGGCCACGAGGCGGCCACCTCACATGGCGGCGCGGTGGAGCCCCTGGCCGCGCTGGCCTATGGGGTGGGCCCCTCGGGCGCCCCCCGATGCTGCCCCTTCGCCTATTTATTCCTTCCGTCGCGAAAACCCTATCACCGAGAGCCAAAATACCAGAATAGTTCCAGAGACGCCGCCGCCATCAACCCTAACTCGGGGGGTTCAAAAGATCTCCTCCGGCACCCTGCGGGAGAGGGGAATCATCACCGGAGGGCTCTAAATCACCATGCTCGCCTCCGGACTGATGCGTGCGTAGTTCATCCTTGGACTATGGGTCCATAGCAGTAGCTAGATGGTTGTCTTCTCCTCTTGTGCTATCATGTTTAGATCTTGTGAGCTGCCTATCATGATCAAGATCATCTATTTGTAATGCTACATGTTGTGTTTGTTGGGATCCGATGAATATGGAATACTATGTCAAATTGATTATTGATCTATCATATATGTGTTGTTTATGATCTTGCATGCTCTCTGTTGCTAGTAGAGGCTCTGGCCAAGTTGATACTTGTGACTCCAAGAGGGAGTATTTATGCTAGATAGTGGGTTCATGTCTCCATTGAATCTGGGGGAGTGACAGCAACCCCTAAGGTTGTGGATGTGCTGTTGCCACTAGGGATAAAACATCAATGCTTTGTCTAAAGATATTTGTATTGTTTACATTACGCACTGTACTTAATGCAATTGTCTGTTGTTTGCAACTTAATACTGGAAGGGGTGCGGATGCTAACCCGAAGGTGGACTTTTTAGGCATAGATGCATGCTGGATGGCGGTCTATGTTCTTTGTCGTAATGCCCTAAGTAAATCTCATAGTAGTCATCATGATATGTATGTGCATTGTTATGCCCTCTCTATTTGTCAATTGCCCAACTGTAATTTGTTCACCCAACATGCTATTTATCTTATTGGAGAGGCACCACTAGTGAACTGTGGACCCCGGTCCATTCTTTTACATCTGAAATACAACCTACTGCAATCATTGTTCTCTTTTGTTTTCTGCAAGCAAACATAATTCTCCACACCATACGTTCAATCCTTTTTTTTCAGCAAGCCGGTGAGATTGACAACCTCACTGTTAAGTTGGGGCAAAGTAGTTTGATTTTGTTGTGCAGGTTCCACGTTGGCGTCGGAATCACTGGTGTTGCGCCGCACTACACTCCTTCACCAACAACCTTCACGTGGCTTTCATCTCCTACTGGTTCGATAACCTTGGTTTCTTACTGGGGGAAAACTCGCTGTTGTGCTCATCATAACTTCCTCTTGGGGTTCCCAACGGACGTGTGCTTTACCGTCACAAGTAGCTACTTTTCTGGCGCTGTTACACCCCAGGGATTTCTGGCGCCGTTGCCGGGGAGATCAAGACATGCTGCAAGGGGAGTCTCTCACATCCAATCTCTTTACTTTGTTTATTGTCTTGCTTTATTTTATTTTCTGTCTTGTTTGCTTTCTTTATATAAAAACACAAAAAAATTAGTTACTTGTTTTACTTTATTTAATTCGGTTTTTCTTTGTTTATTTTTATTATTGCTAAAATGAGTAATCCTGAAGTTGAAGTTCGTTCGTTTAAGCAACAAGGGGGAGAAAGTTTTAAAGATGCTTTGTATAGAATTAGTGATGCTCATCATAGGTGCACTAAGAAACACTCCACTATTATCCTCCTTATGAATTTTTATGTTGGTATCTCTAGCTGGAATAGGTATGTTCTTGATACTCTTACGGGGGGTAATTTCCTAGGTACTCCTGCTTTAGAAGCTAGTTGCATCATTGAGAGTCTAGTTGGAATACCACCTGTTAATGAAGCTAAATTTGAAATCTTTCTTGAGGATGTCATGAAAAAGTTGGAAGCCATAGAGAAAAATCTTCCAAGTGTTGAGACTAAATTGGGAATATTACTTGATAATACTGATAAATTTGATAAATCCCTAGTAGGAATTAATCAAAGAATCGCTGTCTTAGAAACTTGTGCTATCCATGATAATCAAACCCATAGGATTGGTGAACTTGAAGAAGCTATGGGAACCTTGGGTTCAAATTTTTCTTCTCTTAAGTTTAAGGAGAAAGCTTATGTGGGTAAGGAGCAAAAATTCATGTATGTGTTGGAGATATGCCCAAGAGGCAATAATAAAAGTGGTTATTATATATCTTTATGTTTATGATAAATGTTTATATACCATGCTATAATTGTATTAACTGAAACATTGATACATGTGTGATATGTAAACAACAAAGAGTCCCTAGTATGCCTCTTAACTAGCTTGTTGATTAATGGATGATTAGTTTCATAATCATGAACATTGGATGTTATTAATAACAAGGTTATATCATTGTATGAATGATGTAATGGACACACCCAATTAAGCGTAGCATAAGATCTCGTCATTAAGTTATTTGCTATAAGCTTTCGACACATAGTTACCTAGTCCTTATGACCATGAGATCATATAAATCACTTATACCGGAAAGGTACTTTGATTACATCAAACGCCACTGCGTAAATGGGTGGTTATAAAGGTGGGATTAAGTATCCGGAAAGTATGAGTTAGCATATGGATCAACAGTGGGATTTGTCCATCCCGATGACGGATAGATATACTCTGGGCCCTCTCGGTGGAATGTCGTCTAATGTCTTGCAAGCATATGAATGAGTTCATAAGAGACCACATACCACGGTACGAGTAAAGAGTACTTGTCAGGAGACGAGGTTGAACAAGGTATAGAATGATACCGAAGATCAAACCTCGGACAAGTAAAATATCGCGTGACAAAGGGAATTGGTATCGTATGTGAATGGTTCATTCGATCACTGAAGTCATCGTTGAATATGTGGGAGCCATTATGGATCTCCAGATCCCGCTATTGGTTAATGGTCGGAGTGAGTACTCAACCATGTCCGCATAGTTCGCGAACCGTAGGGTGACACACTTAAAGTTGGATGTTGAAATGGTAGAACTTGAATATGGAATGGAGTTCGAATATTTGTTCGGAGTCCCGGATGAGATCCCGGACATCACGAGGAGTTCCGGAATGGTCCGGAGAATAAGATTCATATATAGGATGTCATTTTATGTGAATTAAATTGACGCGGAAGGTTCTATGGAAGGTTCCAGAAGGTTCTAGAAAAGTCCGGAAGAAACCACCAAGGAAGGTGGAGTCCACATGGGACTCCACCTCCATGGCCGGCTAACCCTAGTGGGGGAGGAGTCCCAAGTGGACTCCCCCTTAGGGGGCCGGCCACCCCCCCATATGGGAGGTGGAACTCCCACCTCTAGTGGGAGTCCTAGCTTGGCTAGGTTTGCCCACCATATGGAAGGTTTTTGGTTCGGGTCTTATTCGAAGACTTGGAGACCAACTCTTGGGGCTTCCACCTATATAAAGAGGGGCCAAGGGGAGGGGGCCGGCCACCCCAAGACCACAACCTGGCCGCCCCCCTTGAAGTGGCCGGCCACCCCCTCCCAAACCCTAGCCGCCCCGCTCCTCCACTTCCCGCACGCTTAGCGAAGCTACGCCGGATTTCTCCACCACCACCAACACCACGCCGTCGTGCTGTCAGATTCAAGAGGAGCTACTACTTCCGCTGCCCGCTGGAACGGGGAGGTGGACGTCGTCTTCATCAACAACCGAACGTGTGACCGAGTACGGAGGTGCTGCCCGTTCGTGGCGCCGGAACCGATCGTGATCAAGATCTTCTACGCGCTTTTGCAAGCGGCAAGTGAACATCTACCGCAGCAACAAGAGCCTCCTCTTGTAGGCTTTGGAATCTCTTCAAGGGTGAGACTCGATAATCCTCTCGTTGCTACCGTCTTCTAGATTGCATCTTGGCTTGGATTTCGTGTTCGCGGTAGGAAAATTTTTGTTTTCTATGCAACGTTATCATACAGTGGTATCAGAGCCGTGTCTATGCATAGATGGTTGCACGAGTAGAACACAATGGTTTGTGGGCGTTGATGCTCTTGTTATCTTTAGTTTGAGTACTTTGCATCTTTGTGGCATAGTGGGATGAAGCGGCTCGGACTAACTTTACATGACCGCGTTCATGAGACTTGTTCCTCGTTCGACATGCAACTTGTATTGCATAAGAGGCTTTGCGGGTGTCTGTCTCTCCTACTATAGTGAAGATTCAATTTACTCTTCTATTGACAACATTAGTATCAACGTTGTGGTTCATGTTCGTAGGTAGATTAGATCTCTCTCGAAAACCCTAAACCACGTAAAATATGCAAACCAAATTAGAGACGTCTAACTTGTTTTTGCAGGGTTTGGTGATGTAATATGGCCATAATGTGATGATGAATATGTATGAGATGATCATTATTGTATTGTGGCAACCGGCAGGAGCCTTATGGTTGTCTTTAAATTTCATGTTGAGTAGTATTTCAAAGTAGTTGTAATAGTTGCTACATGGAGGACAATCATGAAGACGGCGCCATTGACCTTGACGCTACGCCGACGATGATGGAGATCATGCCCGAAGATGATGGAGATCATATCCGTGCTTTGGAGATGAAGATCAAAGGCGCAAAGATAAAAGGGCCATATCATATCACATATGAACTGCATGTGATGTTAATCCTTTTATGCATCTTATTTTGCTTAGATCGCGACGGTAGCATTATAAGATGATCCCTCACTAAAATCTCAAGATAATAAAGTGTTCATCCTTAGTAGCACCGTTGCCAAGACTTGTCGTTTCGAAGCATCTCGTGATGATCGGGTGTGATAGAATCAACAAGTGCATACAACGGGTGCAAGACAGTTTTGCACATGCGGATACTAAGGTGGCCTTGACGAGCCTAGCATGTACAGACATGGTCTCGGAACACGTGATACCGAAAGGTAGAGCATGAATCATATGGTTGATATGATGAACACTTTGAATGTTCGCCATTGAAATCACACCTTGTCTCGTGATGATCGGACTTAGGTGTGGTGGATTTGGTTCGTGTGATCACTAAGACAATGCGAGGGATATTGTTTTGAGTGGGAGTTCACCTAGATTTTTAATTATGTTGAATTAAAATTTGAACTCAATTTGTCATAAACTTAGTCTAAACTATTGCAAATATATGTTGTAGATATGGCGTCCCCAATCAATTTTAACCAGTTCCTAGAGAAAGAAAAGCTTAAGAGCAACGGTAGCAACTTCACCGACTGGTTCTGTCATGTGAGGATCTTCCTCTCTGGCGGAAATCTGCAATATGTGCTTGATGCACCGCTAGGTGACCCTCCTGCAGAAACAGAAACCGATGAAGTAAAAGCTGTTTATGCGACTCGGAAAACTCGGTACTCTCAGGTTCAGTGTGCCATCCTATGCAGCCTGAATCCAATCTTCAAAAACGTTTTGAGCACCACGATCCTCATGAGTTGATGAAAGAGTTGAAGACTATTTTTGAAACTCATGCGGCCGTGGAATGCTATGAAGCATCGAAACAATTTTTCAGCTGCATGATGGAAGAAGGTAGCTCCGTTAGTGAGCACATGCTCGCTATGACCGGGCATGCGAAGAAACTCAGTGACTTGGAAATAGTTATTCCTAACAGACTGGGGATTAATCGTATCCTTCAATCACTGCCACCTAGTTACAAGAACTTTGTGATGAACTACAATATGCAGAACATGAACAAAGAGTTACCTGAACTCTTTGCCATGCTTAAAGCTGCTGAGATTGAGATCAAGAAAGAGCACCAAGTGTTGATGGTCAACAAGACCACCAGTTTCAAGAAACAGGGCAAGTCTAAGGGAAAATTCAAGAAGGGTGGCAAGAAAGCTGCCACACCTCCTATGAAACCTAAGAACGGCCCTAAGCCTGATGCTGAGTGCTATTACTGCAAGGAGAAGGGACACTGGAAGCGTAATTGCTCCAAGTATTTGGCGGATCTGAAGAGCGGCCTTGTCAAGAAGAAGAAAGAAGGTATATCTGATATACATGTTATAGATGTTTATCTCACTGGTTCTCGTACTAGTACCTGGGTATTTGATACTGGTTCGGTTGCTCATATTTGTAACTCGAAACAGGAACTAAAGAATAAACGAAGACTACTGAAAGATGAAGTGACGATGCGCGTTGGAAATGGATCCAAAGTCGATGTGATCGCTGTCGGCACACTTCCTCTACATCTACCTTCGGGATTAGTTTTAAGCCTAAATAATTGTTATTTTGTACCCGCGTTGAGCATGAACATTATATCTGGATCTTGTTTAATGCAAGACGGTTATTCATTCAAGTCTGAGAATAATGGTTGTTCTATTTTTATGAATAATATCTTTTATGGTCGAGCACCTGAAAAGAATGGCTTATTTCTGTTAGATCTCGATAGTAGTGATACACATATACATAACATTGATGCTAAGCGAATTAAATTGAATGATAATTCTACTTATATGTGGCACTGTCGTCTTGGTCATATTGGAGTGAAACGCATGAAGAAACTCCATACCGATGGATTACTTGAATCACTTGACTTTGAGTCACTTGATAGATGCGAAGCATGTCTAATGGGAAAAATGACTAAGACTCCATTTTCTGGTATGATGGAGCGAGCTACTGACATATTGGAAATCATACATACCGATGTGTGTGGAACAATGAGCGTAGCATGCGCGGTGGTTATCGTTATGTTCTAACCTTCACAGATGATCTGAGTAGATATGGGTATATCTATTTCATGAAACATAAATCCGAAACTTTCGAGAAGTTTAAGGAATTCCAAAGTGAAGTAGAAAATCAACGTAACAAGAAGATCAAATTTCTACGATCCGATCGCGGAGGTGAATATCTGAGTTATGAGTTTGGCATGCATTTAAAGAAATGCGGAATACTTTCACAATTGACTCCGCCGGGAACACCTCAACGAAACGGTGTGTCCGAACGTCGTAATCGAACTCTCTTAGATATGGTTCGTTCTATGATGTCTCTTACTGATTTGCCGTTATCATTTTGGAGTTATGCATTAGAGACAGCCGCATTCACTTTAAATAGAGCACCATCAAAATCCGTTGAAACGACACCGTATGAATTATGGTTTAATAAGAAACCTAAGCTGTCGTTCCTTAAAGTTTGGGGTTGCGAAGCCTATGTAAAGAAGTTACAACCGGACAAGCTAGAACCCAAAGCGGAGAAATGCGTCTTCATAGGATACCCTAAGGAAACTATAGGGTACACCTTCTATCACAGATCCGAAGGCAAAATCTTTGTTGCTAAGAACGGAACCTTTCTTGAGAAAGAATTTCTCACTAAAGAAGTGACTGGAAGAAAAGTAGAACTCGATGAGATTGATGAATCTATACTCATTGATCAGAGTAGCGCAGTACCGGAAGTTGTATCTGTACCGCCTACACCGACAACAGAGGAAGCTAATGATAATGATCATGAAACTTCGAACGATGAAACTACTGAACCTCGCAGATCGACAAGGGAACGTGCCACTCCTGATTGGTATGATCCTTGTCTAAATGTCATGATTGTAGATAACAATGATGAGGACCCTGCGACGTATGAAGAAGCGATGATGAGCCCAGATTCCAACAAATGGCAAGAAGCCATGAAATCCGAAATGGGATCCATGTATGATAACAAAGTATGGACTTTGGTAGACTTACCTGATAGCCGAAAGGCTGTCGAGAATAAATGGATCTTCAAGAGAAAAACAGATGCTGATGGTTATATTACTGTCTATAAAGCTCGACTTGTCGCAAAGGGTTTCCGACAAATTCAAGGAGTTGACTACGATGAGACTTTCTCACCTGTAGCGAAGCTAAAATCTGTGAGGATTTTGTTAGTAATAGCTGCATTTTTCGATTATGAGATTTGGCAGATGGATGTCAAAACAGCGTTCCTTAATGGAGACATTGAGGAAGAGTTGTATATGGTACAACCCAAAGGTTTTCTCGATCCTAAAAATGCTGACAAAGTATGCAAACTTCAGCGTTCAATCTATGGGCTGAAGCAAGCATCAAGAAGTTGGAACCGACGCTTTGATAAGGTGATCAAAGACTTCGGGTTTATACAGTGTCATGGAGAGGCCTGTATTTACAAGAAAGTGAGTGGGAGCTCTGTTGCATTCCTGATATTATATGTAGATGACATATTATTAATCGGGAATGATATAGAACTATTAAGCAGTGTTAAAGGTTATTTGAATAATAGTTTTTCAATGAAAGACCTTGGTGAAGCATCCTACATATTAGGCATCAAGATTTATAGAGATAGATCAAGACGCCTAATAGGGCTATCACAGAGTACATACCTGGACAAGATTCTAAAGAAGTTTAGAATGGACGAAAGTAAGAAAGGATTCTTACCTATGTTACCAGGCAAGGTCTTGAGTAAGACTCAAGGTCCGGCTACGGCAGAAGAAAGAGAAAGGATGAGTCAGATCCCCTATGCCTCGGCAGTAGGCTCTATCATGTATGCCATGCTATGTACTAGACCGGATATAGCACATGATGTTAGTTTGACTAGCAGATATCAAAGTGATCCAGGAATGGAACACTGGACAGCGGTCAAGAATATCCTGAAGTACTTGAAAAGAACTAAGGATATGTTTCTTTGTTATGGAGGTGACCAAGAGCTCGTTGTAACAAGTTACACCGATGCAAGTTGGAACACTGATCCTGATGACTCTAAGTCACAGTCTGGGTACGTGTTTATATTGAATGGTGCTGCAGTAAGCTGGGCAAGCTCGAAGCAGTGCACGGTGGCGAAGTCTTCAACAGAATCAGAGTACATAGCGGCTTCAGAGGCTTCATCAGAAGCGGTATGGATGAAGAGGTTCATTGTAGAGCTCGGTGTGGTTCCTAGTGCATTGGACCCA
Organism: Lolium perenne; assembly: GCF_019359855.2. NCBI lineage: Eukaryota > Viridiplantae > Streptophyta > Magnoliopsida > Poales > Poaceae > Lolium > Lolium perenne. Next base: position 347,510,631 of record NC_067246.2, read on the forward strand.
TTAATCATTTACTGTGATAACATGGGTGCCATCGCCAATGCACAAGAGCCAAGGTCACACAAGAGGCTGAAGCATATCAAGCTGCGTTACCACTCGATTCGCGAGTACATCGAAGATGGATAAGTAAAGATTTGCAAAGTACACACTGATCTGAATGTAGCAGATCCGTTGACTAAAGCTCTCCCTAGGGCAAAGCATGACCAACACCAGAATGCCATGGGTGTTAGGTACCTTACAATGTAATCTAGATTATTGACTCTAGTGCAAGTGGGAGACTGTTGGAGATATGCCCAAGAGGCAATAATAAAAGTGGTTATTATATATCTTTATGTTTATGATAAATGTTTATATACCATGCTATAATTGTATTAACTGAAACATTGATACATGTGTGATATGTAAACAACAAAGAGTCCCTAGTATGCCTCTTAACTAGCTTGTTGATTAATGGATGATTAGTTTCATAATCATGAACATTGGATGTTATTAATAACAAGGTTATATCATTGTATGAATGATGTAATGGACACACCCAATTAAGCGTAGCATAAGATCTCGTCATTAAGTTATTTGCTATAAGCTTTCGACACATAGTTACCTAGTCCTTATGACCATGAGATCATATAAATCACTTATACCGGAAAGGTACTTTGATTACATCAAACGCCACTGCGTAAATGGGTGGTTATAAAGGTGGGATTAAGTATCCGGAAAGTATGAGTTGAGGCATATGGATCAACAGTGGGATTTGTCCATCCCGATGACGGATAGATATACTCTGGGCCCTCTCGGTGGAATGTCGTCTAATGTCTTGCAAGCATATGAATGAGTTCATAAGAGACCACATACCACGGTACGAGTAAAGAGTACTTGTCAGGAGACGAGGTTGAACAAGGTATAGAATGATACCGAAGATCAAACCTCGGACAAGTAAAATATCGCGTGACAAAGGGAATTGGTATCGTATGTGAATGGTTCATTCGATCACTAAAGTCATCGTTGAATATGTGGGAGCCATTATGGATCTCCAGATCCCGCTATTGGTTAATGGTCGGAGTGAGTACTCAACCATGTCCGCATAGTTCGCGAACCGTAGGGTGACACACTTAAAGTTGGATGTTGAAATGGTAGAACTTGAATATGGAATGGAGTTCGAATATTTGTTCGGAGTCCCGGATGAGATCCCGGACATCACGAGGAGTTCCGAAATGGTCCGGAGAATAAGATTCATATATAGGATGTCATTTTATGTGAATTAAATTGACGCGGAAGGTTCTATGGAAGGTTCTAGAAGGTTCTAGAAAAGTCCGGAAGAAACCACCAAGGAAGGTGGAGTCCACATGGGACTCCACCTCCATGGCCGGCCAACCCTAGTGGGGGAGGAGTCCCAAGTGGACTCCCCCTTAGGGGGCCGGCCACCCCCCCATATGGGAGGTGGAACTCCCACCTCTAGTGGGAGTCCTAGCTTGGCTAGGTTTCCCCACCATATGGAAGGTTTTTGGTTCGGGTCTTATTCGAAGACTGGGAGACCAACTCTTGGGGCTTCCACCTATATAAAGAGGGGCCAAGGGGAGGGGGCCGGCCACCCCAAGACCACAACCTGGCCGCCCCCCTTGAAGTGGCCGGCCACCCCCTCCCAAACCCTAGCCGCCCCGCTCCTCCACTTCCCGCACGCTTAGCGAAGCTACGCCGGATTTCTCCACCACCACCAACACCACGCCGTCGTGCTGTCGGATTCAAGAGGAGCTACTACTTCCGCTGCCCGCTGGAACGGGGAGGTGGACGTCGTCTTCATCAACAACCGAACGTGTGACCGAGTACGGAGGTGCTGCCCGTTCGTGGCGCCGGAACCGATCGTGATCAAGATCTTCTACGCGCTTTTGCAAGCGGCAAGTGAACATCTACCGCAGCAACAAGAGCCTCCTCTTGTAGGCTTTGGAATTTCTTCAAGGGTGAGACTCGATAATCCTCTCGTTGCTACCGTCTTCTAGATTGCATCTTGGCTTGGATTTCGTGTTCGCGGTAGGAAATTTTTTGTTTTCTATGCAACGTTATCATACAGTATGTCCCTAAGATGTCAAAGCCAAAGAATCATTATGAGCTTAAAATTGATAAAACCCTTAGTACCACTATGGGAAATTTAGATAATGGAGCATCTAAGGTACCCTCTGCGACAAGTTGTGTTTTTAATAAAAATATGATATTGATGCTTCTTCTCTTGATATTACTTGATTTGTAGTTTCTGCACCTAGCTGAAAGGCGTTAAAGAAAAGCGCTTATGGGTGACAACCCATTATTTTATTTCTGAAATTTTTGTTTTATATTTGAGTCAAGGTGCTTGTTACTACTGTAGCAATACCTTTGTATCTCTATTTTATTGCATTGTTGTGCCAAGTAAAGTCTTTGATAGTAAAGTTGATACTAGATTTGGATTTCTGTGCAGAAACAGATCTTTAGCTGTCACGAATTTGAGTTGATCTCTCTATAGGAAACTCGTAAAATGCTGAAACAATTCATGCGTGATACTCAGATATGTACGCAACTTTTGTTCAACTAGAGCTTTTCCATCTTAGCTTGTTAAGTGCCTCGAAAAATTCGTCTTTACGGACTGTTCTGTTTTGATAGATTCTGCCTTTTATTTCGCATTGCCTCTTTTACTGTGTTGAGTGGATTTCTTTGCTCCATTAAATTTCAGTAGCCTTGGTTAATGTCCAGAAGTGTTGGGAATGATTGTGTCCTTGCTGAACATGTGAATTTTTGATTATGCACTAACCCTCTAATGAGAATGCTTTGAGTTTGGCGTGAAGGAAGTTTTTAAGGATCAAGAGAGGAGGATGATATGATATGATCAAGAAGATTGAAAAGTCTAAGCTTGGGGATGCCCCCGTGGTTCATCCCTGCATATTTCTAGAAGACTCAGGCGTCTAAGCTTAGGTATGCCCAAGGCATCCCCTTCTTCATCAACAACTTATCAGGTCACCTCTAGTGAAACTATATTTTAATTCCGTCACATCTTATGTGCTTTACTTGGAGCGTGTGTTTTTTTTTAATGTTTGAAAAAAATCGGATCCTAACATGCATGTGTGGGAGAGAGACAAGCTCCGCTTTTTCATCTGAATACTCGTGTTCTTCGTTTTATTTTTCATATTCATGGCTGATACGTCTAATACGTCTCAAACGTATCTATAATTTCTTATGTTCCATGCTACTTTTATGATGATACTCACATGTTTTATACACATTATATGTCATTATTATGCATTTTCCGGCACTAACCTATTAACGAGATGCCGAAGAGCCAGTTGCTGTTTTCTGCTGTTTTTGGTTTCAGAAATCCTAGTAAGGAAATATTCTCGGAATTGGACGAAATCAACGCCCAGGTCCCTATTTTTCCACGAAGCTTCCAGAACACCTGCGGGGAAAGGAAGTGGGGCCACGAGGTGGCCACACCACCAGGCGGCGCGGCCCAGGCCCTGGCCGCGCCGGCCTGTGGTGTGGGCCCCTCGGGCGCCCACTTGACCTAATTCTTTCGCCTACTTAAAGCCTTCGTCGCGAAACCCCCAGTACCGAGAGCCACGATACGAGAAAACATACTGAGACGCCGCCGTCGCCAATCCCATCTCGGGGGATTCTGGAGAACACCTCCAGCACCCTGCCGGAGAGGGGAATCATCTCCCGGAGGACTCTACACCGCCATGGTCGCCTCCGGATTGATGAGTGAGTAGTTCACCCCTGGACTATGGGTCCATAGCTGTAGCTAGATGGTTGTCTTCTCCCCATTGTGCTTCATTTTCTGATCTTGTGAGCTGCCTATCATGATCAAGATCATCTATTTGTAATGCTACATGTGTGTTTGTTGGGATCCGATGAATAGAGAATACTATGTTATGTTGATTATCAATCTATCTATGTGTTGTTTATGATCTTGCATGCTCTCCGTTGCTAGTAGAGGCTCTGGCCAAGTCATTGCTTGTAACTCCAAGAGGGAGTATTTATGCTCGATAGTGGGTTCATGCCTGCATTGACACCTGGGACAGTGACAGAAAGTTCTAAGGTTGTGTTGTGCTGTTGCCACTAGGGATAAAACATTGATGCTATGTTCGAGGATATAGTTATTGATTACATTACGCGCCATAATTAATGCAATTGTCTGTTGTTTACAACTTAATACCGGAAGGGGTTCGGATGATAACCTGAAAGTGGACTTTTTAGGCATAGATGCATGCTGGATAGCGGTCTATGTACTTTGTCGTAATGCCCAATTAAATCTCACAATACTCATCATGTCATGTATGTGCATTGTCATGCCCTCTCTATTTGTCAATTGCCCAACTGTAATTTGTTTACCCAATATGCTATTTCTTATGGGAGAGACACCTCTAGTGAACTGTGGACCCCGGTCCATTCTTTTACATCGAATACAATCTACTGCAATACTGTTCTACTGTTTTCTGCAAACAATCATCATCCACACTATACATCTAATCCTTTGTTACAGCAAGCCGGTGAGATTGACAACCTCACTGTTTCGTTGGGGCAAAGTACTTTGGTTGTGTTGTGCAGGTTCCACGTTGACGCCGGAATCCCTGGTGTTGCGCCGCACTACACTCCGTCACCAACAACCTTCAACGTGCTTCTTGGCTCCTACTGGTTCGATAAACCTTGGTTTCTTACTGAGGGAAAACTTGCTGCTGTACGACATCATACCTTCCTCTTGGGGTTCCCAACGGACGAGTGCTTTACCGTCACAAGGAAGCTACTACGCCCACGTCAACTACGCGCAAGCAGCTCTTTTTCTGGCGCCGTTGCCGGGGACGTGAAGGAAAATTACACCACAAAGATTGCCAACTCCCACGGCAACAGCTCTTTTTCTGGCGCCGTTGCCGGGGAGATCAAGACACGCTGCAAGGGGAGTCTCCACATCGCAATCTCTTTACTTTGTTTTTGTCTTGCTTTATTTTATTTACTACTTTGTTTGCTGCACTAAATCAAAATACAAAAAAAATTAGTTGCTAGTTTTACTTTATTTACTGCCTTGCACTCTATATCAAAAACACAAAAAAATTAGTTACTTGCACTTACTTTACTTATTTCATCATGTTTCCTTTTAATTTTACCGTTAAAGACATGCCGGTAGGGCGCGGGTCTATAATTGGGAGAAATAATATAGAAGAATTTTTCACCCATGTTAGTATGGCTGATGATTTTTAAGATAGACACTTGGTAGACCTTGCTCCTACTTATGAAATTGCCGCTGCTGTTTTAGTTCGTATGATGGAAACTAAATTTCTTAATCTCAATCCTATAATCCAACATATGTTTCTTACACTCGGTGATATGGAAGAAGGGGAAAAGAAAGATTTTGTTTTAGAAACCCTTCTTAGAGAATTTGGTGGTATAGCAAGAGAGGCTAGAAAGGTCTTTGCTAAATATAATATGCTTGGTTCTTGCACCAATTTTGTTAGTCTCCTTGAAAAGATGGACTTGGATAGAATAAGGTACACTAATAATATTAATGGTGGTGGGGAGATCAAAGCACCAATACCATGTAAACTCTTAGCTATGAATGATGCACTAGAAAATAACTATACTTGGCTTGTTCCCGAAAATTTGTTTGATGAGAGTAGCAAGCCCAAGACCAATGAAAAGGGGGACGCTAAAACTTATGTATCCAATATACTATGCATGGTTGAGAAAACTCCGCATCCCGCTGCAGATGCACCACCTCTTGATAATACTTGATACACACTTTCTGCGCCTAGCTGAAAGGCGTTAAAGAAAAGCGCTTATGGGAGACAACCCATGTTTTTACTACAGTATTTTGTTTTATATTTGAGTCTTAGAAGTTGTTTACTACTGTAGCAACCTCTCCTTATCTTAGTTTTATTGCATTGTTGTGCCAAGTAAAGTCTCTAATAAAAGTATGATACTAGATTTGGATTACTGCGCAGAAACAGTTTTCTTTGCTGTCACGAATCTGGGTCAAATTCTCTGTAGGAAACTCAGAAAATTATGCCAATTTACGTGAGTGATCCTAAGATATGTACGCAACTTTCATTAGTTTTAAGTTTTTTCATTTGAGCAAGTCTGGTGCCTGTTAGAAATTCTTCTTTACGAACTGTTCTGTTTTTGACAGATTCTGCCTTTTATTTTGCATTGCCTGTTTTGTCATGCTTGATGGATTTCTTTATTCCATTGACTTTCAGTAGCTTTGTGCAATGTCCAGAAGTATAAAGAATGATTGTGTCACCTCTGAATATGTGAATTTTAATTGTGCACTAACCCTCTAATGAGTTGCTTTAAGTTTGGTGTGGAGGAAGTTTTCAAGGATCAAGAGAGGAGGATGATATACACCATGATCAAGGAGAGTGAAAGCTCTAAGCTTGGGGATGCCCCGGTGGTTCACCCCAGCATATATCAAGAAGACTCAAGCGTCTAAGCTTGGGGATGCCCAAGGCATCCCCTTCTTCATCGACAACATTATCAGGTTCCTCCCCTGAAACTATATTTTTATTCCGTCACATCTTATGTACTTTGCTTGGAGCGTCTGTTTGTTTTTGTTTTTGTTTTGTTTGAATAAAATGGATCCTAGCATTCATTGTATGGGAGAGAGACACGCTCCGCTGTTGCATATGGACAAGTATGTCCTTAGGCTTTACTCATAGTATTCATGGCGAAGTTTCTTCTTCGTTAAATTGTTATATGGTTGGAATTGGAAAATGATATATGTGGTAATTGGTATAACATCTTGAATAATGTGATACTTGGCAATTGTTGTGCTCATGTTTAAGCTCTTGCATCATATACTTTGCACCTATTAATGAAGAAATACATAGAGCATGCTAAAATCTGATTTGCATGTTTGGTTTCTCTAAAGTTTAGATAATTTCTAGTATTGAGTTTGAACAACAAGGAAGACGGTATAGAATCTTATAATGTTTACAATATGTCTTTTATGTGAGTTTTGCTGTACCGGTTCATCCTTGTGTTTGTTTCAAATAACCTTGCTAGCCTAAACCTTGTATCGAGAGGGAATACTTCTCATGCATCCAAAATCCTTGAGCCAACCACTATGCCATTTGTGTCCACCATACCTACCTACCACATGGTATTTCTCCGCCATTCCAAAGTATATTGCTTGAGTGCTACCTTTAAAATTTCCATTCTCCACCTTTACAATATATAGCTCATGGGACAAATAGCTTAAAAACTATTGTGGTATTGAATATGTACTTATGCACTTTATCTCTTATTAAGTTGCTTGTTGTGCGATAACCATGTTTCTGGGGACGCCATCAATTATCTTTGTTGAATATCATGTGAGTTGCTATGCATGTTCGTCTTGTCTGAAGTAAGAGTGATTTATCATGATCAAATGGTTTGAGTATGCATATTGTTAGAGAAGAACATTGGGCCGCTAACTAAAGCCATGATCCATGGTGGAAGTTTCAGTTTGGACAACAAACCTCAATCTCTTATGAGAATATTAATTGTTGTTGAATGCTTATGCATTAAAGAGGAGTCCATTATCTGTTGTCTATGTTGTCCCGGTATGGATGTCTAAGTTGAGAATAACCAAAAGCGAGAAATCCAATGCGAGCATTCTCCTTAGACCTTTGTACAGGCGGCATAGAGGTACCCCTTTGTGACACTTGGTTGAAACATGTGCTATGCTATGATAATCCATGTAAATCCAAGATAATTAGGACAAGGTGCGGGCACTATTAGTATACTATGCATGAGGCTTGCAACTTGTAGGATATAATTTACATAATACATGTGCTTTATTACTACCGTTGACAAAATTGTTTCTTGTTTTCAAAATCAAAGCTCTAGCACAAATATAGCAATCGATGCTTTCCTCTTTGAAGGACCATTCTTTTACTTTTATTGTTGAGTCAGTTCACCTATTTCTCTCCACCTTAAGAAGCAAACACTTGTGTGAACTGTGCATTGATTCCTACATACTTGCATATTGAACTTGTTATATTACTCTATGTTGACAATATCCATGAGATATACATGTTACAAGTTGAAAGCAACCGCTGAAACTTTATCTTCCTTTGTGTTGCTTCAATACTTTCTACTTTGAATTATTGCTTTATGAGTTAACTCTTATGCAAGACTTATTGATGCTTGTCTTTAAATACTATTCATGAAAAGTCTTTGCTTTATGATTCAGTTGTTTACTCATGTCATTTACCATTGTTTTGATCGCTGCATTCATTACATGTGCTTACAATAGTATGATCAAGATTATGTTGGTAGCATTGTCACTTAAGAAATTATCTTTGTTATCGTTTACCTACTCGGGACGAGTAGGAACTAAGCTTGGGGATGCTTGATACGTCTCAAACGTATCTATAATTTCTTATGTTCCATGCTACTTTTATGATGATACTCACATGTTTTATACACATTATATGTCATTATTATGCATTTTCCGGCACTAACCTATTAACGAGATGCCGAAGAGCCAGTTGTTGTTTTCTGCTGTTTTTGGTTTCAGAAATCCTCGTAAGGAAATATTCTCGGAATTGGACGAAATCAACGCCCAGGTCCCTATTTTTCCATGAAGCTTCCAGAACACCTGCGGGGAAAGGAAGTGGGGCCACGAGGTGGCCACACCACCAGGCGGCGCGGCCCAGGCCCTGGCCGCGCCGGCCTGTGGTGTGGGCCCCTCGGGCGCCCACTTGACCTAATTCTTTCGCCTACTTAAAGCCTTCGTCGCGAAACCCCCAGTACCGAGAGCCACGATACGAGAAAACATACTGAGACGCCGCCGTCGCCAATCCCATCTCGGGGGATTCTGGAGAACACCTCCGGCACCCTGCCGGAGAGGGGAATCATCTCCCGGAGGACTCTACACCGCCAGGGTCGCCTCCGGATTGATGAGTGAGTAGTTCACCCCTGGACTATGGGTCCATAGCTTTAGCTAGATGGTTGTCTTCTCCCCATTGTGCTTCATTGTCTGATCTTGTGAGCTGCCTATCATGATCAAGATCATCTATTTGTAATGCTACATGTGTGTTTGTTGGGATCCGATGAATAGAGAATACTATGTTATGTTGATTATCAATCTATCTATGTGTTGTTTATGATCTTGCATGCTCTCCGTTGCTAGTAGAGGCTCTGGCCAAGTCATTGCTTGTAACTCCAAGAGGGAGTATTTATGCTCGATAGTGGGTTCATGCCTGCATTGACACCTGGGACAGTGACAGAAAGTTCTAAGGTTGTGTTGTGCTGTTGCCACTAGGGATAAAACATTGATGCTATGTTCGAGGATATAGTTATTGATTACATTACGCGCCATACTTAATGCAATTGTCTGTTGTTTACAACTTAATACCGGAAGGGGTTCGGATGATAACCTGAAAGTGGACTTTTTAGGCATAGATGCATGCTGGATAGCGGTCTATGTACTTTGTCGTAATGCCCAATTAAATCTCACAATACTCATCATGTCATGTATGTGCATTGTCATGCCCTCTCTATTTGTCAATTGCCCAACTGTAATTTGTTTACCCAATATGCTATTTCTTATGGGAGAGACACCTCTAGTGAACTGTGGACCCCGGTCCATTCTTTTACATCGAATACAATCTACTGCAATACTGTTCTACTGTTTTCTGCAAACAATCATCATCCACACTATACATCTAATCCTTTGTTACAGCAAGCCGGTGAGATTGACAACCTCACTGTTTCGTTGGGGCAAAGTACTTTGGTTGTGTTGTGCAGGTTCCACGTTGACGCCGGAATCCCTGGTGTTGCGCCGCACTACACTCCGTCACCAACAACCTTCAACATGCTTCTTGGCTCCTACTGGTTCGATAAACCTTGGTTTCTTACTGAGGGAAAACTTGCTGCTGTACGACATCATACCTTCCTCTTGGGGTTCCCAACGGACGAGTGCTTTACCGTCACAAGGAAGCTACTACGCCCACGTCAACTACGCGCAAGCAACGTCTCCAACGTATCTATAATTTCTGATGTTCCATGCTTGTTTTATGACAATACCTACATGTTTTGTTCACACTTTATGATGATTTTATGCGTTTTCCGGAACTAACCTATTGACGAGATGCCGAAGTGCCAGTTGTTGTTTTCAGCTGTTTTTGGTTTCAGAAATCCTACAAAGGAAATATTCTCGGAATCGGACGAAATCAATGCCCAACATCTTATTTTTCCCGGAACCTTCCAGAAAGTCAGAGTGGGACCAGAGGGGTTCCCTGGGGGCCCCACATGTGTGGGCGGCGCGGTCCAAGGGGGGGCACGCCCCCCTAGTGTGAGTAGGCCCCGTGGCCCCTCCGATTCCGCCTCTTCGCCTATAAGAAGCCTCCTGACCTAAAACATCGAGACAGATTGACGAAACCCCAGAAAACCTTCCAGAGCCGCCGCCATCGTGAAACTCCAATTTGGGGGAACAGAAGTCTCTGTTTCGGCACCCTGCCAGGACGGGGAAGTGCCCTCGGAAGCCATCTCCACCGCCATCTTCATCACCATCGCTGCTTCCATGATGAGGAGGGAGTAGTTATCCCCCTGGGCTGAGGGCTCTATCGTAGCTATGTGGTTCATCTCTCTCTCTTTGTGATCTAGTTGAATATCAGCTATGTGTTACTATGGTGATGTTATTAAAGTAGTCTATTCCTCCTCCATGATGTAATGTTGACAGTGTGTGCATCATGTAGTACTTGGTATAAGCTATGATTGTGATCTCTTGTAGATTATGAAGTTAACTATTACTATGATAGTATTGATGCGATCTATTCCCCCTTTCATAGCAATTGTTGACAGTGTGTATGCTATGTTAGTACTCGGTATAATTGCAATGGTCTATCATGCACTCTAAAGTTATTTAAATATGAACATCGAATGTTGTGGAGCTTGTTAACTCCGGCATTGAGGTGCTCTTGTAGCCCTACACAATTAATGGTGTTTGTCATCCAACAAGAGAGTGTAGAGTGGTCTTATTATGTGATCAATGTTGAGAGTGTCCACTAGTGAAAGTAGGATCCCTAGGCCTTGTTTCCAAACATCGAATCTCCGTTTATTTACTGTTCTGTTGCATGTTTACTCGCTGCCATATTTTATTCAGATTGCTATTACCACTCATATACATCCATACTACTTGTATTTCACTATCTCTTCGCCGAACTAGTGCACCTATACATCTTACAAGTGTATTAGGTGTGTTGGGGACACAAGAGACTTCTTGTATCGTGATTGCAGAGTTGCTTGAGAGGGATATCTTTGACCTCTTCCTCCCTGAGTTCGATAAACCTTGGGTGATTCACTTAAGGAAAACTTGCTGCTGTTATACAAACCTCTGCTCTTGGAGGCCCAACACTGTCTACAGGAAAAGAAGTGTGAGTATACATCAAGCTATTTTCTGGCGCCATTACCGGGGAGGTAAGGTAAACGGTATTCACATCCTCCGACTACTAAGCTATTTTCTAGCACTGTTGCCAGTTTGTCAGTGCTCGAAGCTATTTCCTTTAGATCCTGCAATTGCATCTTTTTGTTTCTTGTTTTTATTTCACTAGTTAGGCATAATGGAAAACAACAGTGAGCTTTTTAATCTTTTTCCTGAGTTAAGACATGAATTGTTTGATGCGAAAATTAAAAACCTATGGAACTTTATTTGCATGCTAGTAGCAATGTTATTAGTATGAACGCAATTACTGCTAATACTATGAAGAAGTCTAAGCTTGGGGAAGCTAGTTTTTATGATCTTTTTAGCTTCCCATATATAGGGGAGAAAAATTGCTCTGATAATACTTTATCTCCCATATGCGATAACTCCAATGATGCTTGTGATATTTTAAATCCACCTACTGCAAGTGCTGCTTTCAAGATACCCATGAAAATTATTGAACGTGTTATGGATAACCGTTATGAAGGGGATGGAACTTTCCATCCTGGAGATCATTTACTGTTTTTGCATGAATTATGCGGGTTATTCAAGTGTGCAGGTATCTCTATGGATGAAGTGAAGAAGAAACTATTCTCTATGTCGCTGTCTGGTAAAGCGGCGCATTGGTACAGATTGCTGAAGAATGGGGACTCTCTTGATTGGAAGGATATTGTGCCTCTATTTTATTCTAAATTCTATCCTCCAAGTGAAATTCACAAAGACCGGAGCCGCATATATAATTTATGGCCTCATGATTGAGAGAGTATTGCCCAAGCATGGGGAATATTGAAGTCTTTAATGCTCAAATGCCCCATTCATGAGCTTCCTGGTAATATCATCATTGATAATTTCTATGCAAGACTTTCTTTTCAGGATAAAACCTTGCTGGATACTACTTGTTCTGGATCATTCACGCGCAACAAAGAAGATTTTAAAAGGGACCTTCTTGATCGGATTGAGGAGAACGCTGAAGATTGGGAGAACGACAAAGGTAAAGAGTCAGGTATAAATTATGATTATGAATGCATTGAAACTTTTATGGATAATGATAAATTTCGAAATATGAGTGCTACTTATGGTCTTGACTCTCAAGTTGCTGCAAATCTCTATAAAGCTTTTGCCTCTCATTTTGAATTGCCTAGGAAGAATTTTGATAAATATCATGAACCCTTTAAAGATGCTTGCATGGAAAATGGAATTGTTGTTAATGATTGCAATAAACATGCCCAAACTTCTGAAAATGCTATTTCTTATAAGCATGTTAATTTTTGTGGAATGCATAGACCCTGTGGAATTAATCAAATCGAAGATGAATATTGTATCCATCATATGAATGAAAAAACTAGAAAGTGGTCTAGGGCTCTAGATGATCTTGGTAAAAAAGTTTGTGCCATCTATCCTTTTATTTGTGAACTTTGCCATAGAGCGGGTCATTTTAATTTTCAATGCTCTTCCAATAATAATTTGAACCCCATGAGTGCTGCAATTTTGTATTGTGATGATGAAATTACTCCTAATCAGCATGATGAACTTACTTTATTTTTGTGGTGTGAAGAGTTATCAAGAAAAATCTCTTTGCTACATATGAGTGATCTTGATATTGATGATATCCTGCATGGGTGTTTTTCTTATTGCATTGATAATTGCCATAAAATACTTACATACAAAATATTTTAGAAGATGACACTTTGCCAAAATATGATAGGACCGCTGTGTGTTTTGAACTTATTAATGAAAAGGGGGAATCCTCCCAAGTTTCTTCTATTGTTTCTGGAAATAAATCAGGTTATGTGGAGAAGCCTCCCTTCAAGCCTCTTCCTCCTAAAGAAGGGAACGAGGAGAAGGAAGAGAAGAAGAAGAAGAAGAAGAAGAAGAAGGGAACGAAGAACAAGAAGAAGAAGGGGAATAACGAGAAAGAGGTAACGGCATATCCCCGCGTGTATGAGATAACCATAGGTAACCGTAAGTATGTTGCTCCTAATGATTATTATGATAATGAATCTGAGTACAATGATCTTCCTATGCCCTTTACCTACATTAGTGATCATGATTTGAAAGAGCACACTACTTTTGATATTGAAAATCTCTGGGAAACTAATTCTGAAAATGATGATGCTAATAATTGCCATAGTATCAGTACTATCCATGCTTCCTCCCATAATGATATAGAAAGCTCTAAGCTTGGGGATGAGGTGTTTGAAAATCCTTTTGCTACTGATCATTATATGTTTGATACATCTCCTTCTAGTAACAATGATGATATGGTCACAAATGAACATACTGTGAAAGATAACTATTCTATTTCTTATGATGACACTATGCCTCCAATCTTTGATGATTATTATAAAGAATGCTATGATATAGGTTATAACTATCCTTATGAAACTTGTCATAGTTATGATTGGATTGCCAAAAACAATTCCCTTAGTATGCAACTTGTTTACCATGTTCAAATTCTTGATAATAATCTTGCTCCAATTACTATTAATGAGAAGAACTCTTCTTATGCCAAAATTAATGATACTTTTATGCATATGAACCATGATAAGAATGTTTTAAGTGATGAGTATATTGTGGATTTCATCAATGATGCTACTGAAAGTTATTATGAGAGAGGGAAACATGGTTATATGCATCTTAATAATATTAAGTTTCCCCTCTTTATGTTGAGAATCTTGAAGTTACTCGTGTTTTATCTTCCTATGCTTGTCACTTTGTTCTTCATGAATTTATTTGTGTACAAGATTCCTTTTGATAGGAAGTGGTTTAGGCTTAAATGTGGTTTGAATTTGCTTTTTGATGCTCTCTTTTGCTTCAACTCTTATTTCTTGCGAGTGCATCATTAAAACTGCTGAGCCAATCTTAATGGCTATAAAGAAAGCACTTCTTGGGAGATAACCCATGTCTTTATTTTGCTACTGTTTTGTTGTGTTTTGGAAGTTGTTACTGCTGTAGCAACCTCTTCTTACCTTTATTTTATTGCATTGTTGTTTCAAGTGAAGTTTCTAATAGAAGGTTGATAGTAGATTTGGATTACTGCGCAGAAACAGATTTCTTGCTGTCACGAATTTGGGTAGTGTTCTCTGTAGGTAACTCAGAAAAACCTGCCAATTTACGTGAGTGATCCTCAGATATGTACGCAACTTTCATTAGTTTTGAGTTTTCTCATCTGAGCAAGTTAAGTGCCCCAGAAAAATTCGTCTTTATGGACTGTTCTGTTTTGACAGATTCTGCCTTTTATTTTGCATTGCCTCTTTTACTGTGTTGGATGGATTTCTTTGTTCCATTAACTTTCAGTAGCCTTGGGCAATGTCCAGAAGTATTAAGAATGATTGTGTCACCTCTTAACATGTGAATTTTTGATTATGCAGTAACCTTCTAATGAGTTTGTTTTGAGTTTGGTGTGGAGGAAGTTTTCAAGGGTCAAGAGAGGAGGATGATATATGATCAAGAAGAGTGAAAAGTCTAAGCTTGGGGATGCCCCCGTGGTCCATCCCTGCATATTTCAAGAAGACTCAAGCATCTAAACTTGGGGATGCCCAAGGCATCCCCTTCTTCATCAACGATTTATCAGGTTTCTTCTATTGAAACTATATTTTTATTCCGTCACATCTTATGTGCTTTACTTGGAACGTCTGTGTGCTTTTATTTTCGTTTTTGTTATTTTTATTCTCTGAATAAATGCTTGTGTGGGAGAGAGACACGCTCCGCTGGTTCATATGAACACATGTGTTCTTAGCTTTTAATGTTCATGGCGAAGGTTGAAACTGCTTCGTTAATTGTTATATGGTTGGAAACAGAAAATGCTACATGTGGTAATTGGTATAATGTCTTGAATAATTTGATACTTGGCAATTGTTGTGCTCATTTTTAAGCTCTTGCATCATGTACCTTGCACCCATTAGTGAAGAAATACTGTAGAGCTTGTTAAAATTTGGTTTGCGTAATTGGTCTCTCTAATTCTAGATATTTTCTGGTGAGGGTTTGAACAACAAGGAAGACAGTGTAGAGTCTTATAATGCTTGCAATATGTTCTTATGTAAGTTTTGCTGTACCGGTTCATACTTGTGTTTGCTTCAAACAACCTTGCTAGCCTAAGCCTTGTAATGAGAGGGAATGCTTCTCGTGCATCCAAAACCTTGAGCCAACAACTATGTCATTTGTGTCGACCATACCTACCTACTACATGGTATTTCTCCGCCATTCCAAAGTAAATTGCTTGAAGTGCTACCTTTAAAATTCCATTCTTTGTCCTTGCAATATATAGCTCATGGGAAAAATAGCTTAAAAACTATTGTGGTATTGAATATGTACTTATGTGTTCTATCTCTTAATAAGTTGCTTGTTGAGCGATAACCATGTTCCTGGGGACGCCATCAACTATTTCTTTGTTGAATATCATGTGAGTTGCTATGCATGTTCGTCTTGTCTGAAGTAAGGGTGATTTATCATGATCAAATGGTTTGAGTATGCATATTGTTGGAGAAGAACATTGGGCCGCTAACTAAAGCCATGATCTGTGGTGGAAGTTTCAGTTTGGACAACAATCCTCAATCTCTTATGAGAATATTATCTGTTGTTGAATGCTTATGCATTAAAAGTGGAGTCCACTATCTGTTGTCTATGTTGTCCCGGTATGGATGTCTAAGTTGAGAATAATCAAAAGCGAGAAATCCAATGCGAGCTTTCTCCTTAGACCTTTGTACAGGCGGCATAGAGGTACCCCTTTGTGATACTTGGTTAAAACATATGTTATGCAATGATAATCCATGTAAATCCAAGCTAATTAGGACAAGGTGCGGGCACTATTGGTAATCTATGCATGAGACTTGCAACTTGTAGGATATATTATATATAACACATATGCTTTATTACTACCGTTGACAAAATTGTTTCTTGTTTTCAAAATAAAAGATCTAGCACAAATATAGCAATCCATGCTTCCCTCTGCGAAGGGCCATTCTTTTACTTTTATGTTGAGTCAGTTCACCTACTTCTTTCTATCTTAGAAGCAAACACTTGTGTCAACTGTGCGCATTGATTCATACATGTTTACCTATTTCATTCATCATATTACTTTGTATTGACAATTATCCATGATATATACATGTTGAAAGTTGAAAGCAACTGCTGAAACTTATATCTTCCTTTGTGTTGCTTCAATGCCTTTACTTTGAATCTATTGCTTTATGAGTTAACTCTTATGCAAGACTTATTGATGCTTGTCTTGAAATTACTATTCATGAAAAGTCTTTGCTATATGATTCAGTTGTTTACTCATTGTCTTTACCATTGCTTTGAGTCGCTGCATTCATCTCATATGCTTTACAATAGTATGATCAAGATTATGTAAGTAGCATGTCACTACAGAAATTATTCTTTTATCGTTTACCTACTCGAGGGCGAGTAGGAACTAAGCTTGGGGATGCTGATACGTCTCCAACGTATCTATAATTTCTGATGTTCCATGCTTGTTTTATGACAATACCTACATATTTTATTCACACTTTATGATGATTTTATGCGCTTTCCGGAACTTACCTATTGACGAGATGCCGAAGTGCCAGTTGCTGTTTTCTGCTGTTTTTGGTTTCAGAAATCCTACAAAGGAAATATTCTCGGAATCGGACGAAATCAATGCCCAACATCTTATTTTTCCCGGAACCTTCCAGAAAGTCAGAGAGGGACCAGAGGGGTGCCCTGGGGGCCCCACACGTGTGGGCGGCGCGGCCCAAGGGGGGGGCGCCCCCCTAGTGTGAGGAGACCCCGTGGCCCCTCCGACTCCGCCTCTTCGCCTATAAGAAGCCTCCTGACCTAAAACATCGAGATGGATTGCCGAAACCCCAGAAAACCTTCCAGAGCCACCGCCATCGCGAAACTCCAATTCGGGGGAACAGAAGTCTCTGTTCCGGCACCCTGCCGGGACGGGGAAGTGCCCCCGGAAGCCATCTCCACCGCCATGTTCATCACCATCGCTGCTTCCATGATGAGGAGGGAGTAGTTCTCCCCCTGGGCTGAGGGCTCTATCGTAGCTATGTGGTTCATCTCTCTCTCTTTGTGATCTAGTTGAATATCATCTATGTGTTACTATGGTGATGTTATTAAAGTAGTCTATTCCTCCTCCATGATGTAATGTTGACAGTGTGTGCATCATGTAGTACTTGGTATAAGCTATGATTGTGATCTCTTGTAGATTATGAAGTTAACTATTACTATGATAGTACTGATGCGATCTATTCCCCCTTTCATAGCAATTGTTGACAGTGTGTATGCTATGTTAGTACTCGGTATAATTGCAATGGTCTATCATGCACTCTAAGGTTATTTAAATATGAACATCGAATGTTGTGGAGCTTGTTAACTCCGGCATTGAGGTGCTCTTGTAGCCCTACACAATTAATGGTGTTTGTCATCCAACAAGAGAGTGTAGAGTGGTCTTATTATGTGATCAATGTTGAGAGTGTCCACTAGTGAAAGTAGGATCCCTAGGCCTTGTTTACAAACATCGAATCTCCGTTTATTTACTGTTCTGTTGCATGTTTACTCGCTGCCATATTTTATTCAGATTGCTATTACCACTCATATACATCCATACTACTTGTATTTCACTATCTCTTCGCCGAACTAGTGCACCTATACATCTGACAAGTGTATTAGGTGTGTTGGGGACACAAGAGACTTCTTGTATCGTGATTGCAGGGTTGCTTGAGAGGGATATCTTTGACCTTTTCCTCCCTGAGTTCGATAAACCTTGGGTGATTCACTTGAGGGAAACTTGCTGCTGTTCTACAAACCTCTGCTCTTGCAGGCCCAACACTGTCTACAGGAAAAGAAGTGTGAGTAGACATCAATGGCGAAAGCTAAAAGCCGCAGCACTTATACTTATTGTTATTTGGTTGGAAACAGAAAATGCTTCATGTGGTAATAATTTGATACTTGGCAATTGTTTTGAGCTCTCAAGTAGATCATGTTTAAGCTCTTGCATCATGTAGTTTAAATCTATTAATGGAGAACTACTGTAGAGCTTGTTGAAATTTGGTTTGCATGATTAGTCTCTCTAAGGTCTAGATATTTTTTGGTAAAGTGTTTGAACAACAAGGAAGACAGTGTAGAGTCTTATAATGCTTGCAATATGTTCTTATGTAAGTTTTGCTGTACCGGTTTATACTTGTGTTTGCTTCAAACAACCTTGCTAGCCAAAGCCTTGTACTGAGAGGGAATGCTTCTCGTGCATCCAAAACCTTGAGCCAAAACCTATGCCATTTGTGTCCACCATAACTACCTACTATGTGGTATTTTTCTGCTATTCCAAAGTAAATTGCTTGCGTGCTACCTTTAAAAAATTCATTCATTGTCTTTGCAATACATTGCTCATGGGAAAGTAGCCTAAAAAACTATTGTGGTAATGAATATGTCGCTTATGTATCTTAGTTCTTATAAGTTGCTTGTTGAGCGGTAACCATGTTTCTGGGGACGCCATCAACCTGTCACAGCTTTGTTGAATATCATGTGAGTTGCTATGCATGTTCGTCCTGTCTGAAGTAAGGGAGATTTGCCATGAGTTAAATGGTTTGAGTATGCATGTTGTTAGAGAAGAACATTGGGCCGCCAACCAAAGCCATGTATCATGGTGGAAGTTTCATCTTGGACATTAATCCTCAAATCTCTTATGAGAATATTATTGTTGTTGAATGCTTAAAGCATAAAAGAGGAGTCCATTATCTATTTTCTATGTTGTCCCGGTATGGATGTCCTTAAGTTGAGATCTATGAAAATCGAGAAATCAAATGCGATTTATCTCCTTGGACCTTTGTACAGGTGGCATAGAGGCACCCCTTTGTGACACTTGGTTGAAACATATGTAATGCAATGATAATCCAAGGAAGTCCGAGCTAATTAGGACAAGGTGCGGGCACTATTAGTATTCGATGCATGAGGCTTGCAACTTATAGGAAGTTTTATACATAACCCATATGAATTATTACTACCGTTGACACAATTGTTTCCATGTTTTCAAAATAAAAAGCTCTAGCACATGAGTAATCCCCGCTTCCCTCTGCGAAGGGTCTTTCTTTTACTTTATATTGAGTCAGTTTACCTACTTGTTTCTATCTTAGAAGCAAACACTTGTGTCAACTGTGTGCATTGATTCTTACATGCTTACTTATTGCACTTATTATATTACTTTGTGTTGACAATTATCCATGAGATATACATATTGAAAGTTGAAAGCAATTGTTGAAACTTAAATCTTCCTTTGTGTTGCTTCAAGACCTCTTATCAAGAATCTATTGCTTTATGAATTAACTCTTATGCAAGACTTTTTGATGCTTGTCTTGAAAGTACTATTCATGAAAAGTTTTTGCTATATGATTCAGTTGTTTAGTAATTATCTTTTTGTTAGCAAAACTATATACCGTTGCTTTGAGTCACTTCATTCATCTCATATGATTTACAAATAGTGTTGATCAAGATTATGTTGGTAGCATGCCACTACAGAAATTATTCTTTTTATCGTTTACCTACTCGAGGGAGAGTAGGAAATAAGCTTGGGGATGCTTGATACGTCTCCAACGTATCTATAATTTCTTATGTTCCATGCTAGTTTTATGACAATACCTACATGTTTTACTCACACTTTATAATGTTTTTTATGCATTTTCTGAGACTAACCTATTAACAAGATGCCGCAGTGCCAGTTCCTGTTTTCTGCTGTTTTTGATTTCAGAAAAGTTAGTTTACGAATATTCTCGGAATTGGACGAAACGAATGCCCTTGGTCTTATTTTCCACGAGGTCTTCCAGAACACCGAAGAGGAGACGAAGAGGGGCCACGAGGCGGCCACCCCACATGGCGGCGCGGTGGGGCCCCTGGCCGCGCCGGCCTATGGGGTGGGCCCCTCGGGCGCCCCCCCGACGCTGCCCCTTCGCCTATTTATTCCTTTCGTCGCGAAAACCCTATCACCAAGAGCCAAAATACCAGAACAGTTCCAGAGATGCCGCCGCCGTCAACCCTAACTCAGGGGTTCAGAAGATCTCCTCCGGCACCCTGCCGGAGAGGGGAATCATCACCAGAGGGCTCTACATCACCATGCCCGCCTCCGGACTGATGCGTGAGTAGTTCATCCTTGGACTATGGGTCCATAGCAGTAGCTAGATGGTTGTCTTCTCCTCTTGTGCTATCATGTTTAGATCTTGTGAGCTGCTTATCATGATCAAGATCATCTATTTGTAATGCTACATGTTGTCTTTGTTGGGATCCGATGAATATGGAATACTATGTCAAGTTGATTATTGATCTATCATATATGTGTTGTTGATACGTCTCCAACATATATATAATTTCTTATGTTCCATGCTACTTTTATGATGATACACACATGTTTTGTTCACACTTTATGTCATTATTATGCATTTTCCGGAACTAACCTATTGACAAGATGCCGAAGTGCCAGTTCCTGTTTTCTGCTGTTTTTGGTTTCAGAAATCCTAGTAAGGAAATATTCTCGGAATTGGACGACATCAACGCCCAGTATCTTATAATTCCACGAAGCTTCCAGAACACCGGAGAGGGGCCAGAGGAGAGGCCCAGGGCCACCACACATGGTGGCGGCGCGGCCCAAGGGGGGGCGCCCCCCCTAGTGTGTGGGCCCCCAAGTCCCTTCCGACTCCGCCTCTTCGCCTAGAAGAAGCCTCCTGACCTAAATCTTCGATACGAATAAGCCACAGTACGAGAAACCTTCCAGAGCCGCAGCCATCGCGAAGCCAAGATTCGGGGGACATAACTCTCTGTTCCGGCACGCCGCCGGGACGGGGAAGTGCCCCCGGAAGGCATCTCCATCGACACCACCGCCATCTTCATCACCATCGCTGCTTCCATGATGAGGAGGGAGTAGTTCTTCCTCGAGGCTAAGGGCTGTACCGGTAGCAATGTGGTTAATCTCTCTCTCTCCATGTACTTCAATACAATGATCTCATGAGCCGCCTTACATGATTGAGATTCATATGATGAGCTTTGTATCACTATTAATCTATGTGCTACTTAGTGATGTTATTAAAGTACTCTATTCCTCCTCCATGATGTAACAGTGACAGTGTGTGCATCATGTAGTACTTGGCATAGGTTATGATTGTGATCTCTTGTAGATTATGGAGTTAATTATTACTATGATAGTATTGATGCGATCTATTCCCCCTTTCATAGTCTGAAGGTGACAGTGTGCATGCTATGTTAGTACTCGGTATAATTGCAATGGTCTATCATGCACTCTAAGGTTACTTAAATATGAACTCCGAATGTTGTGGAGCTTGTTAACCCCGGCATTGAGGTGCTCTTGTAGCCCTACACAATAAATGGTGTTCATCATCCAACAAGAGAGTCTAGAAGTAGCATAAGAGAAGAGAACTTATTTATTTATGTGATCAATGTTGAGAGTGTCCACTAGTGAAAGTATGATCCCTAGGCCTTGTTTCCAAATACTGCAATCATCGCTTATTTACTGTTTTACTGCATCTTTACTTACTACACGCTAGCAAGCTATTTTCTGGTGCCGTTGCTACTACTCATATACATCCATATTACTTGTATTTCACTATCTCTTCGCCGAACTAGTGCACCTATACATCTGACAAGTGTATTAGGTGTGTTGGGGACACAAGAGACTTCTTGTATCGTGATTGCAGGGTTGCTTGAGAGGGATATCTTTGACCTCTTCCTCCCTGAGTTCGATAAACCTTGGGTGATTCACTTAACGGAAACTTGCTGCTGTTCTACAAACCTCTGCTCTTGGAGGCCCAACACTGTCTACAGGAATAGAAGCGTGCGTAGACATCAGTTGTTTATGATCTTGCATGCTCTCCGTTGCTAGTAGAGGCTCTGGCCAAGTTGATACTTGTGACTCCAAGAGGGAGTATTTATGCTAGATAGTGGGTTCATGCCTCCATTGAATCTGGGGGAGTGACAGCAACCCTTAAGGTTGTGGATGTGCTGTTGCCACTAGGGATAAAGCATCAATGCTTTGTCTAAAGATATTTGTATTGTTTACATTACGCACAGTACTTAATGCAATTGTCTGTTGTTTGCAACTTAATACTGGAAGGGCTGCGGATGCTAACCCGAAGGTGGACTTTTTAGGCATAGATGCATGCTGGATGGCGGTCTATGTTCTTTGTCGTAATGCCCTAAGTAAATCTCATAGTAGTCATCATGATATGTATGTCCATTGTTATGCCCTCTCTATTTGTCAATTGCCCAACTGTAATTTGTTCACCCAACATGCTATTTATCTTATTGGAGAGACACCACTAGTGAACTGTGGACCCCGGTCCATTCTTTTACATCTGAAATACAACCTACTGCAATCATTGTTCTCTTTTGTTTTCTGCAAGCAAACATAATTCTCCACACCATACGTTTAATCCTTTGTTTTCAGCAAGCCGGTGAGATTTACAACCTCACTGTTAGGTTGGGGCAAAGTAGTTTGATTGTGTTGTGCAGGTTCCACGTTGGTGCCGGAATCACTGGTGTTGCGCCGCACTACACTCCTTCACCAACAACCTTCATGTGGCCTTCCATCTCCTACTGGTTCGATAACCTTGGTTTCTTACTGAGGGAAAACTCGTTGTTGTGCTCATCATACCTTCCTCTTGGGGTTCCCAACCAACGTGTGCGTTACCGTCACAAGTAGCTACTTTTCTGGCGCTGTTACACCCTAGGGATTTCTAACTCCCTACACGCCAGTGATAACCCACAAGTATAGGGGATCGCGTGTAGCCTTTTCGATAAGTAAGAGTGTCGAACCCAACGAGGAGCTAAAGGTAGGATAAACATTCTCTCAAGTTCTATCAACCACTGATACAACTCTATGCACACTAAGTGTTAGTAATATCTAAGAAATAAAACTAGAGCGATAACGGGTATGAGAGGTGACTTTGCAGAACAATAAAATACACGGAATAAATGTTAGTGCTGCAGCTATAAAACAAACTAAACTAACAGTACCATGAGTGTGGAAAGGCGGTGGTAATAGTGGTGGCTTTGTCCAAGATTAATTAGTGAAGACATTTAGTTCTTTGCCTTTGATGTAGTTTTCAATGTGGGAAAGGCTAAATATACAAGCGTTCCACTACTTGAAATTACAAGTACTATATGATTGAATTGTTAGCAAACATCCGTAAATACTAACAATGCATTAAGGTTTCCCCAACCATAGCCTTAAGTTTATGGTCCTCTTACTCCCATACATGCAACTAACCGGTTTGAGCCCTCAGGTTTCTGTCACTCCGGTAGGACTACCCCCTTCCTTTACACATACTACTAACCCTATGGTGTTGATCCATGCGCACACAAGTATAATGGACACCAAAGGACTGTACCATATCAACATACAACTCTAATGAACCATAGACATACAACAAAGCAATCAAAAGACAAATATACTACATAAACATGGCATAGATCATAGGATGAATATTATAGCATCGAACACCATGTTTACATAGAACGGTACAGAGGTTTATGAGAGGATGAACCACTGAATACAAGGAGGAGATGGTGATGGAGATGGCGGTGAAGATGTCGGAGGGCTCAGCGAGGAGCGCCGGGAGGCGGAGGCGTGGGCGGCGCCGTCGGCGACGCGGGGGACTCCTTCCCCGCCGCCGGCATCATGGGGGAGCGCCGCCCCTTAGCTTTCTTCTTCCTTGAGTTGGTGCTGGTGTATATGAGTGTTTCCAATGAGGAGGATTTTCGTGACAATGCTTGGGGCCTCCAAAAATAGGGTTTCCCATCCATATATAGTGTTGGAGATGCAATCTAGGCCATGGGATGGATGCCCTTTTGATCCAAGGGCTCTTGGGCACCTCTAGAACTTCCTAGGACTCGCCTCTGTCCTTCATGAGCCTCACAACTTGTGGCTGGACCGAAATATCCAGGTATGGAAAGAGTTTGTGTCAAATACGTCACCAACTTTCGGAGTTCCGAGACTGCCGGATGCATCCGTTATCCGTTATGGACGAATAAGATGTCCAAATTGTTCGGTTTGAAATTCTCTACAACTTTGTAGTTTACGACTTTTCCATTGGACGTCGTTTTGATGGAGTTTCGGAGCGATCTTTGAAAAGTGTTCAGCAGGAACAAATTTCGAGAAATTTCAGATTTCACCATAATGAGCTATTTCCTTCCATATTTGCCTATTTCCTGCACAACAAAGTTGAAACCAAGAACTTGTGCTATTTTGCAACTATTAATAGGTTAGTCCCTTAAAACATATAGTAATTGGTGTAAAACAAGCATGGAACATCAAAAATTATAGATACGTTTGCGACGTATCAACATCCCCAAGCTTAACTCATGCTCGTCCTCGAGTAGGTAAGTGATAAAAAGAATAATTTTTGAGGTGACATGCACCTTCAAAGTTCAAAGATGACTAGATGCAAATAATTTAAAAACAAATAAGAACACATTCATGATTCAATCAATAATAATTTTGGAACCATGCACATAGAACTTAGAAGATGAAGACTCAACATAAAAGTAAAAGAATGGCCCTTCGCAGAAGGAAGCAGAGATTAAACATGTGCTAGAGCTTTTTATTTTAAAAACATAGAGATATAAAAATTTAAGAGAGGCAATTGTGTCAACGGTAGCAATAAGTAATATATGTTATGTATAAAACTTCCTATAAGTTGCAAGCCTCATGCATCGAATACTAATAGAGCCCGCACCTTGTCCTAATTAGCTCGGATTTCCATGGATTATCATTGCATTACATATGTTTCAACCAAGTTTCACAAAGGGGTACCTCCATGCCACATGTACAAAGGTCTAAGGAGAAAGTTCGCATTGGATTTCTCGCTTTTGATTATTCTCAACTTAGACATCCATACCGGGACAACATGGACAACAGACAAATTGACTCCTCTTTAAGCTTAAAGCTTTTGGCAACATAAATTTCTCATAAGAGATTGAGGATTAATGTCCAAGCTGAAACTTCCACCATGATACATGGCTTTGGTTGGCGGCCCAATGTTTTTCTCTAACAATATGCATACTCAAACCATTCAACTCATGGCAAATCACCCTTACTTCAGACAAGACGAACATGCATAGCAACTCACATGATATTCAACAAAAGTGTAACAATTGATGGCGTCCCCAGAAACATGGTTACCGCTCAACAAGCAACTTATAAGAAATAAGATACATAAGCGACATATTCTTTACCACAATAGTTTTTAAGCTACTTTCCCATGAGCTATATATTGCAAAGACAAGGAATTATTTTGAAGGTTTTAAAGGTAGCACATGTAAATTTACTTGGAGTGGTGGTGAAATACCACATATAGGTAGGTATGGTGGACACTTTTGGCATATTTTGGTTTTTGGTGGTTGGATGCATGAGTAGAGATCATACTCAATACAGAATGAAGGCTAGCAAAAAGAAAGATAGCGACCAACTAAGAGAGCAATAATGGTCATAATCATGCATAGCGACAAAACTCATTAATTAAAACATATGGTGATATTAAAAGTCTAAACTAAATGATCAATTCAACCCAATTGAAACATCAGAGGAGAACTTCCATTTGCATCACTACTAATATGAAACATTTTTACTCGTATCCAACACCAATCAACTTATTTGAAACAACTCTCATTTATAATATTCATTAAAAATCAGAGAGCTAATCATATATAACTGAAGCATACTAACAGGCTCTGAACAAAATAGGAGTGAAAAACCAGAGCTAAACGCAGTACTAGCAAAAATAAAACGCTCGTTGAACAATAAGAGTGAAAACTAGAGCGTTCATACAATTAAAACGGAGCGTGTCTCTCTCCCAAACAAACATGGTATGATGGTGCCCACTTCATTGAAAATAAAATACACAACAGAAAATAAAGACGCTCCAAGAATAACACATAGTATATGAAGCAATAAAAATATAGTGAACAGAAACAGGACCTGATATTTTTATTGATGAAGAAGGGGATGCCTTGCGCATCCCCAAGCTTTGACGCTTGTACTTCTTGAATATATCTTGGGGTGACATTGGCATCCCCAAGCTTGAGCTTTTTTCCATTCTTCATCTCATCTCATCATTCTTCTTTCCTACACTTGAAAACTTCCTTCATACAAAACTCATCACAAATCTCATTAACAGCGTTAGTGTAATGATAATATTAATCAAATCTACAAAGTTCAGTATGACATATGAAAAACATTTTAATAAGCATTAGCTACTGTAGCACAACTTCAATAAGGTTCTTTGATCAAGAGAACTCAAAAAGGTGGGCAAAAAGATGCAAATGCAAAACAGTGCAAAAATCTGTCAAAACAGAACAGTTCGTAAAAATTGATTTTTGAAAAATAGTTACGATGCTTAACTCGAAAAACTCTAACTAATGAAAGTTAGATAAATACATGGGGAAGATGTTCGTAAATTGGCAGCTCAAACTTACGTTCTGGTGATTTTTGGCAATTTTTCTCGTGACGAACCAGAAACAGTAAACAAGATTGCAAATCTCCCAAATACCACTTTCTTACCAGTAGAGGCAATTCTTGGCACAAAAACAAAACAAACATGATAAGGAGAGGTCATTACCGTAGTGACTTCCAAGACTCAACAAAGCAGTAAATAACAGAAATATAAACATATTGGGTTGTCTCCCATAAAGCTCTTTCTTTATAACTATTTAAGATGGGCATGATTATTTGATGGAGCTCTCAAACCCCCTTTTTTTGTTGTTGTTTTCCAATTATAAGTGAAACTGACAAAGAAACAAGAACCAAATAAAGAACCTAATAGAACTATATAGGATAAAACCAAAGATAATAAAAGCAACTATATACAATGCTTACATGTGTGGATGGGTAATATTGAGTTTGAAGGAGACAACCTCATGTTGGTTGATGAATAAGGGGATGCCTTGGACATCCCCAAGCTTAGATATTAGCATCTTCTTGAATATTCTCTTGGGATCCATCTACACATCCCCAAGCTTGAGCTCTTGCATCCTCTTGCTCATCTCATATCATCATATTGATTGGAACTTAAAAACTGCATCCACATAAAGCTTCACAAAACTCACTAGTAGGTTAGTACTCATTAAATAAAATCCACAAGTGTTCAAGTATCCCTAATTTCTATAAAATCTATTAAATATTTAGCCACTGTAATACTGAGGTTTCTTATTATTTCAATCGTACGTCAAAAATGAAGGAAACTTTTGAATCCTAAGTACAATATTTAAACAAAGAGAATAGAAAGCTGTCAAAACTGAACACTCTGTAAAGATGTCACTCAATGAGATAGTTACGTAGCTCAAATCAAAAAACTCATGATTAATGAAAGACAGATCATAACCTCAGGTCTATGCACAAAAAAAATTCATATCAATATGCCATACTGAGATTTTTCACGAATTTTTGCAGCACAGCTGTTGCGGTCAGAAACCCACCGGCGAGCAGCGACGGGCAACACAGTAGAGCCGGGAGGCTCCCAGGACTGCGGCTGGCCCTGGTCCCTCCGAGCGATGGCCCGCAAAGACTCGGCACGCACGTCCGATGCTGGTGCAAGGGCGTGCCACCTGACCTATACCTGGTCAGGAAGGTGATGGATGTGCCTCGCTTAGTTTCCTACATGGCATACACGTAAACATTAAATACGAGCCTCGATCGGCTCTCAGGTTGTCCTGTGAATCGGCTCAAAGAGCCGATCCACCCTTGATCCGTATGAGGTTTACGAATATATGGTGGTCCTGCTTGATCAAAATAAAGCTAAAACGACCTACTACGATTTAGGGTTTTCACCACATAATCGGAACATCCTACTCGTGATTGAGCCTGGCGGCCACGCACGGTGATCGTAAACCGACCCTAGACAAGGCCTAAAAACCAACACGAGGTTGATCCCAGGAACATCCTGTCTAGGGCTAGCAAACTACACCCTACGCGCCACTGGATCCTTCAACCCGTTTGTAAGGCCTAACTATGCAGATATTAAACTAATCCTTGGAGAACAAGGAGCAATCATAACGGATCGGATCTACTAAATAATGATCAAGCGGGGTGCCGCCCTTACACCTAAGATAGGTGTAAGGGCGGCTAGGCGTCTCAGGGTTGCACGACGACAGCATATGATATGATGAACAATGCTAACCCTAACACGTCTAAGATAACTACGTTGCTCGCCATCAAAAAGGCTTCAGTACGAGCAACGCATGAACAGCGAATAAACGTGTACTGCCTAGATCGCAAGATGCGATCTAGGCAGCATGATGCTTACCCGGAAGAAACCCTCGAGACAAGGGAGTTGGCGATGCGCCTAGATTGGTTTGTGGTGGACGTGATTGTTGTTTATTTCATAAACCCTAGATACATATTTATAGTCCGTAGACTTTCTAACGTGGGAATAATCCCAACCGTGCACGAGCCAAACTCTAACTAACCGACACGTATCCTATCATATTTACAGATACAAGGGCAAACTAGCCCAAACTTCGTGTACAAGGCAGGTTCGCATATTCTTCCATGTATATTCTTCAAGCCCAATCTTGATCGCGGCCCACCTCTGACTCAGTCAAATTCTGGTGATAACACATGCCCCCCTGGTTTTGGAATTGATAATTCCAAAATCACTCTGCTTTTTCTTCGTCGGGTCATGTCGTGGCAGAACCGTCGCAGTATCCTTCATCATGATGCCTTGCCTCTTCCACTTCTGCGTGCCCTGGCAATTTTTTTCGTTTGGGCACCACTTCCTCGGAAACTGCTATGGCATTGAATTTCCACTATATCCCCTTTTATTTAACCGCTCCAAACAGTTTGCTTCTTCATCCCCTTCGCATTAGCACTCCAAAAGCCCTCCTGCGCCACCATGTCTTCTTCCTCCTCTGCCTCATCGGGTCTTTCCACCCAATCCTCCTCCTCCCGCGAGCCGACGCCGGAGTGGAACCCGGAGGAGGCCCATGCGGCCAACATCCGCCGCGCCATCGAAGCCGGGGAGGAATCCAGTCACGATTTCTCCGTCTGGTCTGAGGACGACAAGTCCTCGACCGACGGGGAAAGTGACCTCCGCTTCCTCGCCGACGGGGAAACGGAGGAGGAGAGCGATGACGATCGCTTCTCCTGTGATGACTTCACCTCCCCCGAGGAGGAGGAGGAGGAGAAGGAGGAGGAGGACGACACCTCCTCCGACGAACCGCCGGCCAAGCGCTTCTGCCCCTGGCCGGGGAACCTCAGCGACTTCGACAGCGACGACGACGACGCTGACGAGGAGGACGAGGACAACGAGGGCCCGGCCGGCGGCCGCTGCAGCAGCGACGACGAGCCCGCCGGGAGTAGCGCCGACAGCGGCGACGACGGCGACGACGAGGGCAGCGACGGCCCGTAGATAGGACCCTTAGCATAGGATCAGCAGTAGTAGATTGGGCAATGTACCCCCTAGTATTTCCTTTTGAGAGCAATCAGCTCTTTATGTAAGAAATCCTATTTATCAATGAAGAATTTCCCCCAATTTGATTTTGCCAATTTCCTTCAAGCTAATTTAGCCGATTCCCCCTCATACTGACTTTGCCGATTGTTCACTTAGCCAATGCTCAATGAGCCGATAGCAACGCATCGGTTCTTCACAATCTATCCTTCAACTCAACTGATGACTTTGAGACCTAGTGGGTAATGTGGAAGACCCTTGCCTTCAAGAGAGCCCTTAAATTCCCCCCACCAGCTCCAGTGATCCTCTTCTGCGTGAACTCCCATTTTTGAAGAAGGTTGCGACGAAGGACCAGCCGATGACACCCCAATCGGCTTCTAAAACAGAGCATCTACCAGGCCAGCTGCCCCCCGAGCCTCAGTCAAGGCGAGAATAGCGGTGAGGATGCACAGATCAGACAAAGGGCTTTGAACTCAGGTAATTCTGAGACAGCCACCATGCCGAGCCAGCCAAACTTGCCCCCATCGATTGCCTCTTCTTCCGTTGAAAGCCGATATTGTAGACAAAACACCAACGGCTTAATGAGCAAAAGGCTGCCTTGCATGCCAAAACTGACGCTTCTGACAGTACTGCTGAACTGGCGTAAGGGTTGGAAGTCCTCGAAGAGAAAGTTCGGGCACCAAAATCGGCTCAAGGAAGCAGAAGGCCTTGAAGCTGAACTGAAGACCGACTTGGTGAAAATCCGCGTCTTGAACACGCAGCGGGTAGATCCTGTGTAATTGTACTAGAGTCGATGGCTGTGCATCGGCTTTGTTTCTTAGCTCTAAAGTCGATGTCCGTGCATCGGCTGTATACCATGAGAAATTTTTTTTACTGGCCGATTTTTCTATCGGCCCCCAATATTTCACTGCACATGTATCGCACATGTTCATCTGATTAGGTGCCCCCCGAGCCGAATCTGTCAGGTAACTGCGGATATCGGCTCTGTAGTTAGCCAAGGCACTGTGTTTGAACGTCGGCTCCGTTAGGACTAATGTTGACTCTCATCAGCCGACGTAAAACCGCTGCTCATTAGATCGACGTTGAACACAGGCAGAACGTGTGGTGAAGATAATTTTGGCCGATTGCTGGAATCGGCCTCCACGTTGATTGAATCGCTCAGTGAAGGTTTTGCAATGTTCCTCCATAGATCTTTGGGGCCGATCCCAAGGATCGGCCTTGCCACGTTTGTCCATAGGTTTGTTCTTGCTATACGGTCAGGCCGGTGGATAAGACCAGCCTAACCCCGTCCTTCGTCACGTCGATGCGCTCGCAGTCGTCCAAATTGATGCATGAGAGTGGCTCTTGGCCTGTTGTCTCCCAAGCGTTCATGCCAGCCGTTGAAATCTCGGCTGAGTCATCTGCATGGACGACCTCTACTTCATCTCCATCCCACTGTATTACGCATTGGTGCATCGTGGATGGAATGCAACAGTTGGCGTGGATCCAATCTCTTCCTAGCAGGACAGCATAGGTGCTCTTGCTATCGACAATAAAGAACGTCGTAGGGATGGTTTTCCTTCCTACGGTCAGATCCACGTTCAGAACACCTTGTGCGTCAGACGCTTGGCCGTTGAAATCGCTCAATGTCACGTTGGTCTTGATCAGATCCGAGCTATAGCGTCCAACCGACGTAGCATGGAGTATGGCATAATGTTGACTGCCGCTCCGGTGTCCACCAGCATCTTGTTGACAGGCTGCCCATCGATATAACCTCGCAAGTACAGGGCCTTCAGATGTCTGTAGCTTCTTTCTCGTGGCTTCTCAAAGATAACTGGCCGTGGGCCGCAGTCAAGTTGTGCCACAGGTGCTTCGTCTAATCCTGGAGCACTAAACTCCGTCGGAAGGATGAACACCATGTTTGTGCCAGCCGATGTTTCATCATCGGCTTTCTTTTGTCTGGGGCGCCACTCTTTCCTTTGTGGCCGACCTTCTTCGTCCAGGGTTCGCTGAATTTTAGCGGCCAGATCAGGCCGCGCCTTCCTCAACGTGTGCAGGTATAACCTTTCGGCTTCCTCCAAACCACGTAGTCGCTGAACCCTACGCTTCTGGGAACGGCTGAGTCCATCAGGGCACCACCTTGGCCGGTGGTACTTATCTTCTTCTTCTTCATCGTCTTCCGATTCATCGAGATCTTCCACCCGAGAGGACTCAGCGTGCTTGTTCCGAGGCGGGAGAGGCCCTAGACGTTTGAACACGGACACGTTAGCTGCATCCTTCCTCTTCTGTCTACATTCTGGGCAGTTGCCGATTGTAGGCAATCGGCTCATTCCTGAATCCCAGCAGTGTCTGAAGAAGGGACAGTCCCAGTGCCTATCCTCGTCGTCTTGCTCTCTTGACTTTTCCTTGGCATGGCGCTTATATCTCTCCTCGTCGCGATCATGCCGACGATGTCTCCTGGCGTCCCCAGCCAGACGATCTCTTTCACCATCGTCGTTGGGTCGTCGGCGTTGGTCATATTGACTCACATACTTGTTGAGGAGGTGATCAGAGAGAGGTCGCTGATATCTCACATTCCTCACTTCTCCCTCTGTGATGTAGCGCTTGCCATCGTGACGGAGCCGATCACGTGAAACGGCTTCCTCCGTGTCCTTGCTATGAGAGCAGCTGCCCTCGTCTCCGTCCTTACCAGAGTGGTATCCAGGTCCTACCATGTTGATATTGAACGAGAATCCTGGCTGGCACCCTCCAGGGTAAGTGCCCTCCACCATGTTAACGGCGGGGAAAGGGTGTGTGTCGACTTTCATGGCGTACTGGCTGAAAATTAGACGCCCTTGTTCTATCGCCATTTGGACTTGCTGCCGCCACACCCTGCAGTCGTTGGTGGCATGGGTGAACGTGTTATGCCACTTGCAGTATGGCTTTCCATTCAGCTCCTGCGCCGTGGGGATCTTGTGGCCTTCGGGTACCTTTAGCTGCTTCTCCTTAAGTAAGAGGTCGAAAATCTGCTCAGCTTTGGTAACGTCGAAGTCAAACCCTCTGGGAGGACCTTGTGGCTTAACCCACTTGCAGGACACGGGGCTTGCCCCCCGAGTCCATTCAGCCACTGCTACCTCTTGATCTCCCGCAGAGCCTTCGTCTTCATCTGCCTCAACCAGGACCACCGCACGCTTGAATTTATCCTGGTATACATCTGGGTGGCGCTGTTCATATACTGACAGCTTCTGCACCATGTGCGCCAGTGAAGGGTAGTCTGCTTGGGAGGCCACGTCCTTGATCGGTGATGCGAGACCCACCACCGCCAACTCGACTGCTTCTTTTTCAGTCACACGAGCCGAATAGCATCGGTTCCTAACGGTCCTGAAGCGCTGGACGTATTCTGACACTGTTTCTCCATGCTTCTGACGTACTTGTGCTAAATCGGCAATGCCAGCCTCGGAAGCCTCTGAGTGATACTGCATGTGGAACTGCTCTTCCAACTGCTTCCAAGTCCGGATTGAGTCTGGTGGCAGCGATGTGTACCACCCGAAAGCCGATCCTGTGAGGGACTATGCGAAGAACCTCACACGCAGCTCATCTGATGCTGAGATCGTGCCCAGCTGTGCCAAATATCGGCTCACATGCTCGATGGGGCTGGAACCATCTGATCCATTAAACTTGGAGAAATCAGGGAGCCGATATTTGGGTGGTAGCGGGATCAACTCGTACTCGTTGGGGTACGGCTTGGAATAGCCGATTGTCCTCCTTTTCGGCACCATGCCGAACTGGTCTCTCAGGATGGTACTGATCTGATCCGCGGTGCTGGCTGCAGGAGTCGAACTCTGAAGATTCGCCGGAGTGGCATACTTAGCCAGCCATGCTTGCTTTTCCAGCTCTGAGCCAACTGCAGGAGCTGAGCTCTGGAGGTTTGTCGGAGTGGCATACTTAGCTAGCCACGTCTGCTTCTCAAGATCTGTTCCCGAAGTTCCTCCTGTTGTTCCAGAAGTCCCTGCTGTTGCAGTCTGGTTTGTGAGTGCCCAGTTACTGCAGTCTAGCACGTATGTGCACGTGTATCCGTGAGGGATCTCCTTAGGCGCCTCATGCAAGAACTGGTAGTCGCTAGGGTCACCACCGATCTTGTAGACGACGTATGCCGGTGAATTCGGCACTTCTGGTGCTGCCAACGCGAATGGCAGCGGTGGACGGGACTGGAGTGGCATTTCTCCTTGGTAAGTCCCTAGAGCTGGTCCTGACGGAGAGTGCGATGCCTCATGATTTCCTGGATCACCCGAAGAGCGACACGCTCCAAAGTGTTCACCAGGCTCTCAGAATGGCGGTGCAGCGAGTGAGCTACCATGAAGTTAATCTCCTGACGCAGGGACCTGGTGCGTTCTTCTGACGGGGCGGACAGGTCCACTCCATCGAGCGCGCCTTCAGGTGAGAACCCTTTCCACCTGAT
Organism: Lolium perenne; assembly: GCF_019359855.2. NCBI lineage: Eukaryota > Viridiplantae > Streptophyta > Magnoliopsida > Poales > Poaceae > Lolium > Lolium perenne. The sequence goes on from NC_067246.2 coordinate 347,544,892, forward strand.
GCCATGTGAGCGGGTTCTGTGAAAAGAGCCGATGAGGTCGGCTTCGAGGATTGCTTTGACCTCGTCATACTTCTTCTTGAGCTCCTCGGTCAGATCCTCGTACGTGACTGGGGTGCCTTCCGCCATCTCAGATGTAGATGGCGATGCGGTTGATGTCGAAGATTGTCCCACCGGGCGTGCCAGAATGTGTTGCGGTCAGAAACCCACCGGCGAGCAGCGACGGGCAACACAGTAGAGCCGGGAGGCTCCCAGGACTGCGGCTGGCCCTGGTCCCTCCGAGCGACGGCCCGCAAAGACTCGGCACGCACGTCCGATGCTGGTGCAAGGGCGTGCCACCTGACCTATACCTGGTCAGGAAGGTGATGGATGTGCCTCGCTTAGTTTCCTGCATGGCATACACGTAAACATTAAATACGAGCCTCGATCGGCTCTCAGGTTGTCCTGTGAATCGGCTCAAAGAGCCGATCCACCCATGATCCGTACGAGGTGTACGAATATATGGTGGTCCTGCTTGATCAAAATAAAGCTAAAACGACCTACTACGATTTAGGGTTTTCACCACATAATCGGAACATCCTACTCGTGATTGAGCCTGGCGGCCACGCACGGTGATCGTAAACCGACCCTAGACAAGGCCTAAAAACCAACACGAGGTTGATCCCCGGAACATCCTGTCTAGGGCTAGCAAACTACACCCTACGCGCCACTGGATCCTTCAACCCGTTTGTAAGGCCTAACTATGCAGATATTAAACTAATCCTTGGAGAACAAGGAGCAATCATAACGGATCGGATCTACTAAATAATGATCAAGCGGGGTGCCGCCCTTACACCTAAGATAGGTGTAAGGGCGGCTAGGCGTCTCAGGGTTGCACGACGACAGCATATGATACGATGAACAATGCTAACCCTAACACGTCTAAGATAACTACGTTGCTCGCCATAAAAAAGGCTTCAGTACGAGCAACGCATGAACAGCGAATAAACGTGTACTGCCTAGATCGCAAGATGCGATCTAGGCAACATGATGCTTACCCAGAAGAAACCCTCGAGACAAGGGAGTTGGCGATGCGCCTAGATTGATTTGTGGTGAACGTGATTGTTGTTTATTTCATAAACCCTAGATACATATTTATAGTCCGTAGACTTTCTAACGTGGGAATAATCCCAACCGTGCACGAGCCAAACTCTAACTAACCGACACGTATCCTATCATATTTACAGATACAAGGGCAAACTAGCCCAAACTTCGTGTACAAGGCCGGTTCGCATATTCTTCCATGTATATTCTTCAAGCCCAATCTTGATCGCGGCCCACCTCTGACTCGGTCAAATTCTGGTGATAACAACAGCACAGGAAATATGTCTCAACAGAATCAATCCGTAAAGATTGAATTATTAGATCTATCTATGTACCTCAAATCAGAAAAATCAGAACTAACAAAAGTTAGATAGCAAGCACTACTATGCACTCAAGAAATTTCAGATCAAGATCACGTTCTGGTGATTTTTAAATTTTTTTACAGTGGAGCACAGGAAATCTGTTTTCTAGGCAGCATAGTGACAAACTTGCATAACAAACTAGGGGTTATCTATACATTCTATTTACAGCGGGATATGTACACTATATACTCTATTTACATGTTTTTAATGAAAAGCTTCCATGGAAAGAATTGTGTTGGTTTCGCAGGCATGAACACAAGTGTTCAAGGTCGACCCCCACTTCACCATTACTCATCTTTCCAATCACTTTTCTTTTCTGAAAACATTTTTTATTTTTTATATAAGAAGTACAACTAATTTTTTTTGTAATTCGCATTCCCTATCCATACAAGAGATAGAGAACAACTAGGTACACGAAGTAAAACTACTTAGAGATAAAGCAAACAAGTGCACACGAAAATATACACCTAGGCTATGGCTCCCCGGCAACGGCGCCAGAAAAGGTCTTGATAACCCACAAGTATAGAGGATCGCGTGTAGCCTTTTCGATAAGTAAGAGTGTCGAACCCAACGAGGAGCTAAAGGTAGGATAAACATTCTCTCAAGTTCTATCAACCACTGATACAACTCTACGCACACTAAGCGTTTGCAATATCTAGAAAATAAAACTAGAGCGATAACGGGTATGAGAGGTGACTTTGCAGAACAATAAAATACACGGAATAAATGTTAGTGCTGCAGCAATAAAACAAACTAAACTAACAGTACCATGAGTGTGGAAAGGCGGTGGTAATAGTGGTGGCTTTGTCCAAGATTAATTAGTGAAGACATTTAGTTCTTTGTCTTTGATGTAGTTTTCAATGTGGGAGAGGCTAAATATACAAGCGTTCCACTACTTGGGATTACAAGTACTATATGATTAGATTGTTAGCAAACATCCGTAAATACTAACAATGCATTAAGGTTTCCCCAACCATAGCCTTAAGTTTATGGTCCTCTTACTCCCATACATGCAACTAACCGGTTTGAGCCCTCAGGTTTCTGTCACTCCGGCAGGACTACCCCCTTCCTTTGCACATACTACTAACCCTATGGTGTTGATCCATGCACGCAGAAGTATAATGGACACCAAAGAACAATACAGTATCAACATACAACTCTAATGAACCATAGACATTCAACAAAGCAATCAAAAGACATATATACTACATAAACATGACATAGATCATAGGATGAATATTATAGCATCAAACACCATGTTTACATAGGACGGTACAGAGGTTTATGAGAGGATGAACCACTGAATACAAGGAGGAGATGGTGATGGAGATGGCGGTGAAGATGTCGGAGGGCTCAGCGAGGAGCGCCGGGAGGCAGAGGCGTGGGCGGTGCCGGCGGCGGCGCGGGGGACTCCTTCCCCGCCGCCGGCATCATGGGGGAGCGCCGCCCCTTAGCCTTCTTCTTCCTTGAGTTGGTGCTGCTGTAGATGAGTATTTCCCCCTCCTTGGCTGCGGCCAAGGAGGAGGATTTTCGTGACAATGCTTGGGGGCCTCCAAAAATAGGGTTTCCCATCAATATATAGTGTTGGAGATGCAATTTAGGCCCTGGGATGGATGCCCTTTTGATCCAAGGGCTCTTGGGCACCTCTAGAACCTTCATAGGACTCCCCTATGTCCTTCATGAGCCTCACAACTCGTGGCTGGGCCGAAATATCCAGGTATGGAAAGAGTTTGTGTCAAACACGTCACCAACTTTTGGAGTCCCGAGATAACACGAACCTCCGCAGTAATTCTGCTCTGCCGGATGCATCCGGTGTCCGTTCTGGACGAACAAGATGTCCAAATTGTTCGGTTTGAAATTTTCTACAACTTTGTAGTTTACGACTTCTCCATTGAACGTCGTTTTGATGGATTTTAGAAGAGATATTTGAAAAGTGTTCAGCAGGGACGGATTCCGGGAAATTCCAGATTTCACCATAATGAGCTATTTCCTTCCATATTTGCCCAGCACAACAAAGTTGAAACCAAGAACTTGTGCACTTTTGCAACTATTAATAGGTTAGTCCCTTAAAACATATAGTAATTGGTGTAAAACAAGCATGAAACATCAAAAATTATAGATACGTGTGCGACGCACTAGTAGGAAAAGCCTCATCACTGGCGCACCAAAAATGGATTCTGTGGCGCATGGGAGGTGCGCCACAGAAACGTCGCCACAAAAATAAGGTTTCTGTGGCGCACCTGCTCATGCGCCACAGAATTAAGGTTTCTGTGGCGCACTTGTTCTTAGGTGCGCCACAGAATTGGTTTTTAGTGCGCCGCAGAATTTGCTTGTATTATACACGATTTTGTGCTGCCTGCTATACACATGCAGTTTATAGACAGCAATACGGATACATCGGTTATATACAGCAACATTCAGATATAATATAAATATCATGTACATTGCACAGATATAACATAGACATCATCATCACATTACTTAGAGCCCGATCGAGATACATATATAGTGGCAAGTGTCAAATGTTTTGCATACAACTCTTAATTCATACAAAATTCACAATTTCGAGATACAAAGTAGTCTTCATCCGGTTCCTCCTTTGCTCCGTCATCTCTACCCACCAGGCTCGCTTGCATCGGGGTCCTTCATCCAGTTCCTACTATGATGAAAATGGAAGAAAGTGAGACCAACAAGTCCGATGCACAAGAGAAATGGAATAAATGCCTCATACATTGTTGGTCAACACAAATATTAACATTCAGGGACGGTGTAAGTGAGACCAAGTCCGATGCACAAGAGATTGATATTTGTGCTATCTTACCAGGCTCACTTACGCCGCCCCCGAGTGTATGGTGACCAAACATTTTAATCATCGGCATTTTGAAAATCTCAAAGCAAATGGAATGACAAAATGGAATAAGTGCCTCATACATTGTTGGTCAACACAAATATTAACATTCAGGGATGGCGTAAGTGAGACCAAGTCCGATGCACAAGAGATTGATATTTATGCTATCTTACCAGGCTCACTTACGCCACCCCCAAGTGTACGGTGACCAAACATTTTAATCATCGGCATTTTGAAAATCTCAAAGCAAATGGAATGACAAAATGGAATAAGTGCCTCATACATTGTTGGTCAACACAAATATTAACATTTAGGGATGGTGTAAGCGAGGCCAGGTAGGATGCACAAGAGATTGATATTTGTGCCATCTTACCAGGCTCACTTACGCCACCCCCGAGTGTACGGTGACCAAACATTTTAATCATCGGCATTTTGAAAATCTCAAAGCAAATGGAATGACAAAATAGAATATGTGCCTCATACATTGTTGGTCAACACAAATACTATGGTCAGAAACCATAGTTGTAGTATACACCGCCGTATACTTTGCAGAAGGGCCCCCTTTCCCCGGTCGGCGTTCCGTCAACGGGTGCTTGACGACACAACAACGCCGATCTGCATCTCCGGCGCAGAACCACGCCAGTCCCTCGCTGTCCAGTGAACGAGTCCTTGATGCAAAGACCGTGCCGGCCTGCCCAGCATTATGCCGGGCCGTGTTGCGCGCTTCAAGCCGTGTGTCAGCGCCCTGATCGTTAGCCTTCTTGCCCGGTGAACCAATAGGCTGATCATTGGAATAAGGAAACCGATGACAGCCGATCGCAAGATAAAATTGCGATCGGCCGTCATCGGCTTCCTTATTCCAACGATTAGTCTATTCGTTCACCGGGCAAAAAGGCGAAGAGTGCAGGGCGCGTGATCGACACGGCCTGAAGCGCGACAACAGGGGTCGGCATGATGCTAGGGAGGCTGGCACCGTCTTGGCATTAAGGACTCGTTCACGTACTGGACGGCGAGAGAAGAAAAGTGGTGCTGCGCCGGAGAGGCATGTCGGCGTTGTTGTCTCGTCAAGGACTCGTTCACGGAACGGCGGCCAGGGAAAGGGGGGCTCGTCTACAAAGTATATTGCGGCGTATAGGTGACCAAACATTCTAATCATCGGCACTAAAATGGAAGAAAGAGCCAAGTGGTATCTCAACTAGATATCATATGCCTCATACTTTGTTGGTCGAAACAAATATTAACATCCAGGGATGGAGTAAGTGAGGCCAGGTAAGATGCACAAGTTGATATTTGTGCCATCACACCAAGCCTCACTTGCTCCACCCCCGAGTGTACGAGTGATCGACCAACCATCTAATCATCGGCAAGTACAAAAACACCAACAAACCAACAACCATGGTGAAATAAGTCAAGATGCTCAAACACACATAGCATGCATGGAGCAGATGCTCCAAAGGGATTATTCATCACTTGGTATATAGACCAAGTGATGCTGGCAAAAGAGAGGCCAATCAAGAACCAGTAAATCCAGTAAGTGATAGATATGCCTAAACAAGCAACAACACATAGCATATCCCAGCTAACCAGATGAGACAAGTCTTGGTAGCCAACTGAATCACCTAGCACCACCTAGCCTTTTAAAACCATCAGAAACAGTCCTTTTTCTTCAAAGGATACCACAGTGGCATTCATTTACATGATCCCCTACTGTGGATATCTCTATTTTCATCAAAGCCAACAAGAAATAGAAATTTATCATTACTCAGTTGAGTTCAAAACAAAGCTGGGGTACCATAAGGGATTATTCATCACTTGGTAGTAACCAAGTGATGCTGGCAAGAGAGAGGCCAAGCCTGAGCTAGTCAATCCAGTAGAGATGGATATGCATAAGTAAGCAAGAACACATAGCCTATCCAAGTTAACCAGATAAAACCAACCTTGACAGCCAACTTAATAACCTAGCATCACCTAGTCTTTTAAACCATCAGAAACTTCCCATTTTCTTCAAAGGATACCACAGTGGCATTCATTTACATGATCCCCTACTGTGGATATCTCTATTTTAGCATACCATAAGCTCACAAGAATCCATCAAGTAAATATGTACAGAGACATAGCAACAGCCATGTCAAACACAAGCACATAGGGTGGAATAACAATGTTTGGTCATCATTTAATCATAGACCAAGTGAAGCCTGGTACAAATGGCAAGGACCAGGAATTTGACCAACTCAAGTCACCATGGTTATGCCAACCAATTGAATAGTAGCATCTTCCAAATGGAACTAGGAAGGAAACCATCCCAGATGATTTACCAAGCCAGCAGTTCATGACTGCAAAGGCCAATTCAACCACCAAGCCTACACACTTATCATTACCCAACATGATTCAAAATGAAGCTAGGGTCCCCAACAATAGTTGGCATCCATCTAGCTTAAGTAAATACAGTAATAGAATCATTAATGCAAAGTAGTTCATCTCAATTATCTACATTAACAAGATAAAGTTTCACAGATAAATGAATTAGTCAACTGCTAGGCAACAGGGATGCTTGGCAAGCATCATGCATCCATTCATATGCTTTTCAAAGCATAAGCAACCACCAGTACATGGTGAGAAGCTATACAAATCAAGCAACAACACAGTATATCAAGCAACATGCATAGATAGAGAAAGTAGTAAGTAATTATCAACCAATTGGTGATCAAATGATCACCAGAGCTTGCAAACACAAGCCATAGGGGCAGCGGAGGAGGAATTAAGAGGAAGAGGAGGGGAGGGGAGAGAGAGCACCGATGCCAGGGGTGGAGGACGAGCTTGAAGATGACGGCAGGGGTGGAGGAGGAGGAGGCGGCGGATCCTCCACCTTGCCGCGACGGCGGCCCCTCCTCGCCGTAGGGGCAGCTTGTGCTGCAGGTGGCGGGGATGGGAGGACCGCGGCGGCATGCGCCCCTCGCGGAGGAAGGCGGCGGCGACGGCGGCGGCGACGACCATGGAGGATCCAGGCGACCACGGAGGAAGGCGGCGGCGGCGGATCCAGGCGACCACGGAGGAGAGGGGAGAGGGGAGAGGGGAGGAATCCTCCAAGTGACCACGGAGGAAGGCGGCGGTGGCGGATCCAGGCGACCACGGAGGAGAGGGGAGAGGGGAGAGGGGAGGGGCTCGGGAGGGGAGAGGTGAACAGGCGGGGGAGGGCACGGGGACGAGATGATATAAGTCCCTTAATTTTGTTGCGCACCAGAGAAGGTGCGCCACAGAATCAAGTACTTCTGTGGCGCACCAAAGCCAGTGCGCCACAGAAAAAGTTATTTCTGTGGCGCAGCACGACATGTGCGCCACAGAAATACCTACAGTAATAAATGGTGGTGGCAGGATGTGGGCCCCACATAGTTTCTGTGGCGCACTACCCAAGCGTGCGCCACAAAATTAAGCTATTTCTGTGGCGCACCCAGAATGGTGCGCCACAAAATAATATTCTGTGGCGCATTTTTAGTGGTGCGCCACAGAAATAAGCTCCGCCTATAAGGGTTTTCCTACTAGTGACGTATCAGCAAGCAACATGTAAGATATGTTTTTGTCGCCAGGGGAGAATTGGTCGGAAAGCAACTTCGTGATCTGGTCGATCAGGCAGATCGGATGGACAGAAATCGAGTGCTCCAAGCACTACAGGAATGGACGCATACAACGACGGTCGGCTGCCCTCGGCATAGCCACGCCTGGCCCTCGGCGTAGGCTACGCCGACGGCAGCCCTCGACGTATAGCGTCGGCGTCTAGGTCCCTCAGCATAGATAGCTGCACCGTCGGCGTCTAGGTCCTTCTGCATAGATAGCTGCACCGTCAGCGTAGGGCCGGCCCTCGGTGCTCGTCCTACACCGACGGCCACGTGAGCCCCTTGTTGGAGATAAGCCCAAGAGGCAATAATAAAAGTGGTTATTATATATCTTTATGTTTATGATAAATGTTTATATACCATGATATAATTGTATTAACTGAAACATTGATACATGTGTGATATGTAAACAACAAAGAGTCCCTAGTATGCCTCTTAACTAGCTTGTTGATTAATGGATGATTAGTTTCATAATCATGAACATTGGATGTTATTAATAACAAGGTTATATCATTGTATGAATGATGTAATGGACACACCCAATTAAGCGTAGCATAAGATCTCGTCATTAAGTTATTTGCTATAAGCTTTCGATACATAGTTACCTAGTCCTTATGACCATGAGATCATGTAAATCACTTATACCGGAAAGGTACTTTGATTACATCAAACGCCACTGCGTAAATGGGTGGTTATAAAGGTGGGATTAAGTATCCGGAAAGTATGAGTTGAGGCATATGGATCAACAGTGGGATTTGTCCATCCCGATGACGGATAGATATACTCTGGGCCCTCTCGGTGGAATGTCGTCTAATGTCTTGCAAGCATATGAACAAGTTCATAAGAGACCACATACCACGGTACGAGTAAAGAGTACTTGTTAGGAGACGAGGTTGAACAAGGTATAGAGTGATACCGAAGATCAAACCTCGGACAAGTAAAATATCGCGTGACAAAGGGAATTGGTATCGTATGTGAATGGTTCATTCGATCACTAAAGTCATCGTTGAATATGTGGGAGCCATTATGGATCTCCAGATCCCGCTATTGGTTATTGGTCGGAGTGAGTACTCAACCATGTCCGCATAGTTCGCGAACCGTAGGGTGACACACTTAAAGTTGGATGTTGAAATGGTAGAACTTGAATATGGAATGGAGTTCGAATATTTGTTCGGAGTCCCGGATGAGATCCCGGACATCACGAGGAGTTCCGGAATAGTCCGGAGAATAAGATTCATATATAGGATGTCATTTTATGTGAATAAAATTGACGCGGAAGGTTCTATGGAAGGTTCTAGAAGGTTCTAGAAAAGTCCGGAAGAAACCACCAAGGAAGGTGGAGTCCACATGGGACTCCACCTCCATGGCCGGCCAGCCCTAGTGGGGGAGGAGTCCCAAGTGGACTCCCCCTTAGGGGGGCGGCCACCCCCCATATGGGAGGTGGAACTCCCACCTCTAGTGGGAGTCCTAGCTTGGCTAGGTTTCCCCACCATATGGAAGGTTTTTGGTTCGGGTCTTATTCGAAGACTTGGAGACCAACTCTTGGGGATCCACCTATATAATGAGGGGCCAAGGGGAGGGGGCCGGCCACCCCAAGACCACAGCCTGGCCGACCCCCTTAGAGTGGCCGGCCACCCCCTCCCAAACCCTAGCCGCCCCGCTCCTCCAATTCCCGCACGCTTAGCGAAGCTCCGCCGGATTTCTCCACCACCACCAACACCACGCCGTCGTGCTGTCGGATTCAAGAGGAGCTACTACTTCCGCTGCCCGCTGGAACGGGGAGGTGGACGTCGTCTTCATCAACAACCGAACGTGTGACCGAGTACGGAGGTGCTGCCCGTTCGTGGCGCCGGAACCGATCGTGATCAAGATCTTCTACGCACTTTTGCAAGCGGCAAGTGAACATCTACCGCAGCAACAAGAGCCTCATCTTGTAGGCTTTGGAATCTCTTCAAGGGTGAGACTCGATAATCCCCTTGTTGCTACCGTCTTCTAGATTGCATCTTGGCTTGGATTTCGTGTTCGCGGTAGGAAAATTTTTGTTTTCTATGCAACGTTATCCTACAGTGGTATCAGAGCCGTGTCTATGCATAGATGGTTGCACGAGTAGAACACAATGGTTTGTGGGCGTTGATGCTCTTGTTATCTTTAGTTTGAGTACTTTGCATCTTTGTGGCATAGTGGGATGAAGCGGCTCGGACTAACTTTACATGACCGCGTTCATGAGACTTGTTCCTCGTTCGACATGCAACTTGTATTGCATAAGAGGCTTTGCGGGTGTCTGTCTCTCCTACTATAGTGAAGATTCAATTTACTCTTCTATTGACAACATTAGTATCAACGTTGTGGTTCATGTTCGTAGGTAGATTAGATCTCTCTCGAAAACCCTAAACCACGTAAAATATGCAAACCAAATTAGAGACGTCTAACTTGTTTTTGCAGGGTTTGGTGATGTGATATGGCCATGATATGATGATGAATATGTATGAGATGATCATTATTGTATTGTGGCAACCGGCAGGAGCCTTATGGTTGTCTTTAAATTTCATGTTGAGTAGTATTTCAAAGTAGTTGTAATAGTTGCTACATGGAGAACAATCATGAAGACGGCGCCATTGACCTTGACGCTACGCCGACGATGATGGAGATCATGCCCGAAGATGATGGAGATCATGTCCGTGCTTTGGAGATGAAGATCAAAGGCGCAAAGACAAAAGGGCCATATCATATCACATATGAACTGCATGTGATGTTAATCCTTTTATGCATCTTATTTTGCTTAGATCGCGACGGTAGCATTATAAGATGATCCCTCACTAAAATCTCAAGATAATAAAGTGTTCATCCTTAGTAGCACCGTTGCCAAGACTTGTCGTTTCGAAGCATCTCGTGATGATCGGGTGTGATAGAATCAACAAGTGCATACAACGGGTGCAAGACAGTTTTGCACATGCGGATACTAAGGTGGCCTTGACGAGCCTAGCATGTACAGACATGGTCTCGGAACACGTGATACCGAAAGGTAGAGCATGAATCATATGGATGATATGATGAACACTTTGAGTGTTCGCCATTGAAATCACACCTTGTCTCGTGATGATCGGGCTTAGGTGAGGTGGATTTGGTTCGTGTGATCACTAAGACAATGCGAGGGATATTGTTTTGAGTGGGAGTTCACCTAGATTTTTAATTATGTTGAATTAAAATTTGAACTCAATTTGTCATAAACTTAGTCTAAACCATTGCAAATATATGTTGTAGATATGGCGTCCCCAATCAATTTTAACCAGTTCCTAGAGAAAGAAAAGCTTAAGAGCAACGGTAGCAACTTCACCGACTGGTTCCGTCATGTGAGGATCTTCCTCTCGGCGGAAATCTGCAATATGTGCTTGATGCACCGCTAGGTGACCCTCCAGTGAAACAGAAACCGATGAAGTAAAGAATGTTTACGCGACTCGGAAAACTCGGTACTCTCAAGTTCGGTGTGCCATCCTATGCGATCTGGAATCCGATCTTCAAAAACGTTTTGAGCACCACGATCCTCATGAGTTGATGAAAGAGTTAAAGACTATTTTTGAAACTCATGCGGCCGTGGAATGCTATGAAGCATCGAAACAATTTTTCATTTGCATGATGGAAGAAGGTAGCTCCCTTAGTGAGCACATGCTCGCCATGACCGGGCATGCGAAGAAACTCAGTGACTTGGAAATAGTTATTCCTAACAGACTGGGGATTAATCGTATCCTTCAATCACTGCCACCTAGTTACAAGAACTTTGTGATGAACTACAATATGCAGAACATGAACAAAGAGTTACCTGAACTCTTTGCCATGCTTAAAGCTGCTGAGATTGAGATCAAGAAAGAGCACCAAGTGTTGATGGTCAACAAGACCACCAGTTTCAAGAAACAGGGCAAGTCTAAGGGAAAATTCAAGAAGGGTGGCAAGAAAGCTGCCACACCTCCTATGAAACCTAAGAACGGCCCTAAGCACGATCTTGAGTGCTATTATCGCAAGGAGAAGGGACACTGGAAGCGTAATTGCTCCAAGTATTTGGCGGATACGAAGAGCGGCCTTGTCAAGAAGAAGAAAGAAGGTATATCTGATATACATGTTATAGATGTTTATCTCACTGGTTCTCGTACTAGTACCTGGGTATTTGATACTGGTTCGGTTGCTCATATTTGTAACTCGAAACAGGAACTAAAGAATAAATGAAGACTACTGAAAGATGAAGTGACGATGCGCGTTGGAAATGGATCCAAAGTCGATGTGATCGCTGTCGGCACACTTCCTCTACATCTACCTTCGGGATTAGTTTTAAGCCTAAATAATTGTTATTTTGTACCCGCGTTGAGCATGAACATTATATCTGGATCTTGTTTAATGCAAGACAGTTTTTCATTCAAGTCTGAGAATAATGGTTGTTCTATTTTTATGAATAATATCTTTTATGGTCGAGCACCTGAAAAGAATGGCTTATTTCTGTTAGATCTCGATAGTAGTGATACACATATACATAAAATTGATGCTAAGCGAATTAAATTGAATGATAATTCTACTTATATGTGGTACTGTCGTCTTGGTCATATTGGAGTGAAACGCATGAAGAAACTCCATACTGATGGATTACTTGAATCACTTGACTTTGAGTCACTTGATAGATGCGAAGCATGTCTAAAGGGAAAAATGACTAAGACTCCATTTTCTGGTATGATGGAGCGAGCTACTGACTTATTGGAAATCATACATACCGATGTGTGCGGACCAATGAGCGTAGCATCGCGCGGTGGTTATCGTTATGTTCTAACCTTCACAGATGATCTGAGTAGATATGGGTATATCTATTTCATGAAACATAAATCCGAAACTTTCGAGAAGTTTAAGGAATTCCAAAGTGAAGTAGAAAATCAACGTAACAAGAAGATCAAATTTCTACGATCTGATCGCGGAGGTGAATATCTGAGTTATGAGTTTGGCATGCATTTAAAGAAATGCGGAATACTTTCACAATTGACTCCGCCGGGAACACCTCAACGAAACGGTGTGTCCGAACATCGTAATCGAACTCTCTTAGATATGGTTCGTTCTATGATGTCTCTTACTGATTTGCCGTTATCATTTTGGAGTTATGCATTAGAGACAGCCGCATTCACTTTAAATAGAGCACCATCAAAATCCATTGAAACGACACCGTATGAATTATGGTTTAATAAGAAACCTAAGCTGTCGTTCCTAAAAGTTTGGGGTTGCGAAGCCTATGTAAAGAAGTTACAACCGGACAAGCTAGAACCCAAAGCCGAGAAATGCGTCTTCATAGGATACCCTAAGGAAACTATAGGGTACACTTTCTATCACAGATCCGAAGGCAAAATCTTTGTTGCTAAGAACGGAACCTTTCTTGAGAAAGAATTTCTCACTAAAGAAGTGACTGGAAGAAAAGTAGAACTCGATGAGATTGATGAATCTATACTCGTTGATCAGAGTAGCGCAGTACCGGAAGTTGTACCTGTACCACCTACACCGGCAACAGAGGAAGCTAATGATAATGATCATGAAACTTCGAACGAGGAAACTACTGAACCTCGCAGATCGACAAGGGAACGTGCCACTCCTGATTGGTATGATCCTTGTCTAAATGTCATGATTGTAGATAACAATGATGAGGACCCTGCGACGTATGAAGAAGCGATGATGAGCCCAGATTCCAACAAATGGCAAGAAGCCATGAAATCCGAAATGGGATCCATGTATGATAACAAAGTATGGACTTTGGTAGACTTACCTGATAGCCGAAAGGCTGTCGAGAATAAATGGATCTTCAAGAGAAAAACAGATGCTGATGGTAATATTACTGTCTATAAAGCTCGACTTGTCGCAAAGGGTTTCCGACAAATTCAAGGAGTTGACTACGATGAGACTTTCTCACCTGTAGCGAAGCTAAAATCTGTGAGGATTTTGTTAGCAATAGCTGCATTTTTCGATTATGAGATTTGGCAGATGGATGTCAAAACAGCATTCCTTAATGGAGACATTGAGGAAGAGTTGTATATGGTACAACCCAAAGGTTTTGTCGATCCTAAAAATGCTGACAAAGTATGCAAACTTCAGCGTTCAATCTATGGACTGAAGCAAGCATCAAGAAGTTGGAACCGACGTTTTGATAAGGTGATCAAAGACTTCGGGTTTATACAGTGTCATGGAGAGGCCTGTATTTACAAGAAAGTGAGTGGGAGCTCTGTAGCATTCCTGATATTATATGTAGATGACATATTATTGATCGGGAATGATATAGAACTATTAAGCAGTGTTAAAGGTTATTTGAATAATAGTTTTTCAATGAAAGACCTTGTTGAAGCATCGTATATATTAGGCATCAAGATTTATAGAGATAGATCAAGACGCCTAATAGGGCTATCACAGAGTACATACCTGGACAAGATTCTAAAGAAGTTTAGAATGGACGAAAGTAAGAAAGGATTCTTACCTATGTTACCAGGCAAGGTTTTGAGTAAGACTCAAGGTCCGGCTACGGCAGAAGAAAGAGAAAGGATGAGTCAGATCCCCTATGCCTCGGCAGTAGGCTCTATCATGTATGCCATGCTATGTATCAGACCGGATATAGCACATGTTGTTAGTTTGACTAGCAGATATCAAAGTGATCCAGGAATGGAACACTGGACAGCGGTCAAGAATATCCTGAAGTACTTGAAAAGAACTAAGGATATGTTTCTTTGTTATGGAGGTGACCAAGAGCTCGTTGTAACAAGTTACACCGATGCAAGTTGGAACACTGATCCTGATGACTCTAAGTCACGATGCAGGTACGTGTTTATATTGAATGGTGCTGCAGTAAGCTGGGCAAGCTCGAAGCAGTGCACGGTGGCAAAGTCTTCAACAGAATCAGAGTACATAGCGGCTTCAGAGGCTTCATCAGAAGCGGTATGGATGAAGAGGTTCATTGTAGAGCTCGGTGTGGTTCCTAGTGCATTGGACCCATTAATCATTTACTGTGATAACATGGGTGCCATCGCCAATGCACAAGAGCCAAGGTCACACAAGAGGCTGAAGCATATCAAGCTGCGTTACCACTCGATTCGCGAGTACATCGAAGATGGAGAAGTAAAGATTTGCAAAGTACACACTGATCTGAATGTAGCAGATCCGTTGACTAAAGCTCTCCCTAGGGCAAAGCATGACCAACACCAGAATGCCATGGGTGTTAGGTATATTACAATGTAATCTAGATTATTGACTCTAGTGCAAGTGGGAGACTGTTGGAGATATGCCCAAGAGGCAATAATAAAAGTGGTTATTATATATCTTTATGTTTATGATAAATGTTTATATACCATGCTATAATTGTATTAACTGAAACATTGATACATGTGTGATATGTAAACAACAAAGAGTCCCTAGTATGCCTCTTAACTAGCTTGTTGATTAATGGATGATTAGTTTCATAATCATGAACATTGGATGTTATTAATAACAAGGTTATATCATTGTATGAATGATGTAATGGACACACCCAATTAAGCGTAGCATAAGATCTCGTCATTAAGTTATTTGCTATAAGCTTTCGATACATAGTTACCTAGTCCTTATGACCATGAGATCATGTAAATCACTTATACCGGAAAGGTACTTTGATTACATCAAACGCCACTGCGTAAATGGGTGGTTATAAAGGTGGGATTAAGTATCCGGAAAGTATGAGTTGAGGCATATGGATCAACAGTGGGATTTGTCCATCCCGATGACGGATAGATATACTCTGGGCCCTCTCGGTGGAATGTCGTCTAATGTCTTGCAAGCATATGAACAAGTTCATAAGAGACCACATACCACGGTACGAGTAAAGAGTACTTGTTAGGAGACGAGGTTGAACAAGGTATAGAGTGATACCGAAGATCAAACCTCGGACAAGTAAAATATCGCGTGACAAAGGGAATTGGTATCGTATGTGAATGGTTCATTCGATCACTAAAGTCATCGTTGAATATGTGGGAGCCATTATGGATCTCCAGATCCCGCTATTGGTTATTGGTCGGAGTGAGTACTCAACCATGTCCGCATAGTTCGCGAACCGTAGGGTGACACACTTAAAGTTGGATGTTGAAATGGTAGAACTTGAATATGGAATGGAGTTCGAATATTTGTTCGGAGTCCCGGATGAGATCCCGGACATCACGAGGAGTTCCGGAATAGTCCGGAGAATAAGATTCATATATAGGATGTCATTTTATGTGAATAAAATTGACGCGGAAGGTTCTATGGAAGGTTCTAGAAGGTTCTAGAAAAGTCCGGAAGAAACCACCAAGGAAGGTGGAGTCCACATGGGACTCCACCTCCATGGCCGGCCAGCCCTAGTGGGGGAGGAGTCCCAAGTGGACTCCCCCTTAGGGGGCCGGCCACCCCACATATGGGAGGTGGAACTCCCACCTCTAGTGGGAGTCCTAGCTTGGCTAGGTTTCCCCACCATATGGAAGGTTTTTGGTTCGGGTCTTATTCGAAGACTTGGAGACCAACTCTTGGGGATCCACCTATATAATGAGGGGCCAAGGGGAGGGGGCCGGCCACCCCAAGACCACAGCCTGGCCGACCCCCTTAGAGTGGCCGGCCACCCCCTCCCAAACCCTAGCCGCCCCGCTCCTCCAATTCCCGCACGCTTAGCGAAGCTCCACCGGATTTCTCCACCACCACCAACACCACGCCATCGTGCTGTCGGATTCAAGAGGAGCTACTACTTCCGCTGCCCGCTGGAACGGGGAGGTGGACGTCGTCTTCATCAACAACCGAACGTGTGACCGAGTACGGAGGTGCTGCCCGTTCGTGGCGCCGGAACCGATCGTGATAAAGATCTTCTACGCGCTTTTGCAAGCGGCAAGTGAACATCTACCGCAGCAACAAGAGCCTCATCTTGTAGGCTTTGGAATCTCTTCAAGGGTGAGACTCGATAATCCCCTCGTTGCTACCGTCTTCTAGATTGCATCTTGGCTTGGATTTCGTGTTCGCGGTAGGAAAATTTTTGTTTTCTATGCAACGTTATCCTACACCCCTCGGAGTCCGAGCCCTCGGCGCAGTGTGCCGGTGCGCCGTCGCCGTAATGGGGCAGCTTGATACGCCGAGGGCTTCACCCTCGACATAGAGGTGTACGTGGCACGCTGCGGGAGCCCAGGCCATGCATGGAGGCTTGGCTATGCCGACGGAAAAACCCTCGGCATATAGTTTTAAACTTTTTCAAATTTTAATTTATTTTACACCATTTTTTATTTTTTTCTTTCTTTTACTTGTTTATCTTTCACCCAAGACACTTTTAACTCTAAGTATACTTAATATTAGGTCAAATTACAATCATGGTTAAACTTTCCAGTCGATCACCCATCGTCACACTACTCCAGGCTCAGCACGCTTAACTTCTTGGTTCCATTCGAATGAGTTTCCATTACAGAATTGACACCTTGCTAATAATAATAGTATATCAACCCTATTAACCCGTGGACCGTGATGTCACACCTCTTTATTTTTGAATTCTAAATAATTACTTAAGTAAACAAAAATGAACATATAAGTAATAATAATATTGAATTCAAATAACAATAAAATGATTTTTTGGTCTTTTCTATTTAATATGAAATAATTAATATTTTTAAATCGAAAAATCGAAATTTCACAAATAATATGTCTAAATCGATCAGAAAAATGAGATGAATCTAAATATAACATCCATATCATAATTTGAACCTAAAAATTATAGGAATCCAAATATGACGTCCAGTTTGCAATCTGGCGAAAACAGCCCCCTCGGGATATGCGAAATGGTTGTACCGGGCGCGCTGGTGCACCGTTCGCCAACACGCTAAACGAACAAAAAATAGCATATAAAGTGATGTGTTATAGACCTAAAAAAAATTCATGGAATTTATTGAGCGAAGGAAAGTGTACCCCTAGTTCAAATCCGGTCAGTTTCCAGCGGATTCGGCGGGACACCGCAGAAAGCCGCAGAGATTCCCAGATACCTAGCGCACACATATGGCATGTGATATGTGGTCCGAAGGTGGTGTCCTACCACTACGCGGAGGTCTCACGCAATACTAAAATGCGCCCCATGTAGCCGCTTCACAAAAAAATCCGCGACCGGGGCCTTGCTTCCCATCCTAAGGCCCGCGCATGTGCCAAATATGGCCTCGTTCCGACAAACTTTGTGGTGCAATGGGCCGTTTCATACTCATTTCCCCTAAAAGCCATAGAACTCCGGGCGTGATAGCCCTATTCGTGAAGGGTTTTTCAAGATAATTGCCGTATCCCAATTCCATCTTTTTTAGTGGTTACTAGGACACATAAAATGATGCCATGCGGCTCCGCGTGATTTTTTTTGACTTCGTTTACTTTGCCAACAGTGCAAAGCGGGGCCGCTGGAACATGTGGTATGGTCGTACCGGACGCGCGGGTGCACCCGTCCGCCAACGCGCTAAACGGAAAACATTTAGCACATAAAATGAAGCGTCGTAGACCTAAAAACATTTTTCCCGGGATTTATTGAGCGAAGGAAAGTGTGTCCCTAGTGCAAATCCGGTCAGTTTCCAGCGGATTCAGCGGGACACCGCAGGAAGCGGGGGGGATTCTCAGTTGGCTAGCGCGTGCATATGGCATGCGATAGGTGCTGCGTAGGAGGTATCCTACCACTGCGCGGAGGTCTCGCGCAATTCCCAATTGCACACCATGTAGCTGCTTCACAAGAAAAGGCCGATTGAGCACCCCGAAAATGGAAACACCATCGCCTGTGGGTCGGATTGGAAATCCGCGACTAGGGCCTTGCTTTCCATCCTAAGGCCCACGCACGTGCGAAATATGGCCACGTTCCGACAAACTATGTGGTGCCACGGGCCGTTTCCTACTCATTTCCCCTAAAAGCCATAGAACTCCAGACGCGATACCCCTATTCGTGAAGGGTTTTTCAAGATAATTGCCTTATCCCAATTCTGTCTTTTGTAGTGGTTACTAGGGCCCGTTTACTTTGCCAACTGTGCAAAACGGGGCCACCGGGACATGCGGTATGGCCGTACCGGACGCACGGGTGCACTCGTCCGCCAACGCGCTAAACAAAAAGCATTTAGCACATAAAATGACGCGTCGTAGACCTAAAAACATTTTTCCCGGGATTTATTGAGCGAAGGAAAGTGTGTCCCTAGTTCAAATCCGGTCAGTTTCCAGCGGATTCGGCGGGACACCTCAGGAAGCGGGGGGGGGGGATTCTCAGATGGCTAGCGCGTGCATATGGCATGCGATAGGTGGTGCGTAGGAGGTATCCTACCACTGCGCGGAGGCCTCGCGCAATTCCCAAATGCACACCATGTAGCTGCTTCACAAAAAAAGGCCGTTCCGGCACCCCAAAAATGGAAACACCGTCGCTCGTGGGTCGTATTGGAAATCCGCGACCGGGGCCTTGCTTCCCATTCTAAGGCCCACACACGTGCTAAATATGGCCTCGTTCCGACAAACTATATGGTGCCACGGGCCGTTTCCTACTCATTTCCCCTAAAAGCCATAGAACTCCGGACGTGATAGCCCTATTCGTGAAGGGATTTCAAGATAATTGTTGTATCCCAATTCCGTCTTTTGCAGTGGTTACTAGGATACATAAAATGACGCCACGTTGCTCCGCGTGATTTTTTTTGACTTCGTTTACTTTGCCAACTGTGCAAAACGGGGCCGCCGGGACATGCGGTATGGTCGTACTGGACGCGCGGGTGCACCCATCCGCCAACGCGCTAAACGGAAAACATTTAGCACATAAAATGACGCGTCGTAGACCTAAAAACATTTTTCCCGGGATTTATTGAGCGAAGGAAAGTGTGGCCCTGCACGGAGGAGGTATCGGACCACTGCACGGAGGTCTCGCGCAATTACCAAATGCACACCATGTAGCTGCTTCACAAAAAAAGGTCGTTCCGGTGATCTATATCTTGGGAAACCCTAGGGAGGTATCCTACCACGCCCTATCACTGTAGCAACACCTCGTGGAGTCAAGAGTCTAGTACTCCTGTCCTGGGCTCGTAGACTCGTAGGCCCGTCTCGGAGGAACGGATGGTTAGCCAAAATGTTCGCAAAATAGAAAGTTGGCCCGCATAAGCGGGAAACCCTAGAGCGGGAATGGTCTCGGGTAGGGTTAGGGTTGGAGTTAGGGTTAGCAAAGGAATTTTTCCTTTGTTTTAGGACATATGTACATCGATAGCAGATGTTGGGCCTACTGGCTCCGGTTGACCCGTCTGCGAACAGCGTCACTCGTGGGACCTACATATGCCATCTACTAATTCTTAAAAAATAGAACCATTTTTTACATAATTCATATAGTAAATAAATAATACAAACATAATATAAAGTAATATGAAAGAGAAAAAAAACCTATATGCCGAGGGTGGCTGTCGGCATAGGAGGGGCATGCCCTATGCCGAGGGAGGCCCTCGGCGTATGGACTGACACCGTATGGGAGCGAGGGGAGGCGATGTCGACGCTACGCCGAGGGCCAGGTAGACGCCGAGGGCAGCCCTCGGCGTAGCCTCCTGTACGCCGACGGCATGAGTACGCCGACGGTCGACGTTCGGCAGTGTACTGGCGAGGCCGTACGCCGACGGCCCCGACATTTGGCTGTCGGCGTACGTTATGGCCCTCGGCGTCTACTGCCATTCCTGTAGTGAAGCGACAACGAGCATCCAAGCATTTTTTAGCACTTAGGTAGAACAATGTTTAAATCTTCTGTATAATGTGGCAACTGAACCCACAAACGCAGAAGAAACCTTTGTCAAAGAGGAAAATACAATCATGATCAGAAGCCTCAGAATCCTGGCCAAAGTCGTTGCCGTTATAACACCATAGATGAACAACACCGAAGAATTCACCCACTTGTTGTCGTGTGAAAGCTCAATAAGTTGTGAATTTGAGTAACAGTTATTTGGGGTTTACGTTTAAAGAATTATATAGGGAGTTAACTTTAGCGAGGCGGTAGAAGAGATAAGTTTCAGTGATGGGATAGAGATTATGTAATCAGAGAGTTTCTCCGGAATATAATGGTTGTTACCTTATTAGCATGAAGTTTGTACTCCTCTATTTTGGTTCATAGGACTCAAATCGTTTTGCATTAGGTTTAAGAAGTTTTTTAAATGGATTCTAAAAACTATCTCAAGCGCTGCATGTAATTAATTAGGAGAACTAGCACCTCTAATTACTTCTCAATCAGCTGCCATTTTTGAGCTATCAGACTACTCATAGTGGGAAGTAACATAGGTAGTAACATCAATTACAATTAAGCATTTTAATGACATGGTATTTAGTAATTGAGAAAAAAGAAGGTAGTGATAACTAGCTATGTTACCATCACATCACACATTTCAAAACAATATAAGTCTACAACTTAATAGATGTAGCATTTTAAGTTACTACACCTATAATACTAACCACTATGAAGATAGTAACATAGAGTAGTAACATATGTATGTTAGTACCTAATGTTACTCCCCACTATGACTAGTCTTAGAGGCGCATGTATAGGTCAGTGGTGTTTTCCATCCACATGCAGCCAACCCTGTATGGAAACTTGTCTCGATTCCCACCTCAACCGCATGAATCAAGCTATTCCTAGTGAGCTAAAAAGGGAGAAATGGGAAATTTAGTGTAATTAGAGGGGTTTACTGCTCCTAATTAATTACACCGTAGGCTTTAGATGTGTTGCTAATGTGGGATAAATATTTTATCAAACTGAGGGTAAATACTATATATCGTAGGCCGATGGGAAAGATTTTGTCGGACCCCTCCGACGCTGTCCATCTCGTTGTCATCCAACGGGCAAGATTGCACCGATTTTCCCCGCCCGCTAACCTCGCATCTTCCGCACATATACAGCCAATAAATTACGGTCGTGAACCTCCCTAAATCAAGCACCATCCCGATAGGATATGCTTGGCCACCGCCGCGATTCTTCTCTCACCACTGCGCCTCACCCACTAGTAGAAAAAGGGGCAATAGGCCCGGTCCATTTGGGCCTTCAGTCCCGGTTCCCAAACCGGGACCAATTAGGCGGGACTAAAGGGGGTACCCTTTAGTCCCGGTTCAAAGTTTAACCGGGCCTAAAGGCCTTGACACGTGGTGCGGCCAGGGAGCTCGCGGTGGAAGGCCTTTGGTCCCGGTTCGTACCACGAACCGGGCCTAGATTTCTCTGCCGCGGCAGAGAATTGCTATTTCTCTGCCGCGGCACAGGTTTAGGCTGTACCAGCGTTTCTTTGCCGCGGCAGAGAAACAGGGCGTTTCTCTGCCGCGGCAGAGTTTCAGCAATGCATATATATCATTCAAGAAACCACCAAAAATCGTCAAGAATATATATAGACATCGTCAACAGTACACGACATCGTCAACAGTACACGTAATGCATGCATATTTACAATACAACATCTCCTCGACGAATATCCTCCGCCGTCACGATCTGCCGATAGTGCTCTCCACCTGGGGTAATGACCTGCCGATCGACCAAGATCATCATCAGCAGGCTCATCTGGTGCCTCTTGATCTTCTACTTCATTGTCTTCATTGCCTTCTCCAGTATCATCGTATTCAGGGAAATTGGGATAACCGTCATCATCCTCTTCCTCTTCTTCATTGTCTTCCATCATAACCCCTCTTTCTCCGTGCTTGGTCCAACAATAGTAACTGGGCATGAAACCGAATCGCAGAAGGTGGCTGTGAATGACACTCGAGTGAGCGTAATTTACGGTATTCTTGCAGTCCACACATGGACAATACATGAAGCCACCATGTTTGTTTGCCTCCGCCACGGCCATAAAATTATCCAGGCCCGAAGTGAACTCGTCAAACCGTCGGTCAATGTACATCCATTGCCGATTCATCTGCATGATATAATTAAGCTGATCAAAACCATTACAGAACATCACGATGTATATATACACATGCATTTTATCAATTGCAGTTGAAAAGGATAAAGTTGTTAACCTCGATGAAGAAGAAAAAAGCAAGTTAAGTGTGGCTTGATTTGTGTAAACTCAAGTGGCAAATCCTCTTAAGCATTTCATCGAACACCTCTTGTGCATGTGAAGAAGAGAGGAAAGCAATACACCCCTCTTGTGAAGATAGTGAAAAAATGGCCAAGTGTGGCTCACACTTGGGCAGGGGCAAGGTTATATAACCAGAGGCGGGGCCTTTGGACCCGGTTTGTATTACAAACCGGGACTAAAGGGTTGCCCACGACTGACACGGCCTGTGGCGCCCTGCGGTGGACCCTTTAGTCCCGGTTTGTAATACAAACCGGGTCCAAAGGCCACTACAGGACAGGCGCCAGTGGGTGGGATCGTCCTGGGCAGAAACGAACCGGGACCAATGCCCCTATTGGACCCGGTTTGGTTCAGCACTGGGACATTTGCTTGGGACCAAAGGCCTCTTCTCCACTAGTGACCTCTCCCCGCCGGCCGCACACCTCGCCGGGAACTGCACCTCCTCTGCATCGATGCGTCCGATCACATGACGTTCAGCGGCGCATTGGGGTCACTAGCAGCATAGCAGGGTCGATCAAGTTATACTCTGGCCGAAACAGCGGCCGGAGTTTGCTTCCAATGTCCCAGCCAACCTCTTAATCCATTCAAGGACTACACGATCAGCGGACCAGGCTGTAGGTAATTGCAAGTGCCCTGTGCTATGATTTTTGTACACGATTTCATAGGTGCTTGATCACTTTCTTGAGGCGTTTTTTGTTGAATATTATCTGGATGCTATCAACAGGATCGGGACTACACCCTTCCTCCAGAGCCCACCCAAATCGTCAACAAATTTCATCTCGGCACCTATGACTATGGTCCATGGGGAGTGGAGGACAAACCACAGAAGCAAAGGAGACTGACTACTGCCGGTCCTGAGATTTTGAGGGCCCTGGGCGAGAATAAAATTTCGGACCTTAATATAGACACCACGACAGCAATAATGAATATATACGTAAAATACGTTTTGCAAATAACATGTAAATACATCCAAACACAATAGCATATCTACTAATTTATATATATTACCTTAAAATTTTCTTGTAGGCACCTCTTTTGCTCTTTTCCTTTTAGCGTGATCAGATGGACCCTTTCTCAACGAAGACGATTCGACGAACTGACCATAAAAAATTCAGAATTAGAGAAAAATTATTTGGAAATAAAAGAGTGTGTTACATGAGCAGTCGTGAACGGTTACCGACGGCGGACGGCAATGGGATCGCTGATCAGTGTGGGCAGCCGACAGTGTTGTGTGTGGTGCACCACTCGCTACGTCTATGGGGTGGTTAATGCGAGAGATGATCTCCATGAGATCGATCGGAAGATCGATCCCTACCGGAAGATCGCTGATTGGTGTAGGAAGAGAACACGAGTAGCGGGAGATCGATCCCTGTCGACGAAGTGCGAGGTGGAGAAAAGTTCGTGAACTACTCTCAATCTAGGTTACGTGGAATACGAAGCGAAGTACGAAAGTAGCTAACTAATCATCTACTCCCCATATCGATGGATCGGTTCTAGCGGTATTATTTAGACTTTTAGTCCAGCACGTTCGCGTCAAGTTTCTCTGATCAGGCCACATGTTTTTTCTTTCGGCTAAACATAGTTAGATAGGCTCGTATATATACATGTACATATATCTAGGATTGGGCCCCCAGATTTTTGGGGCCCTGGGCGGCCGCACACCCTACCCACCCATCAGGGCCGGCCCTGTGACTACATCATATCTTTCAAGAGCTACGGCCTTCTGGATTGATGTCTCCATACACTGAAGGAAATGAATTGAGTGTGTACAATGAAGCAAATTTGTAAAATACAGGAAATATGTGATATGAAAGTATGAAGCTGTGTATTTTAACGACTTGAAGGAAGCAAAATATTTCAATTGTCCGAAATATGTCAAGTGAATGTATTAAGCACTAATTTTTTTCTCCAAATGAAGCAAAGTTGTAAAATACAGGAAATATGTGATATGAAAGTATGAACCTGTGTATTTTAACGACTTGAAGGAAGCAAAATATTTCTTTTGTCCGGAATATGTCAAGTGAATGTATGAAGCACTACTTTTTTTCTCCAAATGAAGCAAATTTGTAAAATGTAGGAAATATGTGATATGCAAGTATGAAGCTGTGTATTTTAACGACTTTGAAGGAAGCAAAATATTTATGTTGTCTGAAATATGTCAAGTGAATGTATGAATCACTATTTTTCCAAATGAAGCAAATTTGTAAAATGTAGGAAATATGTGATACGAAAGTATGAACTGTGTATTTTGGCAACTTGAAGGAAGCAAATATTATGATCTCCGGAACATGTGATGTACCAAGATGTAAATTTTATGGTTCAAACATAATAATGCACTAATGTTGAAATCACATACTACACATGAGTATACATGACACGTTTTTTTAAGCTCCATCTAAAAATCCACTCACCATCGGAGCAGTATTCAATAGTCATCCATAGAAACATAGTCTGATATGTTTAAAATATATATACATATTTAGATTGAAACGAAATTATTTTGCAATGGAAGCAAAATTCAGTTTGAAAGGAAGCTAAATTAAATAAAGTTGGAAACAAAAAATTCCTTCCAGACGGAAGCAAATGCCCATGCCTGAAATTTTGCCGACGTTGTCAGCTTCCTACGAAACAGGATTTGTTTTAAAAAATCTCCAAGATTGGGAGCAGTTAATTCATATCCCACTAATTAGGCGCTCTGCTGAGGAAGGTTAGCAACGCGCACTTATTACAGAGATGCATGCAGTTAGACCCTCTACCGTTTTAGTGAAACAGTTGAGCGGGGCCTCGCTGAGAATCCAACGTCCGCGGTGCTTCCTATCGAACGGCTAGATACTGGTCCGATGCAAAGTCATCTATCGGATGCCGATTCTTAGTGGTGTCCCAAACTGAGCCCCGTGAACGGGGATAGAAAGAGTACATAGCCAGTAGATTGGTAGTTAATGTTGTTAGAACTCAAAGATCTTGTGATCTATTGCTTGTGGGTAAAACCCTACTTATACAGGAGTTTGGGACGTCTTACGAGAAGGCGTCCGTACGGACACATGCATCCGTACGATGCTTCGGACATAATTAACACGTTCCTAAGATAATTATAGTTGCTAATGATGGTTTGCCTCATGTCGGCTCCGTAGGGGCGTCTGTTAAATCGTAACACTTCCCCTTGTACAAAGCTTCGTCTCGTATGTCTTTATTCTTGCATAGTGTTGAAAATATTGGTATCAATCACAAACGTATATTTTTTTGAATAACACCACCGAAAACCCTGTGGAAAAAAATATTAGGAGAACATGATTTTATATGTTGCTAAAAACTCCTTTAAAACCCCATGGAAAAAGTAAGGAGAAAATAATACAACATATAGTGATCATTGCCCCTTTGATAACTTATATGAGAAAACCTCAATAGGATAAAACTCATCGATAAGTTTAGAGAACAGTTAATATGCCTCGTATACATCCGTTTAAAACCGAGGTGGGGAAAAGAGAAGGTATGACATATATTGCTGTGTTGATATTACCTCATAAAAAACGTTGATGAGAACCATAAGAGTAAAAACAAAAAGGAAAAAAAGAGTGTAATATAATGTTTGAATGGGTTATAGTTCAGAGGATAATCCCCCCGATCCTTGCAAATCTCGAAGTCGACGCATACCAATTTTATGAACATATTTTTTCCAATGTTGAAGCTGGTAATGACTTCGTGAATAAGTCAGCGAGATTGTCGCCTGATTTGACTTGTAAAATGTTTAAATCCCCACTCTTTTGTAAGTCGTGAGGATTAAACAATTTAGGTGCAATATGCTTAGAACATCTCCAGCCGCGTCCCCCAAAGGGATTTGGGGCACGCCGGACAAAAAAACTTTCTCAGCCGCGTGCCCCAAAGCCTCTTTTAGTCCGGCACCCCGAGGCCGTTCCCGGTACACAGGGGACGCTCGAGGCACGCCGGACACAGCGAAAAGCGAGGCAAGGCGTGGTGGGGCTAACGCGTCAGCGGCATAGGAAAAGTTCGTCCCCCTCTCCCGCCAAATCGCGCCTCTCCCGCCACATCGCGGCTCTCTCGCCGCGCATTTCTGCGGTTCCAACACATTTCAACACCTATCCCGCTGATTCATTTCTCCCTGTCGCCTTGGCCGACGCCGCGTTGACCGAGAAGACGCAGGCGAAGTTCACGCAGTGCCTCACCGAGGTCTCCTCGACCTTGCTCTGCCGCGACAAAAAGGCCGATGAAAGGTAGGCGGCGCTGCTGAAGAGGCAAGAGGCGAAGATGGAGCTCAAGAAACGCAAGGAGGACATGTCCCTGCTGACATCATCGACAGAAGGAATGTCTCCCCGGACGCGGGCGGCGCACAACTTCTTCAAATGCCAGATCCTCGATGACATCGAAGCCAAAATAGCGGCGGCCGAGGCAGCAGTAGTGGCTGCAACACCAACCCTGGAGCAAGAGCCGGCAGACGCGTCTGCGATAGCATCTGCTAGTACACCTGCGTCGGCCTCTGCCTCGGTGTCGGCGGCATCGGCCTCTGCCTCGACGTCGTCGATGGAGCATGCACACCGGGCAGATCATGACGAGAACTGGTGGAAAAAGGGGCTTTGGTCGCGGTTCGCAACTGCCATTAGTCGCGGTTGCGCAACCGCGACCAAATAAGCGCGACTAAAGGCCCCCCCCCCCCCCCTTTAGTCGCGGTTGCTTAAGAACCGCGACTAAAGGCCCGTCCACGTGGGCGCCAGGCGGCCGTCGGGGCGGAGAACCTTTAGTCGCGGTTCTTCTGGCCAACCGCGACTAAAGGCCGCCCGCAGGTTTAGGGTTTTACCCCCCCTAAACCTGCCCCTCCCTAAACCCCCTAAACCTGCCCCCCTTAAACCTGTTTTCTGTGTAATTTGTATTGTTTTATTTCTTTTGTGCTTTATTTTAATTTTGAAGGAGTTTCACATATTCTACGGTACTACATACATGCATATGAATGTACAATTTCAAACAAATTTGAAATTAGAACCAAAAAGAATTCAAGAGGAATATATATTCAATATCATCGGATGACCATATACAATTTTGACCAAGTTTCCATACATAATTTAACGCATATAAAGTTCTAAGTCCTCGTAATGGTGTTCTCCTTTAGGATGGAGGACTTCCCTCCTGAACCATCCAGCTAGTTCCTCTTGAATTGGTAGGAAGCGAGCTTCTGGACTAAGCATCATCCGGAGGCTATTCCTCTGAGCATTGGTATCACTCGGAACCCGCTCAGAGGTGTATCTCCGGATCATCTCACAGACATAGTATCCACATAGATTGGTCCCCGCTGGCTGAATATCCCCACCATTCTTAGCGATTGACCTTTTGAATTCTAGCTCTTTTTTGAATTCACCGACCTTTGTATCTACGAACCGTCTCCAAACACTACGAGGCAAAGAAAATTAAATGAACAAGAGAGTTACTTGATATTAGGAAATGAACGAAATAGGCCGATCGATATAGAGCGCAAATGAATGAAAATAATTACTTCTGCAGGGTTTTTCTCATGCCGCCCCAAAGCTTTGAATCCATATTCAGAGAGTCGTGGACGAGACATTCTGAGGTGTCAATTTTAATTACTAGCAGAATCCAGTGGAACCTGCAGACACGATACATGCACAGTACGTCATGCATAACTCATCGATTAGCCGGCCACATACCATGCATGGAGTAAACAAAAGAGAATGTGCTCAAGACAGAAACACTCACCCAAAATGGTAAGGAAATAGAATATCACTTTTGAGTTCCTGCTTTGTAAGAAACTGCCACAGGTCTTCCTCCACGTCGGCGGGGTGATGCTGTAACACATATCCATTGACGATGTGTGGGTCAATGAACCCAACATCATGGATGTTCCTTACTCTGCATTCCTTAATCTTCATTCTGCATGTATAATAGCGGACACAACAATATAGTTAGGACATATATATAGTGCAGGCAATATGAACGAGTTGGGGTAGAAATAAATCACTTACAGAACGTAGCAACTGATGATAGATTTGTCGAGCTCGCGCAGATTGAAAAGCTGGAACAATTCACTCAGATGAATTGTTACATAGTAATGTTTGAAGTGATGCTCATGTCTAACTTCCGCATAAATATAATCTTTGGCGTTTTTATTTTGTATGTAACCCTTGTACCATTTCAGCAGACCTTTCATTTGTGGAGGTAGATCCTCTTCCTGCGCAGGCTCGACGAGAGGCCCATTCTTCACATATGTAATTACTACCTCCTTCACTGGCGCCTCATCAAGGCCTAACAGTTCACGAAGAGTAATACCTAAGTTGGCCGCTTGTTCTCTGGCACTCGTTACAGTCAATCCCTGTGCCGCCGCAGCTTCTATGATCTCGGGGGCATCCGGACCGGCGGCTTTCACTATAAGCGGGGCAATCGATTGTTTACTTTGTTCCCCGAGCTGGGCAACTCGTTTCCCGCTTTTTTTACTTTCTAATTCCGTTTTCTCGGCCTTCTCCCGCTCTTTCTTCTCCTTGAACATGAGTGCCTGCCTGCGAAGTTCACGTGCATAGTCGTCAGGCAGATTCTTCGCGGCTTGGGACGGTGTGCTCAAAAATGACTTAGCCCACTTCTTTTGCTCATCAGAAAATACTGGCTTGGGCTCGGGCTCTCTTTTCTTCTTGCAGTCCGCCTTCCATTTCTCATAATCAGCAGCCGCGGCAGTTTCCTCGGCACTACGTTCCCAAGGCCTTGTGGGGAGAGGCTTCAGTGATGGCTCCGGTACCTTTGTGGTCTTAGGTACATAAGGGTCCGGGTTAATAATCCAGGACTGCTTCTGCTTCTTTGCCGGAGGTGGATTGGGGGGCGGCGTCTGATCACCCGCCGGACGAGGACTGGGGGGCGGCGTCTGATCACCCGCCGGACATTGTGGACTGGGGGGCGGCGTCGGCTGACGTGACGGAGGTGTAGGTGAACGGCCACCACCACCACCACCACCACCACCACCGTAGGGGGGTGGACTTGTTGTCCTTGGCGCCTCGCCTGGAAACTTGATAAACTTCTTTCGCCATAGAATGAACTGGCGCTTGACATTTCCAAGTCTTTTCTCCCCTTCAGGTGTAGCAATGTCAATGTCCAGGTCCTCAAACCCTTTGACTATGTCCTCCACCGTGACACGAGCATAGCCATCTTGAATGGGGTTGTTGTGGTGGAGTGCTCCAGGTAAACATGGTAAAGCACTGCCGATGGCTACCTTCATGGACATGTTCCCGACAGGATAATACAGATGACATTCTTTCATCTCCTTTATATCGTCCACGGGGTAGCTAGGAGGCTCCGGTGCAGTAATTTCGACCGCCAGAGGCTCCGGTGCAGTAATTTCGATCGTCGGTGCATCTGCAGCAGCCGGTGGGGCCTCCGTGGAAGCCACACTGCTTCTCCGCTGCTGGCTTCCGAGATCCACTGGATGATCTTCATGCTGCGCTCGAGCTGCATCTCTTTCGGCTACTAGTACATTCACGGTTTTCTTCAATACATCCATTTCCGATGCCAACCGCACCACAACATCTGCTTCCCGATCCATCTTTCTCTTACGGCTTCTGTAACCGTACGGGTCATCGTTCTGGGGGAACCCTATTTTCCACGGAACGTGCCCCATGCCTCGTACACGTCCTGTGTGTTCAGGATTCCCGAGGGCTTTTGTCAGCGTGTCGTTCTCTCTGTTGAACTTGATCTTCCCCTCTTGAGCATTCTTCAGTGCATCAATAAGGGCTTGGGTGGGTTTAATTATTTTTCCCCGGTAAACACACTCCCCTGTATCCGGGTTCAGCGTTCCCCCATGCCCGTACCACCAGCTTTTGGCCCTTGGGTCCCATCCCTCCGTACCTGGACGGATTCCTCGCGCCCTCAGCTCGGTCTCCATCTTCTCCCACCTAGGCTCCCAAAGGCGATACCCTCCTAGCCCCATAATATGATTGTACTCCTTCTTAGCCGCATTATCCTTATTTTTTTCGATATTTGAATGAACTGCTCCGATTTCTTTTGCTTCACAAATTCTGGCTAATCATGTTTCAGTTTCTCATATTGTCCTTTGAAATCCGGAGTCTTGTTCTGCTTGACAAAGTCATGGGCTAGATTTTGCTTGAATTTCCGGAATGCGTCGGCCATCTTATGAAGAGCGAACCGTTTGACTAGCCTCCTCCTCTCCTTGTTTTCCTCAATCTTGTTACCCTCCTCATAGAATTTGTTGTATTCCGGAGGTAGAACGAAATGTTCCATAAGCTTGTTGAAGCAATCTTTTTTTGTTCTCTTATCGACAAAAGTTAAACCAACACGTGCCTTCTTTGGCGCATTCCACTCCTGGACGGTGATCGAGACGTTGTCTCTAACAACGGCTCCACATTGGCTGACAAACTTGGTGGCATTCTTGCGGGGCTCCAGCGGCCTGCCGGTTGCTTCCTCGACAACCTCGATGGTGCATGTTTCTCCTGGTTTCATCGTCTTGGTTGCGCCACGCTTTGACGACGTACTCGATTGTTTCGACGATCCGGCCGAGGGCTAAAATAAGAAAGAGAGTCGCGCGCGTTAGTACACACATATTTATTCAAATCAGTTAGTTTGTATCACCAGAGGCTCAATGTATATATATACCTCGGCGTCGGAGGTGGTTGCTACTTCCATTTGAAGATCGTCGTTTATCGACGTTTGTTCAAAATCATCTTGCTGACGGCGCCCTTCATCTTCACCGTCAAGGTTCAGATAAGAAGAGATATCATCTTCTTCTTGTCCGGTCGGCACATATAGAATATCGCCTTTTATGATGCCGAACATATGGGCTTCAGCGTCCGGATCATAGTTGGCCATAATCGGGTCAGCTCTATCGTCCGCCATATGTCAGTCCTGAAAACATGTAGTAAAAACAAATTAATTGTGTATATGCATTATCACATCTCTTCTACATATAAAGAGAGAGGGCGACGAGGGAGAGGCGAGAGGGGGGACGCAGTGACCGCGTGACCGAGAGACCGGTGGCGGTGGCGAAAGGGGGGACGCAGTGACCGCGCGCGTGACCGAGAGACCGGTGGCGGTGACCGAGAGGGCGGTGGCGGTGGCAAAAGGGGGGACGCAGTGACCGCGCGCGTGACCGAGAGACCGGTGGCGGTGACCGAGAGGGCGGTGGCGGTGGCGAAAGGGGGGACGAAGTGACCGCGCGCGTGACCGAGAGACCGGTGGCGGTGACCGAGAGGGCGGTGGCGGTGGCGAAAGGGGGGACGCAGTGACCGCGCGCGTGACCGAGAGACCGGTGGTGTTGACCGAGACGGCGGTGGCGGTGACCGAGAGGGCGGTGGCGGTGACCGAGAGGGCGGTGGCGACGGCGTTAAGTAAAAATTTTCTTAAGTCAAAATTTTGTTAAGTAAATTTTTTGTTAAGTAAAATTTTTGTTAAGTTAAATTTTGTTAAGTCAAGATTTTGTTAAGTATACAAAATTTTGTTAGTATACAAAATTTTAGTTAAATTTTTGTTAAGTATGGCGAAGGCGAAGGCGACGGTTCGCGCAGTATTTATAGCCCCCCCTTTAGTTCAATTTTTATTAAGTCAAAGTTGTACTTGCATTTTTACTAGTTTTTAATTAAAAAAAACTTATAGTTAAACAAAGTAAAAAACAAAAAAACTAAAAAAAAAAGAAAAAAAAGGCAGGCCGGGGCTGTCTGCGCGCGCTCCTCTCTCACTCAGCATGCGCGCGCACGCGGCGGCCGCCGGCGAGCAGAGCGCCGCCGGGCGAGCGAGCGGCGGCGGCGGCGACCCCGGCGCCTCTCCTCTCTCTTGCGCCGGTGATGACGAGGCGGCGGTGCGACGGTACACGGATCCGGCCGGCGGCGGCGACGCACGTACACACGACGCGCGGTACACGCGGAGGGCGGCGGCGACGGCGTCTGCGCGGCGACGGTGCGGCGACGGCGAGGCGCGGTGACGGCGAGGCGCGGTGCGGCGAAGCTCTCGATCGATCGGCAGCAGAGACGGAGCGGCGAAGAAGACGAAGTGCGGGGCGACGGTTCGGGACACCAATTTATAGCCACCCTTTAGTCGCGGTTGGGGAGGAGAGCCGCGACTAAAGGGTCCACCTTTAGTCGCGGTTTGCCACCCCAACCCCCACTAAAGGCTTTTTTAGCCGGTTTTTCGTTCCCGCGCGCGCACAGACCTTTAGTCGCGGTTTGCGAGGCCAACCGCGACTAAAGGTATTTTTCGAATTACTTTTTGTTTTTCAAAATGTTAAAAATACAGAAAAACTCAGAAAAATAAAACTAATTCAATTCAAAATTTTAAAAATACAAATAATATATCAAAAAATTCAGAAAAATAAAACTAATTCATTTCAAAATTTCAAAAATACAAATAATATATCAAAAAATTAAGAAAAATAAAACTAATTTATTTCAAAATTTCAAAAATACAAATAATATATCAAAAAATTAAGAAAAATAAAACTAATTCATTTCAAAATTTCAAAAATACAAATAATATATCAAAAAATTAAGAAAAATAAAACTAATTCATTTCAAAATTTCAAAAATACAAATAATATTTCAAAAAATTAAGAAAAATAAAACTAATTCATTTCAAAATCTCAAAAATACAAATAATATATCAAAAAATTTAGAAAAATAAAACTAATTCATTTCAAAATCTTAAAAATACAAATAATGTATCAAAAAATTCAGAAAAATAAAACTAATTCATTTCAAAATCTAAAAAATACAGATAATACATCAAAAAATTCAGAAAAATAGAGTTATTAATTTCAAAATCTTAAAAATACAGATAATACATCAAAAAATTCAGAAAAATATAAATAATTAATTTCAAAATCTTAAAAATACAGATAATACATCAGTTCTTCCCACCAGTTCTTTTCTGCTGCCGCTGTTTCCCACCCTTTACCCAGCACTGTTAGAGGAGATGGAGTCTTTCACGGGTTTGCAGGAAAATTTTCCCGAGGAGCAACTTCCGAAGATGTCGTAGGGCGTGTGCACCGACGACATCTTCGAGAAGCTGCGCCACGGGAGATTTTCCAACCCTTTACCCAGCACTGTTAGAGGAGATGGAGTCTTTCACGGGTTTGCAGAAAAATTTTCCCGAGGAGCAACTTCCGAAGATGTCGTAGGGCGTGTGCACCGACGACATCTTCGAGAAGTTACGCCACGGGAGATTTTCCAACCCTTTACTCCATCCATGGGGATGAAACTCTCCCTACCTGCTAGGTTGGCTTGTTGGTCTGCTTGCCAAGGCGTATCGATGCTCCTTTTATAGGCACGGCGCCGCTGCTGCTTTGTCGTGTTCCTCTGACAGGGTGTCGTGCGCTACATGCTTTATCTCATCGAGCAGTGCGTCCACCCACGCGTCCTTATCCTGCCGACAGCTTTAGTCACGGTTGCAGTCTCCAGCCGGGACTAAAGCTTACCCAAACGTCCTTATCCCACCGACAGTTTTCTTAGATGACACAAAAACCACATTTAGTCCCGGTTGCACCCACCAGCCGGGACTAAAGGTTAGATGACCAGCTCTGGATTCCTCTTCTTCCCGCCAATTTCTTCCCGCCTCTTTCTTCTCGCCTCTTTCTTCCCGCCACTTTCTTCCCGCCAATTTCTTCCCGCCAATTTCTTCCCGCCTCTTTCTTCCCGTCAATTTCTTCCCACCTCTTTCTTCCCGCCAATTTCTTCCCGCCAATTTCTTCCCGCCTCTTTCTTCCCGCCACTTTCTTCCCGCCTCCTGTCTTCCCGCTCCCATTTTTCCCGCCATTTCTCACTACATATATGTCGCCCGGTTTGGCCAGCATTATCACATCTCTACAATCTCTCATCACTCTCACATGGCTTCCACCGCACCCACTCTAACCTACCAGCAGGTGGAGGAGCTTTGCGCCTCGAACTACCCTTGCCCACCGGGCTACCGCGTCCCCGCCGGCTGGAGCCTAAGCGCCGGAGGCGTGCCGGTACCTCCCGTCCCTCAGGGTACTGCGCGCCGGGCGGCCATCACGAACCACTACTACCTCGACCTCACGCCGGAGCAGCGGATGAATCCCCGCTGGCATCCCGATAACCAGCATACTTGGGACGCCTTCTTCATCAATCGGCGTGACAGGGCGCTCGCCAGGTATGAGGAGGACGGTCTGCCTCCTGGGAACTTCTACGAGGCCGGCCGTCGGCTATGGTGGTACGGCCGGACTCTGCAGAGCGTCATGGACTACATCACGGCCGGCGATATCCCCCGCCTGCGCTACCCTCAGTTCGAGCCACGATCGCCGCCCGACGACAGCGACGACAGCAGCGACGACGACGGCGGCAACTTAGAAGGCGACGACTACCAGTACAACGGCGGCGGCTATGAAGACTATGAGTATGCATATTATACGCCTAGGCAGGAGTATGACTAAATCACTCCAAATTTCATGTATCATCAGTGTGGTTTCTCGAATCAATCAATCATTCGAAAATGGACACCAAACACATCACGGGTAATATAATTCACATGATCCATTCAATAAAGTTTGGTACAAAAAATTATTACACATCATTTCTTCCCTTGTGTCCCTGCTTGCTTACGATTGTGCCGTATCCATGGAGCATCCTCATCATTTAACTTAATGCTTGGGTCGGTGTTCACTTTGAAGGGCGGAATTTCAGCAAACATATTATAATCTTCTGACATGTCTGTCTTGTCCTCCACTCCCACGATGTTTCTTTTCCCTGAAAGAACAATGTGGCGCTTTGGATCATCGCATGATGTACTGATCGTTTTCTTATCTTTCCGTTTCCTCGGTTTGCTACACATGTCCTTGACATAGAAAACCTGAGCGACATCTTTCGCTAGGACGAATGGTTCGTCAAGGTAACCAATATTGTTGAAATCCACCATTGTCATTCCGTATTGCTGGTCCACCTTTACCCCACCTCCTGTTAGCTTGAACCATTTGCACCGGAACAAAGGGACCTTAAAGGAGGGTCCATAGTCAAGTTCCCATATCTCCTCTATGTAACCATAATATGTGACCTTTTGCCCATTCTCAGTTGCTGCATCAAAGCGGACACCACTGTTTTGGTTGGTGCTCTTTTTATCTTGGGCGATCGTGTAAAATGTATTCCCATTTATCTCGTACCCTTGGAAAGTCGTTATAGTCGAAGATGGTGTCTTGGCCAACATGTACAGCTGATCTCCAACATCATTGTCATTCATTAAATGTTTTCTCAACCAACTGCCGGAAAGCCTCCATGTGGGCCTTCCTAATCCAGGATTCAGGCTTCCCCGGGTTGTCCGAGCGTAAAATATTCTTGTGTTTCTCAAAGTACGGAGCCACCAAGCTGGAATTGGTCAGAACTGTGTGGTGTGCTTCAGTCAGAGAATGGCCGTCCATACATATCGTTGATTTCCTTCTGATCGTGCCTTTTCCACTTAGTCTCCCCTCGTGCCGCGATCGAGGAAGACCAATCGGCTTAAGGTCAGGAACAAAGTCAACACAAAACTCAATTACCTCCTCATTTCCATAGCCCTTGGCGATGCTTCCTTCTGGCCTAGCACGGTTACGAACATATTTCTTTAATACTCCCATGAACCTCTCGAAGGGGAACATATTGTGTAGAAATACAGGACCGAGAATGGAAATCTCTTCGACTAGGTGAACTAGGAGGTGCGTCATAATATTGAAGAATGATGGCGGGAACACCAACTCGAAACTGACAAGACATTGGACCACATCGTTCTGTAACCGTGGTAGAACTTCTGGATTGATTACCTTCTGAGAGATTGCATTGAGGAATGCACATAGCTTCACAATGGCTACTCGAATATTTTTCGGCAGGAGCCCCCTCAAAGCAATCGGAAGCAATTGCGTCATAATAACGTGGCAGTCGTGAGACTTCAGGTTTTGGAACTTTTTCTCCGCCATGTTTATTATTCCCTTTATATTGGACGAGAATCCAGACGGGACCTTCAAAAAAGATGACCTTCTCTTCTTTGGTCAGAGCGTAGCTGGCACGACCTTGAAACCATTCCGGATGCCGGTCATCAGGGTCTTTCAAACGTTGCTGGTCCTGCTGTGCTTCCTTTGTATCATTTGTCTTCACATACACGCCCAAGAAGCTCAGGAGGTTCACGCAAATATTCTTCGTAACGTGCATCACGTCGATTGCAGAGCGAACATCTAGGACTTTCCAATATTCTAGCTCCCAGAATATAGATTTCTTCTTCCACATGGCTGCGTGCCCGTCAGCTCCCTTCGGAACTGATTGTCCGCCAGGACCCTTTCCAAAGATGACTTTCAAATCCTTGACCATATCAAATACCTCAGCACCAGTGCGTTCCGCAGACTTCGGCCGGTGATCTGCCTTGCCGTTGTAATGCTTGCCTATCTTTCTTACTGGATGAATTTTCGGAAGAAATCGACGATGCCCAAGGTACACGTTCTTCTTACAATTTGGCAAATGTACACTTTCAGTCTCATGTAAGCAGTGCGTGCATGCATTGTATCCCTTATTTGACAGTCCCGAAAGGTTACTAAGAGCAGGCCAATCGTTGATGGTTACGAAAAGCAACGCTCGTAGGTCAAATTCCTCTTCTTTGTGCTCATCCCACACACGGACACCAGGTCTGCCCCACGGCTGTAAAAGTTCATCAACTAATAGCCTTAGGTACACATCGATGTCGTTGCCGGGTTGCTTCGGACCTTGGATGAGCACTGGCATCATAATGAACTTCCGCTTCATGCACAACCAAGGAGGAAGGTTGTATATGCATAGAGTCACGGGCCAGGTGCTATGGCTGGAGCTCTGCTCGCCAAAAGGATTCATGCCATCCGTACTTAGACCAAATCTTATGTTCCTTGCGTCAGCTGCAAAATCTTTGAACTCTCTGTCGATCTTTCTCCATTGCGTTCCATCTGCGGGGTGTCTCAACTCCCCGTCCGACTTACGGTCCTCTTTGTGCCATCGCAACAACTTGGCATGCTCTTTGTTCCTGAGCAGACGTTTCAACCGTGGTATTATAGGAGCATACCACATCACCTTGGCGGGAACCCTCTTCCTGGGTTTCTGGCCCTCAACATCGTCACCAGGGTCATCGCCTCTGATCTTATAACGCAATGCAGTGCATACCGGGCATTCATTCAAATTTTCGTATTCACCGCGGTAGAGGATGCAGTCGTTGATGCATGCATGTATCTTCAGAACCTCTAAACCTAGAGGGCAGACAACCTTCTTTGCTTCGTAAGTACTGGCGGGCAACTCGTTATTCTTTGGAAACATATTCTTCAACATTTTCAGCAAGTTTTCAAATGCCGAGTCAGCTACACCTGCCTGTGCCTTCCATTTCAGCAAATCCAGTGTGTAGCCCAGCTTTTTCAGACCATCATCGCATCCGGGGTACAGCGCCTTTCTGTGATCCTCTAACATGCGATCCAAATTCTCCCTCTCCTTTTCAGTTTCGCAGCGTCTCCGTGCATCAGCAATGGTCCGACCAAGATCATCAACGGGATCATCACGTGCCTCTTCTTCACCTTCCCCTTCACCTTCAGCATCCTCCATGAAAGTATCACCGAAATGAGCAAGATAGCTTTCATCGATGAAATCATCCCCTTCTTCATCTTCTTCCATTATAACCCCTCTTTCTCCATGCTTGGTCCAACAATTATAGCTTGGCATGAAACCGTGCCGAAGCAGGTGCATGTGAACATCTCTTGAGGAAGAGTAACCCTTCTGATTCTTACAGTTAACACATGGACAGATAACAAAACCCCGCCGCTTGTTCGCATTAGCCACTACGAGGAAATCTTTCAAACCCGTAGTGAACTCGCCGGAGTGTCGGTTACCGTACATCCATTGCCGATTCATCTGCATTATTATAATATAAAATATATAATTAACCATCATGCATTTGTTAAACTAACTAGCTACAAACAATATAAATTAAACAATGAACTACACACATGCATATTTTATCAATGACACATCAAAGGTTCAAGTTGCTAACCGCGATCGAGGAGGAAAAAATAAATGAGAAAGCTCAAGTGTGGCTCCAACACTTCATATCATGTTTGTTTCATTCTCTTGGGGCATTTCATCAAACACCTTATGTGCATAAGAGGAACC
Source organism: Lolium perenne (assembly GCF_019359855.2). NCBI lineage: Eukaryota > Viridiplantae > Streptophyta > Magnoliopsida > Poales > Poaceae > Lolium > Lolium perenne. The sequence goes on from NC_067246.2 coordinate 347,583,958, forward strand.
AAAAGCAAACCTAACACCCACTTGTGAAGTTTGTGAAGAGAATGGCTCCAAATGGCTAAGTGTTGGCTGCTGGATGGGTATATATAGGGGAGGGGATTTAGTCGCGGTTGGCCTGGCCAAGGCCAACCGCGACTAAAGGCCTTCGGGCACCTTTAGTCGCGGTTGGCCTGGCCAACCGCGACTAAAGCCCTCCACGTGCACCAGCTGGCCACCGAACGCACTGGGCCCAGGCCTTTGGTCGCGGTTCGCCTGCCGAACCGCGACTAAAGGTCCCATTAGTCGCGGTTCCTACAGCTTCGCGACTTATGGGGCTGGACGGAAGCCTGTTTTTCCACCAGTGGAGGTCGTCGTGATCGACGGGCCTATGTCGACTCAGGATGCGTCGTTGGCATCGCCGTCGCCCAACCCCTTCTTCTAATTTACGTCGGTCTGTAATATGGTCACGCAACCAGTACTTTGATCGCGGCTACTCTCATCGCGACGACTTCGGCATGAACGATATATTTTGAATGCAAACTATTTGAATTTCTATTTGGGGGCGGCATTTGGCGGACGCGGCTGGGAGCGACATCCCCCAAACACGGCACGAACAAAACACGTCTCTCAAATGCTTGATCCGGATGCATTTGGGGGACGCGGCTGGAGATGCTCTTAGTGATATTACTCTTTATGTAACCCGTGCATTTGAGCAACACAAGTAGCATTATCTTCGTAGATAATGGTTAGAGATTCAGTGCAATTTTTTCCACACAATTGTTGTATGTGGTTCATCATTATGGGAAGCCACACGCATTCACGCATTCACGTGATGCCTCTTTTATTTCCCTGCCACGTTGCTCATTCTAAACAATTCTCATCCGCACTCATTGGCGACAAAACTAGCATATAAGTTTGTGTCTTCTGTCCTCGAAATGTGCCACTAATGTGAGGCAATTGGTCAAAATATGGTTATCTATTACATGTTGATGGTCGTTCAGGACTTCTATTTTCATGTTACTAGATAACGTCATAGTACTATAATTCAAGATGGAAAGAATTTTTCTACATTTTATTTTTCGCTGGTTGATGATTGTAATACGTTAAATATTCTGATTTTTTTAATAAAGGAAAAGGAGTCAGGGGCTATGCTAAGAAAAAGAACTATTACATTGTGCAATTTAGCATTGGTAGGACGTAGTTGCTCCGGTTCCATGCACTATCTCCACAGCCACATCGTAGGGACGGTCACAAAAGCTACATTTGTTATTTGGCACCTCTATTTAAAATACACTGTGGCTGCCAAAGACGTAGGACTCAAACTTCTGAGATTAAGCTAATTTAGAACATTATCAACTAGGACAAGCGTGCTTTTTTTTATAAACTAACGTGTGGGCCAAAGTAGATGACCCAATGCTGCTCCCCGTGACACCTTCCTCGCTGTACCCTGAAAAAAAACTAATACTTCTCAATTACGAGTTCACGGGATCTGAATCGTCCAACTATTTGGAATATTCAACAATACAATATTTTCATCTGACTCTTCTAGCTAGAGTGCTTTTAATATTTTCAGATGAATCAGATCCACACTATCACAGATCGGGCCTATTAAGGTTCTGTTTGTTTGGGCTTCTGCTTCTGCTTTTAGAACTTTTGAGGTCCAAAAGCAGCAGCCCAAACAAACACTAACAAATAGAAAAGCGCTTCATTGAAGCACTGAAATGAACTAGCAACCGTGAAGCAGGGCGAGACCTGCTTCCCGAGCTTCCCCCGCTTCCTGAGCAGCGGTGGACTAAAATACCCCTAACACTTGCTGCTAACTACGAGAAAACTGCCCTCGCATATAAGCGTAGCCCGCCCCTTGCAATTGTTCCCAGCCCGACAGCCCCATGCCCATTTTCCCCTTCTCCCCGTCCTATCCAATGGAAGGATAGGGTTAGGGTTTCCCTGCTCCGGCCGCCGCCGCCGTTCCCGGACGGCGGCGTCGCCAGTATCCTCCGCCGCCGTCCTAGTAGTACGCCCCCGCTCCATTCCCGTCCTCCTCAAGGCCGTCGCCATCCCCGCCCCGCCCCCGCCATCGTCCCCCGCGTGGTCGCCGTTCCCTGCCTATGGTCAGCCGCCGTCGTTCCCTGCGCGGCCCTATGGTCAGCCTGGCGGCCGAGGGTCAGGTCGACCGCCTCCTCCGAGCGTAGGAGGACGAGCAGGGAGGCGCGGCCTAGGAGGAGGACGCCGAGCAGGCAGGTGCGGCCGCCGGCGACAGAAGTTGTTCGAGGCGTCGCGGGGCCTGGAGCTTCTCTTCATCTCCGTCGGTTGGTACAGAGCACGGTGTTCATGCAATTTTATTTTCCTCTCGCGTACTGTATATGGTTGCTGCTAGTTTCAGTTCTGTATGGTGTTCTGCACTGCCAATTTTCGTAATACATGTCGATGAAGACGAGAAGGATTTGACAATCCTATTTGTGGATCTGGTTATGTAATATTTTATTTTGGTTGTGAGAGAACTATGATTTATTTCGTGGATCTGGTTATGTAATATGGAGTAATGAACTGCCGTGAACTTGGGATGCTATTTCTAATCTATAAATTGCGCTCTTCCCGCATCCAGTCCAGAATTATCACCAAAATCATAATCTGCAATGCATATGTTACCTTGGTTATGTTTTGATTCTAATAGTTGAATAAAATTATTTGCCCAATTGCAGCTTGCATGCGCAACATCAGGTTTCTATCTCATATACGCTTTTTTAGTAAATATTCCGCAGCCCCCCTTATTGACAATCGACCGATTAGTTCCTTAAGTTAAGCTGATCAAGCAGTTAATAATTACCTATTAATATTTTTGATGTCTTCTAATATTGTTTACACTTTTTACGGAAGCCGTAAAAACTTTGACTTAGAAGCCAAAAGCTATATTAAATTCTAAACAAACACTCTAAAATATTCTGACTCAAAACGTATTTAAAATCTGCATATATTCAACATCTTCAGCACTCAGGGCATTTTAGACATTTCACTCCTAAAACCAACAACAGCAGTCATAAAAAACACTCCTACCAAACATCAAATCTCGTTTCCAACAGCTGCTTCTCACAGCTGCTTTTTCACAGCTCACCAGCTACAGCTGCTTCTCAAAAGCTGCAGCCCAAACAAACAGACCCTAAGGCTCTCCGTGACACACGGAAGGCCGCTTAGGCCGCTTTCCTTTGCTCTGCGGCCAAACGCTGACTGCCGAACAAATGTAATATTAGTGTAGTATAGGTCGGCCAGCAGCTCGTGAACAAGACATACGGTCTATATATAAGTGGATGCAATGTACCCGGATTTAGGAAGAACTAGAGAGAGTGCCTCAGAATGGCAGCAGAACGGATCAGATCTTATGGAAAGGATCGCCGTCTGGAGGATATACCGCTAGAGCGACTTGCAACATGCTCTGCCATGGGACGTGATGGGATTCGTAGCATAGAAAACAAAAAAATTCCTACCGCAAGAACGAAAACCAAGCCAAGATGCAATCTAGAAGATGGTAGCAACGAGGGGATCACGAGACTAACCCTTGAAGATGATCACTTGGCGCTTTCAAAAGCGCGTAGAAGATCTTGATGGTGCCACAATCGGGCAGCACCTCCGTACTCAGTCACACGTTCGGTGTTGATGAAGACGACGTCCTTCTCCCCGTTCCAGCGGGCAGCGGAAGTAATAGATCCTCCTTGGAATCCCGGCAGCACGACGGCGTGGTGGTGGTGGTGATGGAGAACTCCGGCAGGGCTTCGCCTATGCACTGCAGGAGTATTATGTGGAGGAGGAGAGGCTAGGGTTTGGGGAGAGAGGGGCTTGGGCGCCGGCCTCAAGGGGTGCGGCCAAGGTGGAGGCTTGAGTGGCCGGCCCCCTCCCCTTGCTCCTCTTTTTATAGGTGGAAACCCCCAAGAGTTAGACTACAAGTTTTCGAATAAGACCCGAAACCAAAACTTGCCATAAGCACGAAACCTACTCAAGATGGGAGTCCTACTCAAGGTGGGACTCACACCTTTCCTTAGGGGGTGTGGTTGGCCGGCCCCCATGGTAGAGTCCACCTAGGACTCCTCCCCCTTAGGGTTGGCCGGCCATGCCAGGTGGAGTCCACCTGGAACTCCACCTTCCATGGTGATTTCTTCCGGACTGTTCTAGAACCTTCTAGAACCTTCCATAAATGCACCGGATCATTTTCAAACTTGGAAAATGACTTCCTATACATGAATCTTATTCTCCGGACCATTCTGGAACTCCTCGTGATGTCCTGGATCCAATCCGAGACTCCGAACAAAACTTCGAACTCCATTCCATATTCCATATCTACTTTAAACGACATCAAACCTTAAGTGTGTCACCCTACGGTTCGCGAACTATGCAGACATGGTTGAGACCTCTCTCCGACCAATAACCAATAGTGCGATCTGGAGATCCATAATGGCTCCCACATATTCAACGATGACTTAGTGATCGATTGAACCATTTACATACAATACCGATTCCCTTTGTCACGCGATATTTTACTTGTCCGAGGTTTGATCATCGGTATCTCTAAACCTCGTTCAACCTCGTCTCCTGACAAGTACTCTTTACTCGTACCGTGGTATGTGGTCTCTTATGAACCATTCATATGCTTGTAAGCTAATTAGACGACATTCCACCGAGAGGGCCCAGAGTATATCTATCCGTCATCAGGATGGACAAATCCCACTGTTGATCCATATGCCTCAACTCATACTTTCCGAATACCTAATCCCACCTTTATAACCACACATTTACGCAGTGGCGTTTGATGTAATCAAAGTAACCTTCCGGCATAAGTGATTTATATGATCTCATGGTCAAAGGACTTGGTAACTATGTATCGAAAGCTTATAGCAAATGAACTTAATGACGTGATCTTATGCTACGCTTAATTGGGTGTGTCTGTTACATCATTCATCAATGACATAACCTTGTTATTAATAACATCCAATGTTCATGAACATGAAACTATGATCATCTATTAATCAACAAGCTAGTTATACAAGAGGCTTACTAGGGACTCCTTGTTGTTTACATAACACACATGTATCAATGTTTCGGTTAATACAATTATAGCATGGTATGCAAACATTTATCATAAACATAAAGATATATAATAACCATTTTATTATTGCCTCTTGGGCATATCTCCAACAGTCTCCCACTTGCACTAGAGTCAATAATCTAGTTTACATTTGTAAAGATATAACACCTTGGCCTTCTGGTGCTTTATCATGTTTTGCTCACGGGAGAGGTTTTGGTCAACAGATCTGACACGCTCAAAAACGTATGTATTTTGCAATTCATTTGCGTCTCAACGCATCGCCCATTTTCCAAATGAGTCAGCATTATTCATATATCACTACTAGGGAAAAGCCTATAGGTGGAGGCAAGTGGTGCCGGCGCACCACCTTGGACATGCGCCGGTGGAAAGGATTGCCGGCGCACCACTTTTCAGCCGCGCCGGCGATGAAGGACTACTGCCGGCGCACCTCGGGGAAAGACTCGCCGGCGCTATTTCCTGGCATGGCCCCGGCCGATTCGGGCCAGGCCCAAGAATCATTGCCGGCGCACCGGCCCAGTGGTGCGCCGGTGGAAAATTTGCTATTGCCGGTGCACCCCTGGGCCGGTGCGCCGGCAATGATTCTTGGGCCTGGCCCGGGGGTGATATAGCCGAAAGGGTATGTGCTGCCGGCGCACTAGCCCAGGGGTGCGCCGGCAGTAACCTGGGCAGTTATTTCTGCTCAACAACCACTCCCCCCACTACTACCACTCCACTCCTCCACACAAACCCGAGCCTTCTCCCAACCCAGCTCATTTTTGCCCATTTCTATCCCCAATTTCACAAATTTGACCAAACAAAATCATATTTTTTGAGCAAATCTTCCCTTCCTACATGCATCTCCCACATCCCCCTATGTAGATCTAGATCTACTATCCCACATTGACCGCTCAATCTAGATCTAGATCTAGAAAGTCGGCTTCCATACGCCATTGTCGCGGCGCGTCGTCTCGATCTTATCGACGAATATATCAAACAAATAGGTGATTAATGAACAAATTAAGGAATGAAATCGATGTATGTTGGACATTTGAAGAAAAGCTCTCGTGTGTGGCATATATATATGTTGTGCTTGTGCTTGTGTGTGTGTTGGCGTTGAAAATGAGTTGCCAACGTTGCGCCGAAATGTTGATTCTTCAAGTTTCCGTTTCGGCACATTTCTGGCGCTCCTATGTCCTACCGTGTAGGAAGGTCATGCCGAAATTTTCCGTGAAAACTACCGACGGATGCATGGTTCAAATGAATTATGTAATCTTACCATGCAGGCGATAATGGTTATCGAGATGAGTGAAAGCATCGTGATGAGATATCTGAAACACGCGATCATCGACATGTATGAAAATAACCGCACGGAGGTATTGTGTCCGTGCCGGAGATGCAAACGAGGGAAATGGTTTGACCCGTATTCAGGCAAATTGCAGGGGCACCTGCTCACTAATGGTTTCATGCATGGAAATACTCAATGGATGAGTGATGATGGCGCGGAGGTCAATGGGGCGACGGCGGCAAGTGGTAAAAATGGCCGGCAAGAAGGAGGGCATCATGATATTGATGACGATGAAGAGTTTGTCGCACAGGACGATAACCTTGACGACGACAATAAACTTGACGACGACGAAGAGGTGCCGCTAGCTTCAGTCGTGCGGGACCCTCATCTTCAAGATCTGCTTCTCGAAAAGACGAAAGGCGCCAAGCGGAAATCAAAGCTTGAGCAACTCGAGATAGACTCGAATACTCCGTTGTACGACTCAGGTCGCGGGTTGGGGGAGTCTCGCTTGAGAGTAGCTCTCGATGTGCTGCAGATGAAGGCGAAACACGGATGGACGGACACAAGCGTCGACGACATCCTGGAATACGTGAAAGATCTCCTTCCTGCCGGGAACACGTGTCCTGGTAGTCTAGCCGAGGCCAAGAGAATCACGTGCCCTCTCGACTTACCCCACGAAAAGTATCACGCCTGCATCAACGACTGTATCATGTATCGCAAGGAGCACATGGACAAGACCAAATGTCCTGTGTGTGAAGCTGAACGGTACAAGAAAGGGAAGAAGAAAGCTCCTCGGAAAGTTGTGTGGTACTTCCCGCTCGCCCCCGGCTTCAACGGTTCTACGCGGACCGCAAGGAAGCAAAGCTCATGCGGCGGCACGCAGAAAGAAAGGAGGCGGTGTTGAATGATAAAGAGCGGATTGAGCACCCAAGGCCGACGCACCCTTCGGATGCAAGCCGGTGGAAAGCATTAGACAATGAATTCGGAAGTTTTGGGGCAGATCCCGAAACATCAGGTTGGGTGCGAGCACGGACGGATTCAATCCGTTCGGAAACCGAGCAGCACACATAGCACATGGCCCGTGTTTGTATGGATCTACAACCTCCCGCCACAGGCTGTGCATGAAGAGGAAGTACATACAGATGAGTATGCTAATTCAAGGGCCGACACAGCCAGGAAACGATATCAACATGTATCTCGAACTATTAAAGGAGGAGCTTGAAACGTTGTGGGCGGAGGAAGGGGTAGATACATGGGACGCCGTCGCGGAAGAATATTTCCCTTTGAGAGCCGCGTTGATCACGACGGTGCAGGACTACCTCGGATACGGTTACATTTCGTGCCAGGTGTGCCATGGACACAAGGCATGTGTCAGGTGCATGGAAGAGACGATGTTTTTGCAGCTTGGTAAGGATCCCGGCTCTTCGAAAACAGTTTACATGGGGCATCGAAGGTGGCTACAGAAAACTGACCCGTGGAGAAAGCGTGGAGATCTGTTCGATGGTACAAATGAACCCCGAGGACCTCCACGTAAGAAGAGCGGCGAAGAGATCGATACATTAATGAAAGGTTGGAAGGAGTGCCCTGCGCCGGGAAAGATTCGTCAAAAGCCTGGAGAGAAGAAGAAGAAAAAGGAAACGACGCCGCTCATTGGTGTATGGAAAAGGAGGTCCGTGTTTTGGGACTTGCCGTACTGGAAAATTCTCGATACACCTCACTGCCTTGATGTCATGCATATTACAAAGAACGTGTGCGAGAGCTTGCTTGGCACTCTTCTCAACATGCCGGACAGGACCAAAGATGGGCCGAAAGCAAGACAGGACCTGAAGTTTTGGGCATCAGGGAAGAGCTTCAGATCCCGCCGGCCCAAGAGGGACAGTCGGAGGAGGAGGCGGACGGCGGTCAGAAGCGCAAAAGGATTAAGCAGCCAGACTATTACTGTCCCCCCTCCTGCTTCACTTTTAGTCCGGCCGAGGTCGATCAATTTTTCAATTGCCTTGTAGGAGTCAGAGTGCCCTTCGGTTACTCCGGGCTAATAAGCAGATACATGGACCCCAAGAAACGAAACTTCAGCGGCATGAAGTCTCATGACTGTCACGTGATGATGACGCAGATTCTTCCGGTTGCAATCCGAGGTATAATGGATGACCATGTCCGTGCAACGCTGACTGGGCTCTGTAACTTCTTCGACGTCATAACTCGGAAGTCGATAAGCGTGAAGAAACTCGCAAGGCTCCAGGAAGAGATCGTGGTGATCCTATGTGAGATGGAGATGTACTTCCCGCCTGCATTCTTTGATGTGATGGTCCATCTGTTGGTCCATATCATGGATGATATCGTCAGTCTAGGGCCGGCATTCTTACACAACATGATGCCGTTTGAAAGAATGAATGGGGTCATTAAAGGATACGTTCGTAACAGGTCACATCCGGATGGAAGCATCGTACAGGGCTGGCTCACCGAAGAGTGCATCTCTTTCTGCACGAATTATCTAGACATCGAGGACCCTGTTGGTTTGCCTCAAAACAAGCACCTCTGCAGGTTCGAGGGAGTAGGCCACAAAAATGGAAGGAAGGAACTGCACGTGCACATGTCTGGTCGGAGTTCCGACTTTGACAGGGCCAACTTAGTAGCGCTACAACACATTGACTTGATCGATCCTTGGTTGAAAGAGCACAAAACCATGATAGAGAACAGTGGCAAGCCGATGATGACGGAAGCAGAAATATACAGAGAGCACAACTCCTCTTTCGCGCTGGTTCAAAGACCACATTGATGCTAATCCCCCACCAATGGATTCTGACAAGGATAAACTAGTATTGGCCTTGTCACATGGCCCCGCGCCCAACATCATGAATTACCAAGCGTACGATATCAACGGGTACACATTCTACACGGAAGAAAAAGACAAGAACAGTGTTTACCAGAACTCAGGGGTAACGATGGATTCCTGGACGGGTGACGTAAAGACTAGATACTACGGAAGAATCGAGGAAATCTGGGAGCTTAGCTATGCTGGGGAGAAAGTGCCGATGTTCCGTATCAGATGGGCTAAGAGCGTCAGAAAAGAAGACCGGTATTTCACCACCATGTTTCTACCCGAAGCCAACAAATCAAAGTCCACGAACGCCACCGCGAGAATGAGCCATGGGTGCCGGCGAACACGTGCACCAATGCTTCTTCATAACCGACCCATCCAGGCCTAGCCGTGTTATCGTGAGGAGAGGCAAGAGGACCATCGTCGGAATGGATGGAGTCGCCAACGAGGAAGACTTCGAAGGACAAGTCGGAGACCCAATGATGGAAGAATCCGAGGACGAAGACACAACATACACCACAAGAAGAAGCAGGACCACGCTACCGAGGTCAGGTCGACCCTTCAAAAGAAGAAGTCACGACACGGGGCTAAATTATTCAACGACGAGCAAGAAAAGCAAGAAGAAAGCGAAACACTCTTCTCAATCGATGATGTAAAACTTTATTTGCAATGTATAACTCATATTTTGTGTAATTCATAACTACTCATATTGTCATGGCCAATATTTTATGTATGACTAATTAATATTGTGTTGGTCAATATTTTATGCATGCATGTATATAACTCATATTTTTTGTAATGCATAACTCATATTGCTTGGTTATTATCTTGAAAAGAGAAGGAAATAAAATAGTATAGGATTTGTGGGAAAAGAAAAGAAACATAAAAGAAAGTGAAAAGAAATAAAGAAAAGAATAAAAATAAAAGAATAAAAAGAAAGTGAAAAGAAATAAAGAAAAGAATAAAAAGAAATGGCCAGCCAGGTTGGGGGACAAGTCCCAGGTATAGCTGGGCTCACCTTATTGCCGGCGCACCACATGTTTGGTTCGCCGGGGGTATAGTTGTCCCCGGCGAACCAAACATGTGGTGCGCCGGCAATAAGGTGAGCCCAGCTATACCTGGGAGTTAACCGCTGCGCGATCCTCTCTTCTCCCTCCCCATTCCCAGTCGATCTAGACGAACCGCGCCGCCACCGTCGATCTCGAGCGTCGCCGCCACCATCGATCTCGAGCGCCACCACACGGAAGCCCTGGACCAAGATACCTCGCTGCACGCCGGAGCCTCCGTGCAAGTAGGAGCAGGGTGTGGCCGCGGAGAGGAGGGGGATCGAGGGCTTCACGCGCCGACCGCCATCGCCACCGTCGCCGAGAGGAGGAGGAGGGCGTTGCGCGCCGGCCACCATCACGGAGAGGAGCAGCACGCCACCATCACCGTTGGTAAGAACCCCCTTCCCCTCTCCATCCCCCTCTTCCTTCCCTCTCTCTGCCTCCGAATTCTTGCAGTAGTTCTTGCAAGAATGCTTGATGTGCATTCGAATCCTTAGTGCTTGCAGTAGTTCTTGCAAGAATGCTTGATGTGCTATGGTGGCAGTAAGAAAAAATTGAAGTTCTTGCCTCCAAAAATCCTTAGTTCTTGTAGTAGTTTATAGTTCTTGATGTGCTCTGGTCGATTTAGGGTTTATAGTTTATGCTCTCTGGTTGCAGTAAGAAAAAATTGAGATGTAGGATGCTACTGAAAATGCCTAATGCAAATGCTACTGAAATGCTACTGAAAATAAAAACTAGACACTAGACAGTATGTTAGTTCTTCATTAAATGAAAATGAAAATGGTTTTGCTAGCTAAATTGGTTTAGTTCATTTAGGTTTTTCTCTCTGGTTTGCTAAAATGGTTCATTTAGCTGGAGAATTGGAATGTTATGTGTTGGAGGGTGATGGTTATGGTGAAATGCTACTGTGAAAAAACCTCATGCTCATGCTCATGCTACTGTCACATTTGAAAACCATGGTGAAATTTGTTGGCTCTGATTTTCATCTAGAATGTAGAACAAATGTTGATCTCAACTGTTGATCTCAAATGTAGATTCTCTCATTTTAGCAAAAGTTGCTAATTAAGTAAAGAAGCAGCAGTAGGTTTATTTCCCTGGTTTCTATATAAAATTCATTGGTTGATATGCAAAAATTCATAGGTATTTGCTTCTTATTTTTGAATACATAAAAACTAATTAAGCATCAAATGCCACCAGTAGCAAGTGTTAGGGTTAGGCATGCCTCACATTTATTCTCTGGTTTAATAATGCTTAATGAAAAATGTGCTATATCAATGGATGTTGTCAAGTGTTCACTAGCAGTAGGTTTACTTAATTTAAAACAAAATGAAAATGAAAATGAAAACAGAATGAAATGTTGTTGTGGAATTTGTTGTTATGTTGCTATGTTCATCAATAAGATGCTAGTATGCTGCTATGTTCATTCTTTGGTTCATTTAAAGCTGCTGTGGAATTTGCTGTTATGCTGCTGCTATGCATTTGCATTGGAAAATGAAGTTGCTGCACTCATTTCTGTTAGTTGTGGCTAACTAAATCATTGGACCTTACTCATTTCTCATGGCAGAAGCAAGTTCTTTCCACTAAGCTTCATACACACCCTGCTCCATTAGTGCTTGGTTTTGCAGAGAGATGCCTTTAATAATTGTTAGCAATTTATTTGTTGTTGTTGCTGCTTATAATAAATGAAAGAGCAGGAAAACCCTCTACCCTACAACTCTTGTCACATGAGATCATTTATCTTCCTCACATTGCTTGTAACTTGTGATTTTAATTGGTATAGAATCAGTGCCCAAGTAATTGTAGTCCCAAACTGTCTCATTCGACGAAAACATGCTGCTTTGTGGGATGTGCTTGTATAAGGGTGTGCAACTGGTATCTGCTATCTGCAACTGTTCTTGAGAAAATAAGGAATTCTGTTATCTGCTACTCCAACTGTTCTTGAGAAAATAAAAGAATTTTGTACAGTCGGCACAAGACAGTGTGCACATCAATTTGTTCTCTGGTTCATTTAGCTCATTTAGGTTTTGCTAATAAAAGAAAATAAAGGCTGTGGTTCTGCCAGAGTTGTATAATCTGCTAACATTTGGATGACATCGAAAGAGGCAGGAGCTCAGGCATTATTCAAACTGCTCGGCAGTTCCAATTCTGTAAATTCTGTACAAATTATGTAAATGCCAAGATATATAATCTGTAAATTCTGTAAAAATGAAAATGAAGCTGCTGCTCTCTTGCTGCTGGTTGGAAAAGAAATGAAAATGAAGATACTGTATACATGTTCAGATTTAGTAAATATTGCTTAGTTGATGTCTGTTACACATTTACATGTCTGTAAATATTTACATGTGTTGTCAAGATGCTTGCATTGTTGTACAGGGATTGAGTTGCTATTGAGTGCCGGAATGTCGATTCATTTCCGTTCCGACAATTCTAGCACTCGGCATGACCAATTTTTAGTAAAGGTCATGCCGAATTTTTCCGTGAATTCTAACTCTTTTTCATCTTCTATTAGTGCAAGCCACCATGTCGTCTCAAGAAGAGTTAGAGGAGCACTACAATAGGCACTTCTTTAGGACGGAGGAGGATGCCGAGGCCGCTGGTGTTGGCGGCGACGAGGACCATGAGATGAAGGATGCCGCTGGGGGTAGTGCCAACGAGCCGAGCGGCAACGAGGCAAGCGGCGCCGCCGGGGGTAGTACCTACGAGCCTAGCGGCGATGAGGCAACCGGCGCCGCCGGGGGTGGCGGCGAGACAAGCGGCGACGATCCTAGCGGCGCCGCCGGGAGTAGTGGCACCAGGACAAGTGGAGCCAAGAGGCCGCGGAAGGCAAGGCGCCAAAACACGGTCGGCACCGGCAGAGACACAGTCAAAGAGGTGGACCCCGCCAGTGGTTTGCCGGTGGAGCCTAAGGATGTTGCCAAGGGGTACGGCAACCAACTGGCATGTATCCTCCGAGAGGTCGTCAATCTCAACGAGACGGACCTCCGAGCTGAGAGCAAAGCGCCTTTGCGAGCCCAGCTCATTGCGAGGTTGCACGCACGATACAAGTTCCTAGGCGACTACGCCTCCAGTCATCAAACCAACAACATTGTGAACTCACAAGCCCTCCTGAAGTTCACCAAACACCTCAGCAGCTATAAGTACATGGTGCGGAAGCTGATTGCTGAGGGCAAAGGTTTCGAAGAGGTCCACTCCGCCTTTCCGCATGTCACCCAGGCGGACTTTGATGCTTTTGTGGCCAATGAAGAGCTACAAGCAACCAAGAATCGCAAGTTGTGGGGGAAGGAAATGCGGAAGCTTAACATCGGCAACCACAACCTTGGGAGCCGTGGGTACGAGGGAAAGGAGCCCTATTGGGCGAAGGAGGACGAGGCGTATGTAAATGCCGGCATTGAGAACCCCTGGCTCAAGTACAAGGACCCGCTTGAAAGAAGATTCATCAGGTCCCGGTACCATAAGAAGAAACTAACCGGGGAACTTGTCACGGACCCGAAGGTCATAACCGACATAATTTGGTTCACGAACGACCAGAAGGTCCTGGCGTTGGAGAAAAAACTGGTAAGCAATTTACCGGTTTTATTAGATCAAGTATCGTTCATATAATAGTAGCAACATTTCTAAATGGTTCGCGTTTCTTCCGCAGGAAGAAGAAAGACAAAGACTTTCTCAAGGCTCCCAAGGTGACGAAGGCTCCTCGTCCCAGGCGTCGACGGGCAGGGTAGCCTAGGACAAGCCTCTCGTACGGGCGCTAAACATCGTTAATGAGCATTCACCGACGAGAAGGCCGCATAGAGGCCGTGTGGCTGGCGCCGGTACAGGCTACAAGCATGGTCACTATGGCTTGTCGTCTGCGGCTGATAAAAATGCGCGTAATGAGAGGAAGCAGCGGGAGGCGGAGGAAATGAGGGAGTCAATCCTAGCCCAAGTCCAAGCTGGTTTGGTACCGCAACTGGTACCGCAACTCAAAGCTACACTCGTACCTGAAGTCAAAGCTGAAGTCGCCGCTGGAGTCCAAGCAGATTTCAACGCTCTACAAGCGTGGTATGAGGGTGGCAAACAAGGCCCCCCCCCCCCGAAAATGCAAGTGGTTAGCTTCAACGGCAGCAACTTGATGGTGCCGCCGTCCGCCGGCAATGACAATGTTATAATGGAGACTCCTCCGGCCGCCGGCAATGTCGCTGGTGCTAGGGATTCACCATCCATGCCGGGTAGCAGCCCCTCCGTCACTTGCACGCCCGCCGCCGCATGTGCTGGCCCGTCGACATTAGCCGAGCTCAACGCCCTCACGGTAATTAACTAATGTGTACATCAAGTTAATATATTAGTTTCGTCATCCTTGCCCTCTCTCTAACGCCATACACATGTTCTCGCAGGCGCTCTCGACGCCATGCACCTTTTTGATGAGAGTAAACGACGAACTCAAAGACGTCGCGCGGGGGTCCATCATTCGGCCCCTGGATAAGAAGTGGCACACACGAGATATGGCGGATGACGTTTACCGGGTTGAAGTGGATCGGGCGTTACCGGGCTATGAGGATTTGTTTCCTCCTAATCAACCGCATGGTGCCGATGACGATAGCCCGTTGAATCTGGCCTCACTGAAGGGTTGGGTACTGCTATGGCCGAAGACCCTAATTCGGATCAACACCTACTCGGGGTCGACGGCAAGCAAAGACAAGCACCTTGCGGCGCCACATGTCAGCGTCCCTCCACGACAGCCAGCGGCGCCCGTGGTCATCGCCCCACCAGAACGGCCAGCTGCGCCAGAGGTCAGCGCCCCACCACAACAGCCAGCTGCGCCAGAGGCCGAGGAATACGAACATGACAACTTCCAATGGGATATTCCTACGTCTTCACAAGTTGTCCATGAGGATGCGCCGGGCTTGAAATATGTGTGCTCCAAGAAGCTGTTCGATTCTCAAGAAACGGCTGAGGAGGAAAATCCTGAGGAGGTCGCCACCGCCGCCGTCAAAAATATGTTGAGCCCAAACACACTCCGTGCTACGGCCACTACGGCGATGGAGGGTCCATCAGTACAACCCAAGAAGAGGAAGAGGCAAAATAAGAAGGACGCCCAAGACAAGGCGGCGGCCAAATCCAAGGACAAGGTCCCACTCCTTGACAAGTTGCCAAACAATTGGCGACCTCTGCATCACTTGGGTCAACCGATGCTGCCGGAGCATGTCGTGAAGAAACTCACCCCGGATATGAGGAGCTTGCATGAGACTGTCTTGCATGTGGAGAACCTTCTTCTCAAATCAAAAGATCCTGGTTACCCTCTCTTCGTGGCGAAGGTGCCAACTGGCATGAACTTCGTCGAGAAGTACCCCGCGGACTTGTGCTTCATCCGGTTCAACGACATCTTCAGCATCTATCGCATGCAAGCGCTCCACTTTAGTGTGGTTCGCCTAGTTGCTCTTAGCTTGTCTTCCCAGATTGTTAAGGAGGGGACGCCGACCATCGCGATAATGGACCCCTTCTATATGCGGGAGAGCATCATCTGCAACCCTGGGGATCGCGCGATTGCCACCCAGCAGGTCGAGGATTTCATGCTGGCGAACATTAAGAAGGGCGCCATTCTCATCCCTTACATCCCCGAGTAAGTAATCACTCGCTAGTCCCCCATCACCATTCTATCCTATATCTCCATTTGCATTTCCAAAGGTTAATCCGTGTGTTTTCCGCAGAGACAAGTTCTGCGCCCTCATCGTCGTGCACCCGCAACACTCGCATGCAGTCTATCTCGACTCGGGTAGGGACCGCAAGAAAGACTACTCCCACATCAGGGCCCTTCTCAATGATGCTCTCACCGGCTTCGCCAACAAGGCAGGCCCCCTCAAAGTAGAGAGGAAATCCCGAGGAGGCTTGGTCTTAACCCACACAACCAACTTCCCCTGCCTCAGGCAGTCGACGCCCGACAATGGGATGGACGCGTGGTACACCATCCTTCAGATGCAGGAGTACATAAAGTACGCAGATGACATGTTGCTGCTAGAGAATCTCAGAAACAGGTTTGCAAACATGGCGGATGTCCCTGATAGAGAGATTAGAAAGAACTGGGGTCGCATCCAGCAGTTCATTTGCACGATAATCCTGCAGGATGTCAACAATAGGTCTGGCGAGTTCTTCTACGGCTATGGTCTACCACCTAATGACGAGATAGACCTCCGCTTGGAGATGTCGCGTGATGAGAGGCCGTTCAACTCGCTTGAGGGCTGCCGTCCATTCCCCCCTAGGCGTACAACCTGATCCTACGACGGGAACACTTGCTAAAGCTTGAACGATATGTCCTTGAACTTCCGTACTGTAATAATTGCTATATATTCCCATAGAATCGACTAGTTGCTTTTATTTAGTTGTATGAATGTGCATGTGAACATGTGTCTGTAGTTTCATTTACTTTGCTATATATTTCAAGATTATGGCGTACATAGCTTAATAATTATTTGCATTTACTCGACCACTACTTGCCTCGTATTTGGAGTTCGCCGATGATTAGAATGTTCGGTCAATCGTACACTCGGGGGTGGAGCCAGTGAGCCTTGGTGCGACGGCCACAAGTATCAATCTATTGTGCATCCTACCTAGCCTCACTGACTCCATCCCTGGATGTTAATATTTGTTTCGATCGACAAAGTATGAGGCACGCTATTTAATTCGTACTACTTGTCTTCTATTTGAGTTCGCACTTCTTAATTGCATTGGCCGATGATTAAAATGTTTGGTCACTTGTACACTCCGGGGTGGGGCCAGTGAGGCTTGGTGTGATGGCCACAAATATCAATCTATTGTGCATCCTACCTAGCCTCACTGACCCCATCCCTGTATGTTATTATTTATTTCGACCAACAAAGTATGAGGCACATGCTATTTAGTTCATACTACTTGTCTCTTATTTGAGTTGGCACTTGTTCATTGCATTGGTACTAACGTTTTACTTGTCTTGTGAATGGAGATGCCGACGACATATGTCGTGTACAAGGGGAGGGTTCCTGGGGTCTACGATGACTGGGAGGACTGTCGGAGACAGGTGCACCGTTTCAGCGGCAACAACTACAAGGGATACCCCACTAGGGTGGAGGCGGAAGGAAGATACGCCCGTTATCTAGCGGGAGAGATGAGGGACATGAGGAGGAACCGGATGAAGACCATGGCCTTCGTGATGATGGTCATGACCATGTTGGTCATGTTCTATGTGATTCTAGTTTAGGTTAGGACCTACATTGTGAGGTGTATGACGATACTTGTGACGACTATGTACCAAGACTTCTAACTTTGTGAAACTTCGTCGTTCGGTGTTGCATATGCACATGTGTTGTATGAATCAACACATTCCGAAACGAGACTTGCGTATTTGTGTACTGATACCGAAATGAAACTTGGCTCTCTATGTGCTTCTCATATTGCATGTAATACTGTATAAATATGAACTGCGTTGTAAATATATACTGCTGTCAAATATGTATTGTAATATGCTGGAAAAAAGCTGGAAAAAAGAATTTTCGAATTAATTGCCGGCGCACCTAAATGACATACTGCCGGCGCACGTGGCATGCGCCAGTGCTGGAAGCACTACTGCCGGCGCACCTGATTGTGCGCCGGTGGAATATATTTTTGCCGGCGAAGCTTGGGTGGTGCGCCGGCAGTAGCTGACATATCGCCGGCGCACTATCTGGTGCGCCGGCAGTGTCCATTTATCACCGGCGCGTTCGCACCGGCGGGCTCGTGGTGCGCCGGCAATGGGCGTTTTAGGTGCGCTGGCAATGGGCCTTTTCCTAGTAGTGTATGTTCAGTCTTCTGGTGGAACCTTAATTCCGCGGTATGAAATATGTCACTAATATTGTCATACACAATATAGCTTCAAAGTTCTGACACTATCGGAACTACACCAAGTTCTCGAAGAACTCTTCGACTTAAACATCCCCAGTCATTGTCAAAACAATGACATACTCTGCCTTCGTTTGTAGAATCCGTCACAATATATAGAACTTATCTAAATCTAGCATAGACAACTTCTAGGTTATTGTGCTACCTTCTAAACAACACTTAGCCTAATTTGAGATTGAAATTTTATTTTTATATGTGACAAACGTAATATCGGTGCAACACCTTACAGCGATTTGTTTGTCATTTCTCCATACAAAACTATATATATAGATATATATATATATATATATATATATATATATATATATATATCCTTGGTTCTTCTAAAGTACTCAAGGATATTCTTACTGTCGTCCAATGATCATCACATGAATCATTCTGGTATATGCTCATAATACTTTAGAGCACAGGACATCTGATTATGTACATATTATTCGTGATCTATAATCACTCATGTGTTTTTACTCATTGAGTGTCAGATACACTCAAGTCTTGTTAAACCTTCACATGGCAAGAACATTTTCTTAATATTTCTATACTGAACTACTTCAATATCCATTCTATGTAGTTCGACTTAAACTTATTATGTGTTTCAATCTATCTTCATAGATCTTGACACTAAATATGTTTCATTCCATATCCTTTCATTGAAGTTAATTCTCAATGAAACCTTTTTAATCAATTTTATAATTACATTATTTATAATCAACTATATGTCATCTACATAAAGTATTATAAATATGTCTCAGCGCTCCCACTTAATTTCTTGCAAATGCAAGCATCTTCATCATTTCTGATGAAATAAAAAACTCTTTGATTATTTCATCCGGCGAAGATTCCAACTCCGTGATACTCACTTCATCCAATTGAAGTTCGTATACCGATCTAGTATTCCACGGACTAGCAAAACAATTGGTTGTATCTTGTATACACCTTTAATACACACTTCTGTTAAGTAATGTATTTTGCCATCCTGCTAGCTATCTCATAAATGAAATATGTAGTGATTACTAGAATAATCCACATAGACTATAAGCATTGCTACGGAAGATCTAATCTTATCATAGTCAACTCTTTGAACTTTGTTGTAAACAACTTTTCGACAAGTCGAGCTTCTTCAAGGATATTTCATCCAAGTCCATCAATTTTATAGATCCATTTACTTTCAAAAAGTAGTCATCTATCTTGGATTTCATGGCGCATAGCCATTTTAACGGAGTCAGGGCCCATCATAACTTCGTTGTTTGTAGTTGGTTTATCATTGTTCATAACCAATCCTTTGTCCACAAATCATTTATTTGATCACAAAGTAAACCATATCTACAAGGTTCAATAGATACTTTGATCTCCATGACTATAACATTTTGTAGACATGGGAGCTATGATCTTCGTGGCCGCTTCCGGAACCATTTTCGATGCTGCGCTACTCCGATCATTATGCTGAGGTTCATAAACCTTATCAAGTACTATTGTCCTCCCACTCAAATACTTCGCTAGAAAACAATTTCTTGGAAATAAGCAAGTAACATTAACAAACACTTTTGTCTTTTACTTCATAGTGGGAAGAATTCCCAATTCTAGGATAACAACAAAGACATTCATCCGATTTTGGTTGTAAACTTATTTACATATGCTATGCATACCAAAATTTAAGAAATGACTATTAGGGTTCGTACCCATGCCATAACTCGTATGGTGTCATTTCAACGGATCATGATGATGCTCTATTTAGTGTAAAAGCGGTAGTCACTAAAGCATAATCCACAAAAATATAATGGCGTCATTTTATTTTATCTCATCATTAACCCAACAAGCTTTGGATACGTCTCTTGGATACTCCATCATCACTATGATACTCCAGGAAACGTGAGTTGTAGAACAATTTCATAACTCTCTTAGATGTTCGCTAAAACTTGTAATTCAAATATTTCCACCATGATCCAATCATAGATATTTGACTTTTCTATTACGATGATTTCCACTTCATGCTGAAATTTATTTGAATCCATTCAAATGTTTCAAACTTCTTCCTTATCGAATATATCCACATATATATACTCAATTCATTGTTGGAAGTTTTCATGAAGTAGAAGAATCTCCCGCGCACAACTATGCCCAGTGAACCACATACATCATCATGTATGTTTTCACTAAGTTAGTTGCCCGTTCAACTCTTGGCCTATGAACGGTATTTTAGTCATTCTCTTTAGAAAAGATTTGCAAGCGCCAAACGATTCAAAAATCAAATGACTCCAAAAATCCATTTGCATGGAGTTCCTTCATGCGTTCCTTTCTAACATGACCTAAATGGCGGTTCCACAAATAAGTGGAATTCAAATCATTTGCCTTATGGCATTTTAGCGTCAGTGTTATGTATGTGTGTTTCACCATTAAGATTTATAATAACTTATCCATCGTACATGGAGTAATGTCATAATTTGAACAACTCATTGTTTTCATTTGACCAGAGCAAAATAAAAATTATTAAGTTCTTTATTATAAATTCTAAGGGCTATATAGAATGCCAACGACGAACATAATAACACTTTATTTTTTTTCCAGACGTGCATTCCTATCATATTCCTTGTCGGTCACTTAGGCCATTGTATTCTTGTATTGCGTTGTTTTGTATGACACTTCATACCAACCAATATGGTACAGATACCCAAGAATTTCATTGTGTGATCAAACTAGGAATACATTCATAATATGTATATCATTTATATACGCGTGAGCTAGCCTTTCTAGTCTTTTCTTTCTTTCTGCCAAAATATCTTTTGTAGTTTCTCTTTTAGTTTTCCTCATTCTTAGAAAACACTTCACATTTAATAACTTCTAAATCCATTGGTCAAATACCAATAACCTTGAGGTTCTTACTTTGAAGTTGATCATCATATGACAAGTGTTCCAGATTTTACTATTAGTAACTTTTTAATATGATGAAGAATTTCACTCATAATTTTATCCATCATATCATGACGACTTTCTGAGACCATGTTTGTACATGCTAGGCTCGTAAAGTTTAACCTTAGTATTCGCATGTGCAAATCTGGCTTGCACCCGTTGTATGCACACGTAGAATCTATAACACCCGATCATCACGAGATGCTTCGAAACGACGAGTCTTAGCAATGGTGCATACTAAGGACGATCAATTCATGGATATGCGAATATCGTTAGTGCCCCAATAGTTGGAGGATTGGGACGCCTGGCGTCTTCAAACTTCATACATTCCCATAAAACTTATGAGTTTATGTAGTCTCACCAAATTATATTCTATCACCTTGCAACAAGGTCTTAGATATCACATATATCTCATACCTTGCTTATTTCTGAAAACAAAATTTTCAGCTCCTTACTTTTCAAACAGATTTGAACTTCAAGTTTCACGGACACAAGATGATTCTAAGTAATAATTGAAACCATTGTTCTTTGAATCAGCAATGTTAGGTTTACTAAAGGTTTGCAATAGGACTTAATCATTTCTTGATTCTTTAACAATACGGTACCAGTCCGTAAAGTTTCTTGTCAGACTTAACAGTATTTCTATCTCAATTACAAGGCTAGCGCATGGTAGAAAACGGATGCCAATTCTACAAATTTAATTCAAAATAATATTCAGACTATGTTCATGATAATTAGTTCATGTTTTAATCTAATTACTAATGAACTCCCACTTAATACAACATCCCTCATAGTTGTTAAGTGGTACACGATCCACATCCACTACACCAAAACCGATCATCACGTGAGATGATGTAGCTTCAATGGTGAACATCAACATGTTGATCATATCATCCATATGACTCGTGTTCAACCTTTCGGTTTCCGTTGTCCTGAGGCCATGTCTGTACATGCTAGGCTCGTCAAACAAACCCAAGTATTCTGCGTGTGCAACATGGCTTACACCCGTTGTATGTGAACATAGAGTCTATCACATCCGATCATCACGAGATGCTTCGAAACGACGAACTGTAGCAATGGTGCATACGAGGGGAGAACACTTTGTAAGATAACGTTGCATAGAAAACAAAAAAATTTCCTACAGCGAACACGAAATCCAAGCCAAGATGCAATCTAGAAGACGGTAGCAACGAGGGGATTATCGAGTCTCACCCTTGAAGAGATTCCAAAGCCTACAATATGAGGCTCTTGTTGCTGCGGTAGACGTTCACTTGCCGCTTGCAAAAGCGCGTAGAAGATCTTGATCACGGCGCCACGAACGGGCAGCACCTCCGTACTCGGTCACACATTCGGTTGTTGATGAAGACGACGTCCACCTCCCGTTCCAGCGGGCAGCGGAATTAGTAGCTCCTCTTGAATCCGGCAGCACGACGGCGTGGTGTCGGTGGTGGTGGAGAAATCCGGCGGAGCTTCGCTAAGCGTGCGGGATGTGGTGGAGGAGAGAGGGCCGCTAGGGTTTGGGAGAGGGGGGCGCCGGCCACTAAGGGGTGCGGCCACCTTGTGGTCTTGGGGTGGCCGGCCCCCTCCCCTTGGCCCCTCATTATATAGGTGGAACCCCAAGTGTTGGTCTCCAAGTCTTCGAATAAGACCCGAACCAAAAACCTTCCATATGGTGGGGAAACCTACCCAAGCTAGGACTCCCACTAGAGGTGGGAGTTCCACCTCCCATATGGGGGGGTGGCCGGCCCCCTAAGGGGGAGTCCACTTGGGACTCCACCCCCACTAGGGTTGGCCGGCCATGGAGGTGGAGTCCCATGTGGACTCCACCTTCCTTGGTGGTTTCTTCCGGACTTTTCTAGAACCTTCTAGAACCTTCCATACAACCTTCCGCGTCATTTTAATTCACATAAAATGACATCCTATATATGAATCTTATTCTCCGGACCATTCCGGAACTCCTCGTGATGTCCGGGATCTCATCCGGGACTCCGAACAAATATTCGAACTCCATTCCATATTCAAGTTCTACCATTTCAACATCCAACTTTAAGTGTGTCACCCTACGGTTCGCGAACTATGCGGACATGGTTGAGTACTCACTCCGACCAATAACCAATAGCGGGATCTTGAGATCCATAATGGCTCCCACATATTCAACGATGACTTTCGTGATCGAATGAACCATTCACATACGATACCAATTCCCTTTGTCACGCGGTATTTTACTTGTCCGAGGTTTGATCATCGGTATCACTCTATACCTTGTTCAACCTCGTCTCCTGACAAGTACTCTTTACTCGTACCGTGGTATGTGGTCTCTTATGAACTTATTCATATGCTTGCAAGACATTAGAAGACATTCCACCGAGAGGGTCCAGAGTATATCTATCCGTCATCGGGATGGACAAATCCCACTGTTGATCCATATGCCTCAACTCATACTTTCCGGATACTTAATCCCACCTTTATAACCACCCATTTAGGCAGTGGTGTTTGATGTAATCAAAGTACCTTTCCGGTATAAGTGATTTACATGATCTCATGGTCATAAGGACTAGGTAACTATGTATCGAAAGCTTATAGCAAATAACTTAATGACGTGATCTTATGCTACGCTTAATTGGGTGTGTCCATTACATCATTCATATAATGATATAACCTTGTTATTAATAACATCCAATGTTCATGATTATGAAACTAATCATCCATTAATCAACAAGCTAGTTAAGAGGCATACTAGGGACTCTTTGTTGTTCACATAACACACATGTATCAATGTTTCGGTTAATACAATTATAGCATGGTATGTAAACATTATCATAAACACAAAGATATATTATAATAACCATTTTATTATTGCCTCTTGGGCATATCTCCAACAGTCTCCCACTTGCACTAGAGTCAATAATCTAGATTACATTGTAAGTTACCTAACACCCATGGCACTCTGGTGTTGGTCATGCTTTGCCCTAGGGAGAGCTTTAGTCAACGGATCTGACATGCTCAGAAACGTATGTATTTTGTAATTCATTTGCGTCTCAACGCATCACTCATTTCTAAATGAGTCGACATTAAATATGTTTGGTCTTCTGGTGGAACCTTAATTCTGCGGTCTAAAATATGTCACTAATATTGTCACACACAATATAGCTTCAAAGTTCTGACTCTGTTGGAACTACACCAAGTTCTCAAAGAACCTCTTGACTTAACATCCTATGTCATTGTCAAAACAATGACATACTCTGCCTTCTTTTGTAGAATCCGTCAAAATATTTAGAACTCTTCTAAATCTAGCATAGACAACTTCTATCTCATTGTGCTACCTTTTAAACAACACTTAGCCTAATTTGAGATTTGAATTTTATTTTTATATGTGATCAAACTAATATTGGTGCAACACTTTACAGCGATTTGTTTGTCATTACCCCATACAAAACTATATATATATCCTTAGTTCTTCTAAAGTACTCAAGTATATTATTACTTTCGTCCAATGATCATCATATGAATCATTCTGGTATATGCTCATAACACTTTATAGCACAGGACATCTGATTCTGTACATATTATTCGTGATCTATAATCACTCATGTGTTTTTACGCATTGAGTGTCAGATACACTCAAGTCTTGTTAAAACTTAACATGACAAGAATATTTTCTTAATATTTCTATATTGAACTATTTCAATATCTATTCTATGTACTTTGACTTAAACTTATTATGTGTTTCAATCTATCTTTATAGATATTGACACAAAATTTGTTTCTGTCCATATCCTTTCATTAAAGTTAAATGAAACCTTTTAATC